>NW_015161948.1:2192092-2241768 GCF_001447785.1 Gekko japonicus | reverse complement strand
ATGTTGTTTGTTAGCAAACAGCATGTTACGTTACATAATGTATTCAACAGCAGGAAAGTTTGTGGGAGTTGTTTATCCTAATGAAGTGACCTGTAACCTTTGTATTGGTCAACTAACATCTTGTTTGTAGAAATGCTTTGATCTAGCATTAATGTATTCACAAGTTTGTGGCCCTTTGTGTGAACCAAATAGAGGTCGTTCTCTTCTAGAAGCCAAGACAGATAGAAAGATGTAGCTGTTAGCATATATTACTGAGAGTAACTGCAAGTATGTAACTTTTTATTTTATTTCTTTTCTCCAAAGTACCATACCCATGTTTTATTTTGTTTTTATAGTAAAGATATTTTTCTTTTACTAAGTGTGGCTCTGTGTTTGCAATACAACCATCGACCTTGAATTAAGAATCCCAAAAAGTCCCCTCCCCCGTCCCTCAGGAGCCAAATTTCAGGTTGCAGCAGGAGGCGAGGAAGTCCCATTCCACTATCAGAAACCGCTCCCTTCACTGGAAGAATTACTGCTGCATCCAACCCAATAGTTCCAACAGCATCCCACTGAAGCCAATGGAACAGTGACGTATGATAACCTGTGTAGCTGAGAGCTGAACTGGGCCTGAGAACACCCAGGTTCAAATCCCTGCTTGCCCTGAATCTCGCTGGATGACTCTGGGCTGCTCACTCTTTCTCAGTCTAGCTGGGAGCCTGGTCCTCTCAGCAGACAATTCCTACAAAGGCCAGGTAGGGCCAGGGGTTGAACTGAGAGAGGTGTTGGGGCTGCTGTAAGAAGACAATACGGAGACGGAAACCATCTCTGCCACCCTGAACTCCCTAGAGGACAGGCCAAATAAGAATGTTCTAAACTGGCTAGTTGCAGCTAGGGTTCCAATTAGAGTTGCCAACTTCCAGGTGAGGCCTGGAGTTCTCCAGGAATTGCAAGTGATCCCCAGGCGACAGAGGTCTGAGCCCCTGGAGAAAACAGCCTCTCCGGAGGGTGGGCTCTGTGGCGCCACATCCCTGTTGAGCCTCCCTGTTATTTCCTCCAGGCTCCACTCCCAAATCTCCAGGAATTTCCCAACCTAGAGCTGGCAACCCTAGTTCCAACTGATCAGAGGGAGATCCTGCCTTCCTTGCTGTTCTGCCTTGAGCAGCATCTTTGATAAAAGGAAGTACTTCTTCACCCAAAGAGTGATCAACACTTGGAATTCACTGCCACAGGAAGTGGTGGCGGCGCATGGACGGCTTCAAAAGGGAATTAGATAAGCATATGGAGCAGAGGTCCATCAGTGGCTATTAGCCACAAGGTATAGATAGGGGCTCTGGGGCAAGTGATGCTCTGTCTTCATGGTGCTTGGGGGGGGGTCAACAGTGGGAGGGCTTCTAATGTCCTGGCCCCACTGGTGGACCTCCTGATGGCACTGGTATTTCTGGCCACTGTGTGACACAGAGTGTTGGACTGGATGGGCCTTTGGCCTGATCCAACATTGGCATCTCTTATGTTCTTATGTTCTTATGGTGTTCAGAAGTCAACAAAAACAAAAAGGAGTCTTGTGGCACCTCACAGACTACACACGAAGATCAAAATAATCACTTGCTAATGTCTCCACATTAAAGGCACAGCTACAGTGGCCAGCTGAAAACTTAGCAAACTTTATGTTACTTGCAGAGGAAGGCATTTTTCTTTGGAGGTGTGAAGTGAGCAAAACTTTCAACTTGAGTTTTAAGATGTGTTTTTCTCGTTTGACAGACTACAATTGCTCATCAGCCTTACCCACCAAATGTAGACGGTAGGCCTGACTAGATACAACGAGATGGTCAATTCACACCATACACCCTTCCAGCTAGGCAGGTGCCATCTAGCTGGGAACAGAGTTTTGGAGGTTGAAAACCTAAGAGAAGTCTTTTTTCCTAGAGATTTCAGGGCAAGCTTCTTTGACCTGGCCTGACCTGGCCAGGGGAAGGAGAGAAATGACAAAGCAACCGGGAGCAAGGAGGAGGGTCTCTTTTGGGCTGATTCCATCACGGCAAGCAGAGCTCTCAGCTGAGGTCTGCTGGAGACAGCCATTGCCATGTGCAGGACTGCAGGCTTGATCAGAAGCTTCAAGGTACTGAGAACCCTCTATAACATGTGTAACGTTTTATGCTAAAGAGCCTAGCTTGTGTTAACATCCTCTAGCACATCTGCAGAGGGAGGGACAGAGGAATTGCATTTTACCTGTTTTCTTTGGATCTCTTGCTCATCCTGGTGCTGTGCTGCAGAGAGAACACGTGTGAACATTTTCCTTTTTAATAAATGCTTTATAACTTCTAATGCTGGTAGTGGTTCTCTGTACCACATTAGACCTCCATCGTTCTGGGCATGCCATTTTAAAAGGAGCATCAAGAAGAAGGGGAGGGGCACTCAGCTGGCCAGTGGCTACTCTGCTAGCGGCACACGAGGCTGTCCCCCTGGTAAGCAGATGCTGGGTAGCGGGAGGCATCGGCCAAACGCAAGACCCTAGAATGGCTATGCAGGGAAGGGAAGCTGGGAGCCTGGTCCTCTCAGCAGACAATTCCTACAAAGGCCAGGTGGTTGAACTGAGAGAGGTGTTGGGGAACCTAGGTGGGTGACATGTGCCAGGCGGAGACCCTGAACAGCCACTGGTGCCCAGACGCCTTAGAGGGCATGAGGAATAGGGCCCATCAGTCTCAGGGGAAGGGCTGTTCTGTCACATTGGGGATGACTCATTTAAATCCCCATTGAAAGCTCTAGGGTATATTTCAAAATTATGCTCAGCTGGATCAGCATCCTGCATTTTGCAAATGGAAAGAGACTCTCCATAGCCTCCCTCCCTGAGCACAAAAAGGCAGAACGATTGTCTCCAGATTACATCTGTGCTGACACTTGGGCCAGATGAAAGAGAAAGTGGGCATTTAGAAAAACTTTTTGTCATTATCCCTGATGGTTTCTTCAGGCTGCTCCAAGAAGCAAAAAGCTGACTGAAATTCAATGTGGTACATTCATCTCACGGGAGAATGCCAGCTAGCTATTAAACTAGCCTCCATCGTGCTGCGCTCGAGGACTCCTCCCCCAGGCTCTGGTGCTGGCGCTGGGTTCTCCCCTTCAGAGCCATTTATCATTCATATTAGCAAATTGCCTGTCATCATGACTGACAAAAGAGGTAAAGGAAGGACTTCACTCATCTCATCAGGGCCTTCCGAAGGTGCCACCCTGCAAATGACTAAAATCAACAGGGCATTCTTAGTAGTGACCCTAACCTTATGGGATGCCCTGCCAGAGGAGGTCGGAATGCCCCCAGAATTGTTCAGGAGGTGTTTATATAAATGTGATATGTACTTATGTGCCATCAAGTTGCAACTGACTTATGGTGACCCCAGCAAGGGGCTTTCAAGGCAAATGGGACGTGAAGGAGGAGGAGGAGGAGGAGGAGATTGGATTTATACCCCACCCTTCACTACCCAAAGGAGTCTCAGAGCGGCTTACAATCTCCTTTCCCTTCCCCTCCCCACAACAGACACCCTGTGAGGTAGGTGGGGCTGAGAGATCTCTTTTGAGAATTGCTCATGAGAGAACAGCTCTGAGAGAACTTGTGACTGATCCAAGGTCACACCAGCAGCTGCATGTGAAGGAGAATGTTTGTTTTATGCTGTTTTTATGCCCTGGCTTGTTTTTAATGGCTTTGTTTTGTTTTAATGGGTCTATTTTAATGGTTTTGTTTTACTGTTTTAGCTGTATGCCACTTCGAGCAGGTCTCTGAAGAGGCAGCATATAAATTTCCCAAATAAAATACACACGCACATAATTCTCTCTTTCCCATTTTCTTTTCACAACAACCCTTGAGGTAGGTCATGCTGAGTGAAAGCAAGTAGCACAAAGTCTCCCAGTGTCCTTGCATGGCAGAGTGGGAATTTGAACCCAGGTGTCCCCATCAAACACACACACACTTCCCCATACTTTCTATGACAAACACAGGGAGCTGTTTATGTGGTAAAAGGTAAGCAGACTCAAATTTGGTGGTGGAATAAAACCTCCCCCTTCCTTGGGCAATGTTTTGAGCGGATTATGGAAGGCCAGTCCCAGAGTATTCAATGAGGGCTAATAATATCTAAGACACCTCCTATCTGTAAAGCCTCCTACCTTTGTTAGGAGGGAGAAAACCCTACCATAGAGTTTCCTGTGATACCTAGAAAGGTATGATATCACTTCTGACAAATTTCTACAACTCCAAAATACATGAATTTAACAGTCTAGGAGAAAAACTTTTACCCTAATCCATATGGCAGAGTGGAAATTTGAAGATTATTGTTACTTATAAGAATGTTACCTATTTTCCTCTTCTGTCTTCTTTTCAGATTTCGTATATTACCGTTTTGAAAAGATTGCAATTTCTGAAAATACGAGAGACAGTTTTTGTATGTATAGCATTTTTATTGAGCAATGGTATATTTTGCCTGGGTTTAAGAATTGTTGTACATGACTGCAGTTGAAAATGTTATGTATTTTACCAGGACTTTCAGAAGAAGTATCCTACGAAATGGAAGTTTACTCTGGATAATCTTGTCATCCAGTTGTTCTTCTGAGAACTTCTTTTTCATCTGTATACCTAGAAGGAAACGTTTATGAAAATTGTTGATCACTACATCTTTATTTATTTATTTATTTTAGGAGCTGCGGTGGCTCAAGTGGTTACGACGCTGAACTGCAGGCTGTGGAAGGTCGGTAGTTCAGCAGTTCGAGACCCGAGTGTGCCGCATGACGGAGTGAGCTCCCGTCTCTAGTTCCAGCTCCTGCCAACCTAGCAGTTCGAAAGCACGAAATTGCAAGTAGATAAATAGGTACCACTTCGGTGGGAAGGTAACAGCGTTCCGTGTGCCTTGGTGTTTAGTCATGCCAGCCACATGACCACGGAAACGTCTTCGGACAGCGCTGGCTCTTCGGCTTGGAAACGGAGGTGAGCACCGCCCCCTAGAGTCGGATTCGACTGGCTTTCGAGCAAGGGAACCTTTACCTTTACCTTACATCTTTATACTTACCTTATATTGTTATGAATTATAAGCACATTTTGTACAGTTTCCTTTGGGTCTTCTTTTGTGAGTCCTAGGCAAGGCAGGAACATGCAGCAGCCACTGAATGAGCTGCTACCTGAACTCCATGCACGGTGGGCAGGTGAACAAGGCAACCGCCAAGATGGCTGCTGCCTGAGTCCCAGAGGGGGGCAGTGTGTCTGACCACTGCTGAGCTGGCTACACGAGAGTTGGAAGGGGTGGCTGCAAGTAGCAGTGGGAGCCTGCCAGCCTACTCTTCCTATTCCTCCCCCTACATGGGGGGGGGGCTGTTGGCAGTCTGGGCCCCTCTAGCCCAGGGCAACTTTCCTAGATGCCCTGGGCTAAGACTGCCCTGAATGCACGTCATTGTATTCAGAAGGGTAGAGAAAAGGCCTACCTATTACCCTTTCTAAAACATGGGTGCAAAGTGGATATCCTTAGACAGATTTCTTTTTAATAAAAGCATTCTACTGTAGAGAATAAGATGCAGACAGAAGTGATATTAGAATAGCAAAATTAAGGGTCACTTAGGCAGATGCCTTGTGTTTTGTTGGTTGACTAAAATGAAATTGGGAAACCCGCATCCCAATAGCTGCACAGACAAACTTGCATATTCTAAATGTTCTTTGCTCAGTCCATTTTGCCAAGTCCAAGATGGCACTAGCCACATGGCTTCTAGGGCAGTGCTGATGGAGCAGCTCCTGGCAATCCTTGCATCCTTCGGGCTGGCATCAGGCAGAGAAAAACCCCACAAAAATTACTCTCATACAAGTACTTGCATGAGATGCCGCTGCCCCCTAGTGGCTAAGAATGAAAGCTGTTTTTGAACTGGTCTTTGGTAGAAAAAACTCCTTCAGTATGTCCTGGAAACAGTTAAGTAAACCGATGTGCCACATGTAGGAGGCACAGTTAATGCGGCCAATTATGTTTTAACATGCTGAAAATATTTCAAATGGGTCTGCAAGAATTTTAGGATCTTAGTGTGAATTCTAGTTTTGTTAGAAAACTGTACCATTCTCTCATTCAAAAATTTAACTATTACCACCCCACAATCTGGCTCAAAATGGCTGCATAGCCTTAAAAGTGGCATCCCCCTGGATTTTCTTAGCTCTGAGGCTTTCAGTATGCTGACTTCCACCCCATTTCTTCCCCACTTGAACTGATTCACAACGTCTCTCAACTTTCTGGGCTCCAGGACCATATTCAGTCCCCCTCAGGCCAATTTTGTAGGTTGTCTACTTTTGGTTCCCCTGAAGAAAATGGCTGCTTTGGAGGGTGGACCTTATGGCTTTACACCCCACTGAAGTCCCTCCCCTTCTCAAACCTCACCCTCCCCACACCCCACACCCAGATCTCCAGGAATTTCCCAACCTGGAGTTGGCAACCCTAGGGCTGAGACCCTACAAGTGGCCTGTTTTTGCCACTTCTGCTATCCACACTGGGCCCACAAGTTTGTTATTACACACAGTGGTGATTTTCTATGTTTCTTTAAGGTTATTGCCACAGATAGGAGAGAGTGGTACTAAACTATAGTGACTAAGTGAAAAAGGGAACTCTAGGGCTATGAGACTGTGACTTTTTTCCCCCTACAGCCATCTCTGTCTCTCAACGAATGCTTTCAGCATGCCCCTGTAAGTCACCCAGTGAACTCATTTAATGATGCATCACACTTTCTGCAACACCTTTTCAGCAAGTCCATGCCATGAACTCTCTGGAAGAGGATACATACCTTTGTAAAGACATGCGGGGTGAAGGAATATTAGGTTAGCAGAATGCTCAAGGCACATAACACAGCAGAGTCTATCTGGTTTGTGCATGCTGCTAAGAAACAAAGTTACACACAGAGCCTCTTTTATCTTTGCAAAACTAATATGATTATAAGGAACTCCATTCTAGACAGGATAGGAACAGAATTCTAACCTAGTCTAACTAGCTAGGATGGATAGAGATGCTGGAGGCGTGTCCTGCCCTCATGGTGCCAAGCTGGAGAAGTATGTGGAGAGAAGGTGTCAGCCAGAAGGACGATTCTCTGAGAGGAGCAATTTACACATCAAAGGGATAGCATGAGAGCAGTAGAAAGGAAGAATGTTCAGGGTCCTGCCCTACCTATCTCTTTGACTCTCTACAGTCCCCGTCCGCAGTATAAGAGAGAGCACAAAGTCCTTCACTTCCAACACAGGGGAGCTGTTACTGGCCATTGTTTCTTAGAGGTGCACAATTCCTCTTCTGATTATTAGAGCCAGTGTAGTGACTAGGCTACAGACCAAACTTTGTATTACAAAAGGGCTTAGGTTGTGTCCAGGCCTTCTAAGACAACACATTGCTAGTCCCCACTGGAAACTGAGTTACCAAAGTGTAAAGGGGGCTTATTCAGATTGAGATCATAGCATGTGGGGAGACGGTTCCTTTCCATGCTGTTTTCCCAACCTGAAATGGCCCCAAGGCTATTGCTTGGCTCAGTGGGAAAACCTATGTGTACCCTATTGGTAGGAGCTGCGGTGGCTCAAGTGGTTAAGACGCTGAACTGCAGGCTGTGGAAGGTCAGTAGTTCAGCAGTTCGAGACCTGGGTGCCGCATGATGGAGTGAGCTCCCATTTTTAGTTCCAGCTCCTGCCAACCTAGCAGTTCGAAAGCAAGAAATTGCAAGTAGATAAATAGGTACCACTTCGGTGGGAAGGTAACAGCGTTCCGTGCGCCTTGGTGTTTAGTCATGCCGGCCACATGACCACGGAAACGTCTTTGGACAGCGCTGGCTCTTCGGCTTTGAAACGGAGATGAGCACAGCAACCCTAGAGTCGGATTCGACTAGCTTTCAAGCAAGGGAACCTTTATCTTTACCTTGCCCTATTGGTACATATGGAGCCAACAGGTTGCCAAATATTGTATGATGCATGTTGCATGGCTATACCATGTGATATGTGTGTATGGGGGGGAGAGTTGCATAAAGTACAAAGCAACATGTGAAAATGATGGAAGACAAAACTTGGGCTGGTTAGTCTACCAATCCGTTGAAGCTGCAAGAATAAAATGAGCATTTTTCACAGGATTTGGTAGGAGCCAGCAGAAATGGGTGTTATTTTTATGTTGTTTCGTTATTTATTTTCCCTACTATTTTATATCTTGGGGCACGCTTCCCCATTTCTAACACAATATTCTATGATTGTTTCAAAACTGAAATAATAGATATGTGAACATTGTTGCTCTTGTTGGCTTTGGAGAGCTTCATTAGAAATATAATGTTCTTTTGGAGAACCGAACGCCCTTCATCTGGCTGCCCAGAATTCTGTCCCCATGGTTGATGGCTTTTATTCTATTTCCAATCAGCCAAGCCAGGAAATTACAAAGCTCTTCCATTTATTTATGCTGGCTTGAGTTTTATTACGATCAAAAAAGTCTGTACCTCTCTAAAACAAGCTCAAGACAACCAGTAATTGCACATATTAATTCTAGAGCCATCCTTTGTCCCTGAGAGGGAAAGCGTTGAAGAATGGAGAGTGGGGGTGGGGAGCTGTTTTGCAGGAGGACTGAAAAAGTTTTAGGCAAATGTTAACAGGCACCATTATAGCTAAAATGCTCAATGCTGTAGCCTTGTGCTAGAAGTTAAATGATATTTTCTGGTGGTAGGTCGCCAAGTGTATCTTCGCCGGGAGCGGGGGGCTCCCGACTAGCGTGTTGTGCGTGCGCGCACGCGCAAAGCACACGCACGCTGCACGCACATCACCCGGAAGTGACGGGAGGATGCCAGACACGCTGGGGGCGGGGCCACGTAGCAGAGAGATCATTACAAATTGGCACTCAGGCACTCAATACTGTCAGGTATGAAATACCATGGCATGGCAGCCTTCAAAGAGCTTGATATTACATATCAACACTTGCCATCTATCAAATCTTGAAATCATAGCAGGTTAAATACAGATATCAGATATTCAGCATTTGCAGCATATGATGGGATCAGTGGGCTACATATTTCACTAAAACTTCAGTGATGCGATCTACTTTCAAGCACGGTGATTAATGATTTTACTCTGTTTAATAACTGACTGCTCCTGCTCAGTCAAAGCACCGGATGGTGTGCAGATGGTGCGTACGCACACTTTTGTCTAAACAGAAGTCCTCTCCGTATGGTGAAATTGTCAGGTGTGAACTAGGAATCAACAAGATTTCCCTTGTTCCATTCCGATATTAAGGTGGAAGGTTGTTCAGCTCTGAATTTCACCTCTCCTTAATTGCCATTTGTCATGATCTTGGCTGGAAGTGACGAGAGGATGCCAGATACGTTGGGGGCGGGGCTACGGCCATACAAGGGAAAACCATAGAGTTTTCCCTTGTATGGCCATGGCCTCGCCCCCAGTGTGCCCGGCATGCCCACGTCACTTCCTGGTGATGCGCACACAGGGGTGGGGTTCCGCCCCCGGGGCCCGATTCCGCGGTGGTGGAAATCGGGCCTCCAAAGCGGGGGGTTACCAGATCGAACAGCAACTTAGGCTAAGCAAGATGATGGCGCATGCGATATGAATTCTCCCCCCCCCCAGTCTCTGCTGTTCCTGCCACTACGTCTGCCATGCTTATAGGGTCTGAAGCGAATACAAGGAGGAAAAGCCCCCTCCACAGGGTGTTTCTCAAGAGCTTGTAGCCAGCTAGATGGTGTGAAAAATCCAGACCCAGTCTTTTTTTAAATAAATTACAGCAAAGCCTCCGAGCATCCAGATTCTAGAATATTGCCATGGTGTAATTTTCAAAAGAAACAAGGGGTGGAAAACTACCAAATTTTGTTTGATGAAATTTACATCTTATACTTAAAATGAAGAGGAACATCTGAATGAGAGCCTCTCATGTCCAGCTCAATGCTCAATGCTTTCCCCTTGGAGGAAGCCCAGTCAGTAGCTGTCAAGCCCGCCCTGGGCTCCGGGGGCAGACCCTCCCGTGGCCGTGATGTCTCAAGGCGGGGGAGGTCCAACAGCTCTGGGAGACGAGGCTTGTAAAGAAGAGGGGGAGCATTGGAGGCCTCAGATGGGTAGGGGACGGAGTTGAACGCCACTCCATAGGTCCCTCTACCTCCGTGCTTCGGTTCCCCAGCCTCCGTCCTCCCTGGACTCCTCTCTGTCAGCATCATGTAGTTCCGAGCACGTCGTTTCTCCCCGGCCCCTTCGTTTCCCTCTCCTTTATACCCAGCTCCCTCGCCCAGCGCCATCTCCCGTCTCCGCCTTCCTCTCATTCCTCCCAGCCCCGCCCCCTTGATAAGCTCCGACGCTCTCCCTGTGGGCAGGGTGTGGTCGTAGCTATGCCAGCAGTGGTCTTGGCGGCCCAGGGCCACACCACCAGTGGTGGCATGTGGGGTTTTGTGTGGTCGGGGGGCTGCCGTCAGCCTCTCCCCGGCACCGTAGGCCTCTCCTGCTGCTCCCCATGGCTCCGTGCTCCGTGGTCGGGTGGGGTCGGACCGTTGTGTCCCGGCTGTGCTGCCGGGGCTCGGCGAGGTGGGGTTTTCTCAGTCTGCAGGTTCCCTGGGTGAGTTGGTGGTCATTGGGGTCTCTGGGGGGTGTGGATTAAGTCCCAGGATCCCTGAACCGGGACAGTGGCACAGCATTATTTGGAGTTAAGAGATGAAAAAAACCCCACCCATGCATTTTTTGCTTAGTTTGTTAGAAATAGTCCTAGAAAAGAATTCTTTCAGATTTAACAGTGCAAGGGAGTAGCGATGGGGTGCGCAGCAGCGCCACCTATAGCAAATTTGTATATGCTCACGTAGAAGATCAATACAGTTTCAACTTTAACAACAACCCATTCTACCAATATATATTTTTTTACTGGCATTACATAGATGATTTGATCATCATTCTCAAAGAAGGCAGTGATGCTGAGGGATTCTGTAACTGGTATAACCAGGTTGATCCTAATATTTCTTTTTCTTGGAAACATAGCACCACACAATTGGAATATTTAGATACCACAGTTTTCAAAACAATTGAAGGGAAATTAGCTACCAATACGCACCATCAACCTACCGATAGAAATATTTTTTTACATTTCCACTCCTTTCATCCAGCACACATACAACATAACCAGTGTTCCCTCTAAACTGAGTTAGTGTGAGGTAGCTCACAGTTTTTTAGCCTCCAGCTCACACATTTGTGTCTTAGCTCAGGAAAGATGGCTCCAGAGCAAACTAATTTATGCAGTGGCCAAATCGCTCACTCACAAGTTTAATGCCGGTAGCTCACAAAGTAGACTTTTGCTCACAAGACTCCACAGCTTACAGGGAGCACTGGACATAACACTCATTTTTCTCAGTTTTTAAGACTGAAAAGAAATGCTATTATTATTTGAAAGAAAGTCAGGTTTTACAGAACACAGAAGTTAGACTGTTGGTTGGGGGCAGATATCAGGAGCATCTGACCCCCAGATTACAGCAACTGCTTGCTACCAATCAGCTCCTGAGTCCAATTCAAGATGTTGGTTTGATCTTTAAAGGTGTACATGGCTGGGGACCAGGGTATCTGAAGGACCATCTTTTCTCATATGTTCCTGCCCAGGAATTAAGATTACAAGGAGAGTCCTTCCTGCCTGTCCCATCAATCAAAGAAGCTCATTCAGCGGGTAACATTAGACAGGGCCTTTTCTGTGGCAGCCCCATGATTATGGAAGGTGCACCCTTCCCCCTCATTTTAGATCTTTAGGAGGCAACTACAGATGGTTTTATTTCAGACAGCCTTTGATTAAAGCAACCCTAAACTGGGGGGGGGGGTTGTTTACAAAAATGTGGTTTTATGCTTTTTATGTGATCTGTTTTTGATGTATTTTTATTAATATGGATTCAGTTTTTAAGACTGAAAAGAAATGCTACCCATACAGCAGATTATTTGAAAGAACGTCAGGAGAGCATTTTGTCCCCCCCCCTTTCTCAGCAGCTTGAAAGAGAATCTTAAAAAGACATACTAACTTGCTTGAGCTAAAAGAGAGAACGGTGGATGTCTGAGGCTTATTTGATAAGTCCTTAAATCTTTTATTTTACTGGCTTCAAATCTTATTGAAACTACAGGGAGACTTTTTAAAGGATTATAACCATTTGAAATTGTATGAAGACTTTTTAAAGGACTATAAGCAACTCCCTCCCACAGTGATCCATGCCTTAGTGATCCACATTTAGAGTGGACTACTACAATGCACTGTACTTTGGGCTCTTTGGGAAGAGTGTTCGGAAGCGGCAGCTAGTGCAGAACACAGAAGTTAGACTGTTGGTTGGGCCCAGATATCAGGAGCATCTGACCCCCATATTACAGCAACTGCTTGCTACCAATCAGCTCCTGAGTCCAAATCAAGATGTTGGTTTTGATCTTTAAAGGTGTACATGGCTGGGGACCAGGGTATCTGAAGGACCATCTTTTCTCATATGTTCCTGCCCAGGAATTAAGATTACAAGGAGAGTCCTTCCTGCCTGTCCCATCAATCAAAGAAGCTCATTCAGCGGGTAACACTAGACAGGGTGTTTTCTGTGGCAGCCCCATGATTATGGAAGGTGCACCTTTCTCCCTCATTTTAGATCTTTAGGAGGCAACTAGAGATGGTTTTATTTCAGACAACCTTTGATTAAAGCAACCCTAAACTGTGACCCTAAACTGGGGGGGGGGTTGTTTACAAAAATGTGGTTTTATGCTTTTTATGTGATCTGTTTTTGATGTATTTTTATTAATATGGACGGCTGCCCTGAATGAGGATGAGGGGCAACTAATACATGTTTTCCGTAGGCAGGCAGATAGGCAAAGTACATACAGCCACTGTGTGCACTACACCAGCAACTCAAACCAGATCAGCACCATGATATGTGACAGAGAACACTATAAAACTCCACAAAAGTAATTAACATTGGGAAAGGGGGATTTAAAAAACAAAGAAACAAATGAGGGGGAGGAGACTAAAACACACATATTTATATGACGAGGTCAAATGACCAAGTGGGGGGAGAGAGAATAAAAAGAGAGTAGAAGCCCCAGCTCCTGCCAACCTAGCAGTTTGAAAGCAAGAAATTGCAAGTAGAAAAATAGGTACCGCTTCGGTGGGAAGGTAACAGTGTTCGGTGCGCCTCGGCGTCTAGTCATGCCGGCCACATGACTACGCAGACGTCTTGGGACAGCGCTGACTCTTTGGTTTGGAAACGGAGGTGAGCACCGCCCCCTAGAGTCTGATTCGACTGGCTTTCGAGCAAGGGAAACCTTTACCTTTACTTTTAGAAGCCCGGAGGGGGGGTCACTCTCTCTCTTCAAATCTTTCTCTGTTTTTTTTAAGGCGGGGGGGGGGGGGGGTCACTCTCTCTCACACACACACACAGACGAAACTCAAGTACAACTGAAAGGGGGGGACTAAAAACAGGGGGCGAGAGATAAAATAAAAGCAGCACAACAGATAGGTGGGGAGGACGGGAAGGGTATTCCAAAGAGAGCAAAGGCAGTTTTCCTTTGGACTGCTCAGCCTCAGGTGTCACTGAACACTGCCCTCTCTGGCAGGCCCCCCCCAACCTCCCATGCCCTTACAAAGCCGGCCAACTTGGTCCCAGGGTGCAGCAGCAAGAGCAGCAGAGAAGGGCAGTCAGCGGAAGGCAGCCAGCTTGGACAGAAAGGGGAAGGACGGCTTTTCTTGTCCCGCGCGCACGTGGGCTCTGGCAGAAGCTCTCGGGAGGTGAGGAAACCGGCAGGCTTTCTTTTTGCTTGTTTGCTTGCTAGCCAACTTGCTCCTGTTCCGCGCTGCTGGGATGAGAGGAAGCCTGCAGGTTTGGGCGGGAAAAGAAGGGCTTTTCTTCCCCCACACCCGCCAGCTGGGTTGTTCTTGTCCCGGACTGCAGTGGTGGAGCTCAGGGCTGCTCTTCTTTTCTGGGGTGTCTCAGGATGTACAACTGCTTGGCGGATGAGCAACTCTGCTGGCTTGTGCAGTGGCAAGCTTTGCCTCTGCCTCTTCCCCTCCTGAACGGGAAGGGTAATGACCAGAGTCGGTGGCACTGGCAACCCTCTTGGTTATGCAGTCATGAATCTTCTGCTGTCGCTGCAGCTGCCTCGGAAGTGACTTTTTCCCACCTGTCCATAGGGAACACTTTCCCTGTGAGGAAAGGTTAAGGTGCTTAGGGCTCTTTAGCTTGGAGAAACGACGACTGAGGGGTGACATGATTGAGGTTTATAAGATTATGCATGGGAAAGAGCAGGTAGAGAAAGAGGTACTTTTCTCCCTTTCTCACAAGACAAGAACTCGTGGACACTCCATGAAATTGCTGAGCGGTCAGGTTAGAACAGATAAAAGGAAGTACTTCTTCATCCAAAGAGTGATTAACACTTGGACTTCACTGCCACAGGAAGTGGTGGCGGCTACAAGCATGGACGGCTTCAAAAGGGAATTAGATAAGCATATGGAGCAGAGGCCCATCAGTGGCTATTAGCCACAAGGTATAGATAGGGGCTCTGGGGCAAGGGATGCTCTGTCTTCTTGGTGCTTGGGGGGGGGGCAACAGTGGGAGGGCTTCTAATGTCCTGGCCCCACTGCTGGACCTCCTGATGGCACTGGTATTTCTGGCCACTGTGTGATACAGAGTGTTGGGCTGGATGGGCCTTTGGCCTGATCCAACATTGGCGTCTCTTATGTTGTTATGTTCTTATGTACCTCTTGTTCTCCAGACTGAACACTCCCAAGTCCCTCAGCCTTTCCTTGTAGGGCTTGGTTTTCAAGCTCTTGCTCATCTTTGTTGACCTGCTCTCAACCCACTCCATTCTGTCCACATCCTTTGTGAAGTGAGGCCTTCAGAACTGCACACAGTACTCCATGTGCTGTGTTTGGTGTGTACAGTGGTGTACAGAGGGACTATGTACACAATGTGGTGTACAGTGGGACTATGACATCTTGAGATCTGGATGTTATGCCTCTGTTGATGCACTGCAAGATTGCATTAGCTCAGGGGAACTAAGTTCCAGAGGACTAGGAGCGGGGGGGGTTGCATTTAATGGCTGATTGGAAGTCCCTTGTGCTGACCTGGGCACAGCCTAAGGAATTTTTTACCTGTAGTGAGGTATCCAGTTACCTCTGCATGGTTACAAACACAGAACTTCTCCCCATAAATTTCTCTGAGGTCAGGAGACAGCTGTTCCCATGTATTCTTGAGGGAGCTCTTTGCATCTAGGATTGCAGTCCTGAAAAAAACAGGCTCAACAATGCTGACTTGGACCCCAAAAGTGCATAACTCTTGCCCAGATTTGGAACAAAAGTGTTAACATTAGAATATTCTTTTTGAATCAGACCAAAGAGCTGTCTAATGTATGTATGCATGCATTTAAGAAAAAATGGTCCACCCTCTTAATAAAAAATTCTCCAAGGACACAAGGAAAACAATGAGTAAAAGCTGAGTAAAACATTATTATTTAATAATAACACATTATTTAAAAGCCTAACTCTAGGGCAGGTCTCTGGATTGGCAGCATATACATAAATAATAAAATATTCCAGAACAAAAAAACCCAGAAAAAGATAAACGCATAAATCCAGCATTCTGCACTGGAGATATGTGGAACTGGCAGCAAGACAAACTCACAACAGCATTGCTAGCCTAGCAAAAGCACACAGGGTGAAGAGGGAGTTAGGAAGCTCCTCCTGCCTTTGTGCATGCTTAGGAGCCAATTTGCACCTGCTTCCCACTGTTTTAAAGATGAGGTTTGGGTCACACATTAAACACAAACTCACATTAACATATTGTCTAATCAGACCCACAGACAGCACTGCAGCCACTTAGCTTGAAGAAGAGTAGTACAAGGAGGAAGAGGCAGGCTGACCTGGGAAGGGTATCTGGTGGCACAAGGAGGGTAAGGCATGCAGGCAACAGAAGACATCCTTGGACAGGGGAGAAGGTTTGGAGAGCAGCAGGCAAGCCGGGGAGTGCAGACTGCAAGGGGAAAATTAGCACAGCAGGGCAGGCGTTGAAAGCAGAGCGGAAGACAGAATCCCATCCCGTATCCTTCAGGATAGGAAAACCTCTCACATGTATGTAATTCTAGTGGCTGCAACTTGCAGTCAGTCAAGAAAGCTCAGAGGCTCTCTGTCCCCCTCCCCCTAAGGAACACTGTGCTCTCTCTGTGCCCCTATTAAGAAATGCTACCTGCCTTGTAAAAATGAAACTCAAGAGGCAGAGACTGCAATAATGAAAAATTATAGGCTGTTTAGAAGGGAAATTTGTTTCATTTTCATATTAATCACAAAACACCCCCATTTTTTGTAATTATTACAATTAATAATGGGGGGGAACCCCACAACTCGTATTTAGGCCTCTTGTGAGCCTGCCAAGGGGTGGTGCTGATCCCTTGTGACAGTTACCAAGTGACCAGTTTTCTTTTTAAGGTTTTCAGTGAATCATATTTGTAGGGAACAAGAGGGATTCAAAATGCATCACTTCAGACTGATCAAACTTATGATTCAGGTTTAACTACTTTCACTGGCCTTTAGTTTAGAACACTGGCCTTTAGTTTAGAACCAATGAAATAAAGGCTTGAGACACAGTGCATTGCTTAAAACTCTGGTGGGAGAGAATAAAAGCCCATCCTCAGGCTGCCTGGAGTCAGTTGTGTAGTGACTACTCAGAGACACATCCCTTATAAGAACATAGTGGATGGGAGTTTCCAGAGGATCCCTGCTGGCTAGGCGGGAGGAGAGAGGAACTACAGGCAGTTGGACTTAAGAGGGCAGTCGGGAAATATTACAGTTATTTTTGCTTTGTGTGTCCCTCACATGATTGAACCCAGCTTATTTAAAGTTGGAGTGTGTGAAGGGTAAAGTTTCAGCAGCTAACTGTGGAGGCGACAGAAAGAGCTATCTAAACTAATCTGTGCTAATCTGAAGAAAGGCATATATGTTTAACATGACATCATCTTCATGTCCTTGGTTAAGCCTCAGTTTTCAAGGTCTTTTATGGATTGTGGGTGTCTGTCCTTGACATATGTGCCACAGGTGGATGCAGTTGCTGTGACAAATTTGTGTAGTGATTCTAGCCTCTTCATTTGGTAGGGTAAATTTATACAGATGCTCCGTCACAATCCCTCTTAGTATAACCTCTTTCCTTTTCTTAATTTCACATTGGTTTCTTTGAGGTTTCACTGTAAGACCATTACTGGTGAGGCGCTTCACAGACAGAAGGCTGCCCTCCAGTTCTGGAACATAACAGGACATTTTTCACAAGGAGTTTACATGTCCCTTTAGATGGCCCACAGGACTTCCGGTTTATGGTGACACGCAGGCAGACACATCTTCAGGACCTCCCGGGGATGTAAACTGCACACCAGCGAGTAGGAAGGGGTGCGACGGGTCGTGACCCCCCGGAGCCTTGACAAAAGGCTCCTAGTCATGGGGCTTTTGAGGGGCGACATCTTCGCCGGCGTGATGTCGGAGAATTGAGGCGCTCCTCCGCCCTGAAGGTCCTGCCGCTGAGTGTCTGAATGGATTTAGAGCCACTGACCGGGACAAGTGTCGGAGATCAAGCGTTTTAAACAAATCCCGAGCGAGGCCGAATGGCCAACAATGAACTGTGAGTTGGGCTTAAGCAAATATGTGACTTTAAAAAGAAAGCTACCCCCACACACACATGGAGCAACAAAAAGCGAGCGGGGGAGGGGCCTCTCCCAGGCGAATGAACAAAAACACGATATAAAGAGAGGGGACAGAAGAAAAAGTGTTTAAATCTGCTTTGAGAGACTTAACAGAGCATGGATAAGTGCATGGGTGAATTTCAGATACTTTGGCAACTTTTACAAAAGTAAGCAATCCATAAAGATGGCGGGGAAGAAAGCAGAGAAAGACAAACTTGTAAAAGTGAAAACAGTAGGGAGCCCTCAACCGAAAGAGGCCACTGAGTTCTCTAAAATGTTGACAGACTCCTTGCGCGCTCTGCTGGACGAGATGACTAACATCAAACAACAGTTAACAACAATAACTCAGAATCTGGCGTCTCAGCAGCTCCAATTGACTGAGTCTTTAAAAATAACGAAGCAAACAGCTGAGAAGGTGAAGAAAATGGATTCCAACACCAAAAAAGTTAAGAAAAAGGTGCAAAAGTTGGAAATGAAACAAGCTGCGGAAGAATCACAACTTTTACAGCTACAAATGGAAAAAGCAAATCTGGTTCTTCGGTTTCAAGGGGTCCCAGAATTAAAAGGAGAGAATCTGAAGTAACTGCTGAGTGAAGCATTAGCCCCAGTTACAGATCTGTAAGCGGAATACATTCTTAGCAAAATGGATGTGGTCTATAGGTCCTACTCCATATACATCAAGAAGAATAATCTGCCTGGGGAAATAGTAGTCAGATTCTCGAAGACGCATGTGAGGGATTCTATCCTGAAAGCAACTACTGGAACACCCTTGAAAATTGGGGACAATTCTATCAGGATTCTAAAAGATATCCCGTTTGAAATAAGACAAAAGAGAAAGAAATACAACGATTTAATCCTTTTTCTACAAACAAAAGGCATCAGTTACAGATGGTTAATTCCAGAAGACATCATTTTCAAACTCCCCGACAAAAAAGAAAAGATTGACTCTGTTTCCAAAGCGTGTGAGTTCCTGAGAGTGCAACTGGGGGAGCCAGCTGGGGACAAGAGGGAAGAAGATGACAGTAAATCTGATGGCGAACTGGACTTGGTGTCTTCTGACGAGGACTCTCTTTCTGAAAAGGGGGCGGCTGCCCCCCAAAAGTCCATTCAAATTGAGCATTAGAAAAGATAAGACAAAATAAAGGCTGAAGGACTCCGAATTGTGCCTGAAAATTCTATACTAACTATGGAATGCTCTGGGGTTTTCTTAAACAGATAAATTGATGGATAAAAAGATAAATGATTTAGCATAACTGACTATGTTCAAAGTAATATTAGCAATTAAGAAAAAATTATTGCTTGTTTTATTCTGTTTTTAACCTGTTGCATTTTGGCATATGTGCCCATCTGTTAGCCGCCCTAAGCCCATCTGGGGAGTGGGGAGTATAAATTTACCAATAAAATAAAAAAATAAAAATAAATATAAGCTGTTGTTATGATCTCCTATTCTTGGGGTCTTAGTTAATAGTGGTTTTCTTTCCTTTCTTCCTAGTTGTAGCCTCCCCTTCCTAATTTTCTGTTATAGTTTGTAGTTTATTAAAAAAACTCAATTAAAAACTCCCCTTAGGGGGATTTAAAAAAAAAGATGTCCCACAGCACGGTAAGAATCCATACCCAATTCCTTCTGCAGTGATGCTTTTTCCATTTGCAAGGAAGATCTCCTTTGTGCTGAGATCAAGATCTGTGAAGAAATCCTTATTGCTTGTCATGTGGCTTGTGGTGCCTGAATCAATGTACCATCCTACTGACGTGCTGCTCTGCAAAGCTTTTAGACATCCATCCCATTCTTTATCTACTTGCAGCTTTTCTTTGCATGATTCTGTGATTTGTTTTCTCTGTTTAGCTCTCCAGATTGAACAATTTTTTTCCAGATGTCCAGCCCTTTTGCAGCAATAACACACCCTGATTTCTTTCATGTGCTTTATTGCCTCATTAACCTTGAGAGCTGTCTCTGGTTTTTCAGCATCTTTACCTTCCTGCCAACCTAGCAGTTCGAAAGCAAGAAATTGCAAGTAGATAAATAGGTACCCACTTCAGTGGGAAGGTAACAGCGTTCCGTGTGCCTTGGTGTTTAGTCATGCTGGCCACATGACCACGGAAATGTCTTCGGACAGCGTGGCTCTTCGGCTTTGAAACGGAGATGAGCACCGCAACCCTAGAATCGGATTCAACTGGCTTTCGAGCAAGGGAACCTTTACCTTATCTTTACCTGTTTGTAGTTCTTTTTGGCAATCATACTCATCCGTTAATTTGCCCTTAACATATTCAAGTGTTAGATCTGCTTCTGGTCTAATCTCAATGGCATTAATGAGTAGACCATATGATTCTGGAAGACTGCACAGTAATAGTGTCTTTCATTTCTTCTCCAAGCGCACAGAGCTGTTCCACAATTTCTGGCATGACATTTATATGTTCATGCCTATCTTGCTCTCTGCCAAGTATCATTTTATACAGTTTACACAGCAAATATAGCTTGCTGTTTAGGTTTGAATGCTCATGCACTTTCTAAAGCGCATTCCATATCCCTTTAGCTGTTTCTTATTCCTTATGTAGATCAGCTGATTATCTTCTACTAACAGGTTTATAGTTGCCTTTGCTTATCTGTTTTTCTTGGCCCATTCCGCAGGATCATTGGGTGGTCTGTCAGTGCATAAAACATCCCAGAGGTCATCTTTGCATAGCAGCATTTCCAGTTTGAGCTTCCACTACTGATAATTGCTATTATTCAATTTGACCACTGCAAACTTAATATCTGCACTGCTTGCCATCTTCCACTGGATTAGGTCTGCTCCTCCTTTCTCTTACTGACTCACAGTTATAGCTTTTTTGCAATTTATTCTGAGGTGATATCTGGGACCATAACCTGTTGGTAGAGTTCAGGAAATAATCCAATCCATGCTTTTGAGTTTGCTTTCATGGGATTTACTGCAATAGGATTTTTCCAAAAAGACACTACCTGACTGCAGGCCATTAAGGCAACAGGGAGTCCTCCAGATCACAAGGACTTACACATACTAACACACAGCAGAGAGAGAAAACAATAAGAGATAGGCTGAACTGCAAGAGAAAACATTAAATAAGTCCTAAACCAGGGGTGTCAAACATGCGGCCTGGGGGCCAGATCAGGCCCCCGGAGGGCTTCTATCAGGCCCATGGTGGAACTGGCTGTCTTCTGCTTCTTCTTCCAGTTCTGCTGCTGTTGTGTCATCGTAGGTTTGCAACTTACAGATACACACCTGAACAGCACACCTGATACTGAAGAGGTTGTGATGGATTTCCCTCCTGTCACACTCTAGTTCCCCGCCCCATTCCTCTGCACTGGGGTTCCCAGTAGAAAACTGAAAACAGAAAACATGGGTTGAAGGGATAGGATCTGGGCCTGAGTATATCACCAGAACCTGGACTGATAACCGAGGTAAGACATAAAATTGTTTCTTTTTCAAAGTGAACGAGAACATATATTTAAACACATACACACACACATAACTTGAGGAAAATATTAGCACTTAACCAAGACATTATATTAGGTTTCGCACAGTATATGCCTCAGAAAAACACTCTCAGGCAGGTTTACAACATAACACAGTAATACTCTTCTACAACTAAGCTACAAACCACCTGTTGGCCTATTGGAGTACATCAGTACAGGCAGGGAAATGTAATCAGAGATCCTCTGATTTAGGGTTGCGAAGTACTTCCTGGCCACCAGTGGGGTGGAGTGGGGGTAGAGTTGCCAGTTCCAGATTGGAAAACTCCTGGGGATTTGGGGGGGGGGGGCCTGGGGAGGACAGGGGCCTCAGGGGGTGCAGTGCTATAGAGTCCACCCTCCAAAGCTTCCACTTTCTCCAGGGGAACTGATCTCTGTAGTCTGGAGATGAGCTGTAATTCCAGGGGATCCCCACATCCCACCTGGAGGCTGTCATCCCTACCTCTGATCTTTAATTTACACTCCTGTTAGACTAACTTCCTGCTCACCACCCTCAATACTTAACTTCTGACTTTGCACAACTTCTGAGACTTCAAAATCTAGCTTCCTCTGTTAGATTTTCCCAGTACAGCTCCTATGAGGCTGATTCAAAGCATTTAAGAACATAAGAACATAAGAGATGCCAATGTTGGATCAGGCCAAAGGCCCATCCAGTCCAACACTCTGTATCACACAGTGGCCAGAAATACCAGTGCCATCAGGAGGTCCACCAGTGGGGCCAGGACATTAGAAGCCCTCCCACTGTTGACCCCCCCCCCCAAGCCCCAAGATGACAGAGCATCACTTGCCCCAGAGTCCCTATCTATACCTTGTGGCTAATAGCCACTGATGGACCTCTGCTCCATATGCCTATCTAATTCCCTTTTGAAGCCGTCCAGTGAATTCCAAGTGTTAATCACTCTTTGGGTGAAGAAGTACTTCCTCTTATCCATTCTAACCCGACCGCTCAGCAATTTCATGGAGTGCCCACAAGTTCTTGTATTGTGAGAAAGGGAGAAAAGTACCTCTTTCTCTACCTGCTCTTTCCCATGCATAATCTTATAAACCTCAATCATGTCACCCCTCAGTCGTCGTTTCTCCAAGCTAAAGAGCCTTAAGCACCTTAACCTTTCCTCATAGGGAAAGTGTCCCAACCCCTTTATTTAATTAACCTACTGTTCCTTCTATAGGATACATTTCTGTGTACCTGTCACAGAGGGATGTAAATTATCTAAATGAATAGATAATGAAAACTGGAGGGGGGGGGGACAATAGGAGAGAGAAATGTAAACCTGCAACTCCTCCAGGTCTTTGTGAAAAAGAAGGAACTGTGATTTCTCCCTCAGGGATATCTCAGTTCGGTCCCCTTTTCTCTGCTCCATAGAAGTAAACAGGCACTATTGCCATATCATGTACACAGAACACAGGGGAATTGGGCTGCAAATGAGAAAACAAGGGGGGTGAACCCAGTAATCTGTAGCAAAAGCAATTGTGTCCTCCTGAAAGACTTTCTCCAGTGTATCTAGAAGCCTCACTACAGACTACAGCCATCCGAACCCAGGCGGCTACCTATATTGCCTACAAGAACATTCCTGGCCGAAAGGGAGGAGCTACCTGCAATCGCTCATATTACAGAATTCAGTAGCTATCTTTACTTAGGCAAACTGCTGCAGGCAGAGAAGAGATTGGGCAGGAAACGGGAAGAGGCTTTACTTCTCTCGGCAAGCCACGGGATCTGGTAAGATTTTCACTTAATTAGTCACAAGTTAGTCACTAATAGCCAAATAGCCAAATAGCTCTGTCTTTTGATCTGCTGTGGACTGTTTGGCACTGGAGTGGGTTTTTGAAACCCTGAACTGGCTTTTCCAGTTAGGTTTCCTAAAAAGCAGTTTGATCTGCACGAATGAGCAAGGGAAGGCTTATGTGAGTGACCACCTGCTGAAGTTCTGAGCATCAACTTGCCCTTATAGGCACTCTTCAGAGCTAAGTTTAAAAGCCGACAAATCTTCTGGCCGTAAGCGATCTATGCTTTTGAGTGCCTGGAAGCTATATGAAAGATCTCACTGTTCTGTCATTTCTAGTTATAATCTCCTCGTAGGTCATGTGGAAACTAATCCATGAGGTAATAGGAAAAAACAGCCAGAAATTCCTCAGCCATGGTTAGAAATATTGCTCTTCTGACATGGGTGTGCCTTTGGTGGCAAAGCAGGGCTTTGTTTTTCTGGGGGAACACGCAGGAACGGTCCTAGAACCTCTTCGACAACGTTTTTCTTAAAAAATTTAAAAGTCCGTGAGTTTTCAGTGTACAGATTAAAAACTTCATTTCCCTCTTGAGAGTTCTGGCACCTCTTCTTTTTTTTAAGTCCTGTGGCAAAGTAATACACACAGGTAATTTGAGATTACTGGGATTGTGTGTCCATATTATTTTTATTGATACCAAGAATGGGTGTGGCATAATTCATATTTCAGCTCTGTTGTGCAAAGCACATGCCAGACTGAACATATCCTTATATCCTGATGTGTTTTAGGATCTGTTTGTCCTCTGTTCGGAAAAAAAAAAAATCACTGACTGTGCCTCCAAATCAATAGCAACCAGCATGACCTTGTCTGTTTGTTTTCCTGGCTGTGCTCTTGCCAAGAAAGCAAATATAGGCTGCGGTCACACAGAGCATAAGCCACGCTTCAGAGACGGAAGAGAGGCGGAGTTTCCTGGCACGATCACAGGGCAACATCTGGCAAGTGTAGAGCTCCCGTCGGTAACCCGTGGCTAAACGCCAAAAACGCGGAGTAAAAAACTAGTACCGGAAACCGCGGGGCAAGGGCGGGCGTATGATCGCATTTCCGGAGGTAGTTCCGGCGCCTGCCCATGTCCCCTAGCTAAAAGGTGGGGTTTTTTTTCAAGTCTCCACGATTGCGCACAAGCACCAAACGGAGCATGCGCAAACATTAGTATAATTTTAAAAAGCACAACTTACGTCGTGCAGAGAAGATGAGAGCAGCCAGAAGAAAGCACCAACGAGCGCATGGCTTGAGGCGAGCGACAGATAGGTGTGGGAAAGGGGGCAAGGCAGAAGATGAAGCCCAGAAGAGGGGGGGCGCGGTGGCAGAGTAGGAAGTCTGCTTGGGCAGAGGAGGCTGGGCCATGCTGCTTTGCCCTCTTCGCGCACCCCACCAGCCGGCTCCCCGGACTGTTGCCCTTCCGGACCTACTGCCCACCCCCTGCCTGCCTCACTGGTGGGGTAAACACTGTGCCCGACACAATGCCACACCGCCCAGTCGGCAGCTGGCCCTTCCTCTCCCCAGCGCCGCTTGGCCGGCTGTCTCTGGCAGCCCCCTCCTCGCCTTCCCTCGGCGTGCGGCCCCCGCTTCTATGCCCCGAGGCCCCACTTCCTTGCCGTGTGATCCGCACCTCCCCTTAACCACAGGACCTCCACGGAACCTCCACAGGACCTCCACGGGAGGTCTGATCGTGCAACCGCGCTTTAATGTTCCCCGGGGCAAACAGCCACGTTTCCCCCCCGCATTTTCCTGGCCGTGTGACCGCAGCCATATTTCTGTTTTTCATGCATCTCTTAAAGGCACAGAAGCCAAGCCAGAAAAATGCTGAAAACTTTAAAAAGAAGAAAGACACCTGGTCCAGCCAGGCATTAATGCTGAGCTTTGTCAGCTCCCTTAAGATCCAAAAACGATACTTGCATTATGGAGGTATGGAATAGAAGACGTGGGAGACAAAAAGCGACAGATTGGTGTACAAGGCAGTTGCTTATTTAATTTGGAAAAGCCAAGCTGGTCTTGCATCTGATCAGACTGGCATCTGTACAGGAGAGGTGTTTCAGAACATTAGCTTCGACTCCACACACCTTCATGTTTTCCATACAGGGATAGGCATGTATAATTTCCCTGTCACTGGTGTGGCTGCCAGAACAGTGCAGCAGCAGTGGGGCTTCCATATTGAAGCTTTAGTTTCCCTGCCTAAGCCTCCCAATGGCAAACATTACCCCACCGCATACTACAAGGCAGGTTTTCCAGGTTTCGTTTTTAAAGGCAATTTTTAAAATTCATTTTATTTATTTGTTTGTTAGTTTATTAGCCTTCTATTCCACCCTTTCCCAAAGGCTCAGGACAGATTACAACAATAAAATAACAACTGGATATAAAAATACATAATGTATAATAAAATCAGACACTGGTCATTCATAAATGATCTATATATCTAAAAGAAAGTCCCCTCACCATAAAACACCTGGACCTAGCAACATGAAATTCAGGAAGAGCACTCCTACCATGACATAGATGCTCACTAAGAAGGGATTTTTAGAAATTTGACCCCCTAAGAGGGTTAAACGGGGTAAAGTGTGCTGCCCCCATTGCTTCCTGTGTGGCTGCCAGGCTGCTGCCTCCTTGCACCCCCCGATCTCTGATTGGTCAGCTGCAGAGCTCCATGTTCGGGGGGGGGGAGTTACAGGAGACTGCAGAGAGCTAACGACAGTTGAGGTAATCAGGAATGGCCAACTACCTGTGAGGTGCAGCAATGCTGCTGGCCCAGCCACTCTGATGGCTTCAAACACATTCCCCCCATCTCCTACACCTGACAAGCAGCTGTCAGGTGCAGCAGCGGGTGCAGGGTGCTTAAAACCATCAGGGAGCCCTCCCCAGCAGTAATGCCTTAGTGATCCTGCTGGCCCAGCCTCCACAATGGCTGGCAATACTCTGCGCCTTCCCCCTCCTACACTGGACAGGCAGTTGCCTGTCAGGTGTAGGAGAAAGGGTGGGATGCTTACAGCCATTGGGGAGGCTTGCTCAGCAGGATTGCCTTAGCACTGCTGCTGGCTTAGCCTCCCCAATGCCTTTAAACACACTCCCCCAACACTAGACAGGCGGGTGTCTGTCAGGTGTAGGAGCAGGGCCAGGGTACTTTAATCCACCAGGGAGGCTGTCCGAGCAGAAACACCTTAGCAGTGCTGCTGGGCCAGCCTCCCCAATGGCTTTAGAAACACTCTCATCCAACCCTCCTCCACCTGACAGGCAGTTGTCTGTCGGGTGCAGGAACAGGGGCAGAGCATTGAAAGCCATCAGGAGGCTGCTCAAGCAGCATCGCCTTAATGCCTTAGTGGCCCCAGCCTCCCCGATGCCTTCAGACATGCTACCCCTCCTACATCTGACAGACAACCGCCTGGAAGGGGCGTGGAATCCTTAAAGCCATCAGGGAGTCTTGCTTTTCTATAACAGTCAACAAGTCCCAAGGCCAGACACTGAAGGTGGACAGTTCTATGTGTCCTGCTCCAGCGTGAGCTCACCAAGTAGCCTGGTGATCCTAGCACCTGAGGGCAGAACCACCAATGTGGTCTACAGAGAAGTCCTTCAGTAGAGGGAAAAAACAGTACATATGTCTCACTTCATACACGACATCTTCTCCATTAGAATTCCTACCACAAATGTTAATTTCAAACTTCAAATCATCAGTATCATAAGTGGATTTACAGAACTTAAATACCGTAGTATCAGGCTAGTACAATATAAACAAGTGGGTAAGTTCCAGGGGGGCCAACAGAACAAGATCAGGAGAAGGCCTTCCTGACGAAGACTGACTTGCAAACCCTGCGAAATCTCAGAAGGTCCTGCAGGGCTCAAATCTCATCCAGCAAGGCATTCCACCAGTATGGAGCCAAGGTGGAAAAAGCTCTTGTCCTGGTGGTAGCCAAGCGGACCTCACAGGGCCCGACACCACCAACAAGTTGTGTGATGATGAGTGCAGTGTACAAAGGGAATTATAGTGAGAGAGCCAGTCCTTCAGATTTGACAGTCCCAGACCACTTAGGGCTTTAAAGGGGAGTACCAGCACCTTGAACTTGATCTGGAAATAGATAGGTAGCCAGTGTAGCCGCCGCAGCACGGGATAAATACATGCATCCCAGGTTACACCAGTCAACAATCTGGTGGCTGCATTCTGAACTATCTGAAGCTTCCAGAACAGCCTCAAGAGCAACCTTTGTTATACTGGCATAATGTTATAACAATACGTTTAATGTGTTCCCTTCATTCTCAGCTTTCATTTAAATAAAACTAAGTCGCTAGCTCCTTTTGTTTTGGAGATATACCTTTCCCCATATACCTCCACAATGAAAAGGCTATGTTAGCCATGACACTGGGTCTCTGTTTAAGTTATGATGGGGGAATTAGTTAAGAGACCGTATACTTAATAGGCGCACAAGCTAGGGATCACACTCCAACTATACCAGAGTCAGAACCCTCTCAGAGCTGCACA
Source organism: Gekko japonicus (assembly GCF_001447785.1). Taxonomy (NCBI): domain Eukaryota; kingdom Metazoa; phylum Chordata; class Lepidosauria; order Squamata; family Gekkonidae; genus Gekko; species Gekko japonicus. The sequence continues at coordinate 2,214,396 of NW_015161948.1, read as the reverse complement.
GATGACAGACGGGAAATGTCTTCTGTGAAATTTATTAAGAAAATAACCCTAATACACTCAGCTAATCAATGGAATATCACACACCCACACACCAGAGAGCTAGGGAAAAAACAGGTGAAGTGATCTTAAAGAGTTCAGTGACAAAAGAGGGTGAAGGATTGAGAAGGAGGGGGTATAGCTACCTTCCTGAAGAGAGGAGTCCGTGGTGAATAGAAACAGATGGCTTGGCCAGCAAGCACACCTGAGGAGGCACAAAAGAATGGGGGATCCAGATGGTACAAATCCCAGGAGACTAAACCAAAGATGGCTGGGTTTGGAGTCCTGGTGTAGGAAATGGTCCGTGATGGACAGGGATGGCCAGTAATGACTCTGGAGGGGTATTGGACAAAAGAAGTCCATGGTTGGGGAAGGAAAGCCTTTGTTAGTAAAGCGTTGGACAATTGCAGAGTCTTGGCTACATTAATGGCTGGGTGTTCGAGAAAACAATAACAACAATAGGCTGTGGCCAGGGTGGTCCAAGTATCGACGTGCGAAGTCTGGAGCTTGTGACTATGGGAAGTAGAAATGGAATGCAGGTCCATTGACACCCTTGGGGTGATGAGGTAAAATGTGTTCTGAGGTAAAATGTGTCCAATCTCCAGGTGAGGGCTGGAGATCACTCAGAATTACAACCACCTTCCAGGTGGCAGAGATCAGTTCTCCTGGAGAAAATGGTGGGCTCTGTATCCTTGTATGCTGCTGAGGTGGCCCCCATATGACAGCCAATGTGACGTAGCAGTCAGGGCTTCAGAGCACGGGAGAGGCTGCAGGAGTGTGGGGGGTGGAAAGCTGAAGAGTGAGGGGGGAATAAAGGTAGGTTGATGATTGGCTGGGAAGGAGATAGGGTTGCCAACTCCAGGTGGAAAATTCCTGGAGATGTGAGGGATGGAGCCTGGAGAGGGTGAGGTTTCAGGAGGCGTGGGACCTCGGACAGGTACAAAGCCATAGACTCCACCCTCCAAACCAACTATTCCCTTCTGGGGAACCATCGCTGCCAATCTCCAGTTGAGGGCTGGAGATCACTCAAAATTACAACTGTTCTTTAGGTAGCAGAGATCAGTTCCTCTGGAGAAAATGGTGGACTCAGTGTCATTATACCCTGCTGAGGTCGCCACAGCAAATTGACACTGAGTGTCCAAGGCCGGGGCACCCGCCCAGAGCCTCTTTCTAGAGGCCGTTGTATTTATTTCCACAACGGGTCTTTTTCCTAGTATTATTATAATGTTATTTCGATATAATGTGTTTCAATTGCTGATTAAAAAAAATAAAATCCACTCTCAGTGTGATGGGGGAAGAAGTAGCTGCTATGGGGAAAATGGCTGCCATGTAAGCAGAACCAGGAAAATCTACATTTTCTTGTCCACACAGCAACCTTCCCGGATTTGCTGCAATTAGTCCCAGAACTTTGCAGCAAAGTAAGTTTAGGAAAACCAGGGTGGTACACAAATGCACCAAAATGCAGCATCGAACCCAGGGCAAAATCTGAAATGGTGCTTGTTAGAGGCTCCCCCCTTTCACAAATGGTGAAATTTTGCGCTACAGGGTTTGTTTTCTTTTGATCAAAGAACTGAGGGATTACGCAAAAGGGTTGTTGCAATAGTTGCCGATTTCCAAACACAAGGAAAGTCAACTGGGACACACATATGCAACAACAGATTAGCTACCCGGCATTGTTTCATCCAGGAGATTAGGTGGATGTGACTTCTTCTTTTTTAAAACATAAGCAGGAAACTAAAAAGTTCTGTTCTTGCATGTAAGAGATGAGAGAGCATCTAAAAGAATGAACAAGAGCAATCCTAAACAGGCCCGCTCAGAATCCTACTGAAGTCTGCTCAGTAGGGCTTACTCCCAGGACAATGTTTTTGGGATTGCACTGTCTATCTCCTAGGCAGATTTTAAGAGGTCCAGCAAGAGTGGGAAAGAAACTAATTGATCTTGTAAAAGGCAGGGGTCATTTCGTAGAAAAAGAGCTAGGGGGACTCATTAGCATAACTCACACCCCCTGACATCACCGGAAGTGTGTCCTCCCCACAGCCGGCGGCGACCTCCAGCGGGCACCAGCAGGGAGCTCCAGGCCCCGCCCTTCCGCACCTCACCCGGGGGGATGGCGTCCCCCCGTGTCCCCCCCCCCAAATGACCCCTGGTAAAAGGAGAAATAAAAGCTTCCCTTTCTCCACCACTTGGGTGGAGGTGAATTTTGCTGAGGCATTTGGGAGGGGCATGCAGCAGCATGTAGTGCCCAAAAGTGGTTTGGTATGATTTTAATTTGAAAAATCACAGTGATGGTGCCTTTGGATACCATGTGGATGGGAAGGCGGTGCATTTTTACAGGTTCTGTCCACACTGGTGTGATTTTCCATACCTCAGTCCCCACAGTTGCTCCCCCCCATCCACCCACATGAGGGGGGGGGGCTTTAAAAACCAGGACCTGGCAGATGGCTATAGTGCAATAAAGTTATAACAGTGTATTGCCACAATCCACTGTCAGCTATTATTTTAAAAGTAAGAACTGCAAGGTGCACATTTTCCTTGCAGAACTGTAAGGTGCAAGCTGCAGGCTGCACATTTACCCACAAGGTGTGGTCAGATGGCGTGCCGCTTGAGGCAGAGCCACCCAAAAAATAGCTGCTGCAGGAGGTTGACCCAACCAAAAAGTAAATAAGGAGCTGTGGTGGCTCAAGTGGTTAAGACGCTGAACTGCAGGCTATGGAAGGTCGGTAGTTCAGCAGTTCGAGACCCGGGTGCCGCATGACAGAGTGAGCTCCCGTCTCTAGTTTCAGCTCCTGCCAACCTAGCAGTTCGAAAGCAAGACATTGCAAGTAGATAAATAGGTACCACTTCGGTGGGAAGGTAACAGCGTTCTGTGCACCTTGGTGTTTAGTCATGCCGGCCACATGACCACGGAAACGTCTTTGGACAGCGCTGGCTCTTCGGCTTTGAAACGGAGATGAGCACCACAACCCTAGAGTCGGATTCGACTGGCTTTCGAGCAAGGGAGGCCTTTACCTTTACTATAGGAGGCAGAGCCAACAGCAATATGTCAAGGAGAGAGGTTCTGCATACCCCTAATAGTAAATAATCAACATTTCAGGGATTAGCTCTATTTGAAAGGATGCCTTTTAAATTAACACATCATTTAAAAATATTACCTGGCAGGGCATGCACACAGCTTTCCTTCAGTCACTCAATGAAAATCCTTGTGCAGTGGTGCAAACTGTTGCCAAAGCAATTTTTAAAAATCTGCACAGCCAATCAGAAGCCCTGCTGGGCAAAAGCCTTCTCTGGCCCCACCCACTTTCTGTAAACACTTGGACACCAAGAAAGGTGTCAGCGGGTGCCATGGCACTCACAGGCACCACATTGGGGACCCCTGGGCTAGAGACTTACTTTAAAAAAAGACTTACTTTAAAAAAAAAAAGATGAAAGTAGAGAACTAGTAGATTATGGCACTAGAGCAGGCATCCCCAACACAGTTCCCTTCGAAAGCTTCCATGGCACCAGCCAAGTGTTGGGGCTTTTGCTCAGCAAGGCTTATGATTGGTCATTGGAGATTTGATTGGCTGTGCAGAGGTTTTAAAATGTTGCTTTGGCAGCAGCCGGCACCACTGCCCAAGGATCCTCACTGTGTGCCTAAAAGTAAGCTGTAGCGGTCATTTTGTGGCTGGCTTCACCTCCCGCAGAAGCCATTTTGTGGCTGTGCCCATCATCCTGTGTCAGAATTCCAAAGGTACTCACAGGTTCAGGAAAGGTGGGGAGCCCTGCATTAGAGTTTTGCAAAATTATGGTGCTACTAAGAATAAGGCCCATTGCGGAAATAAATACAACGAGTTCTAGAAAGAGGCTTTGGGTGGGTGCTCCAGGCTTGGGTACTCAGTGTCAATTTGCTGTGGTGACATCAGCAGCGTATAATGACACTGTTTTCTCCATGGGAACTGATCTCTGCCATCTGGAGAGCAGTTGTAATTCTGAGTGATCTCCAGCCCTCACCTAGAGACTGGCAACAATGGCTCCCCAGGAGGAAATGGCTGGTTTGGATGGTGGAGTCTGTGGCAGTGTACCTGTCTGAGGTCCCACCCCTCCTCAAACCCCACCCTCTCCAGGCTCCACCTTTCAAATCTCCAAGAATTTCCTAACTTCTCTCCTTCCCAGCCAACCATCATCCTACCTTTATCTGCCTCTCTGACTTCAGCTTTCCATCTTCTCCCCCTCCCTGAAGCCTCTACCTTGGAAAAGTAAAGTCTTTCTCTGCAGTGGGGACCAAAGGAGCTTACATCATTCTCCTCTCCCCCTTTTGATCTGCACAAGAGCCCTGTGAGGTAGGTGAGGCTGAAAATCTTTGACTGGTCCAAAATCACCTACTCAGCTTTCACAGCAAGAACCTGGGTCTGGCAGACCCTGCTCTGAAGCAATAACTGCTACGCCACACTGGCTGTCCCGGGGGGCTGCTGCTGTTGAACAGGAGAAAGCAGCCATGCCTAGTTAAGTCATGCCAGTCAGGTGTCCTCAGGTCACCCAGAGTTTACTGCTAGGCCTAGGTGTACAGGGATTGTCCACCCAGGCTAGTCCAGGACTGAGAGGGAATCCTGTACTTTTCAGTACAGTAAACAACAAACCACGAGATGGTCTATACCCTCTCTGGTTTTCAGAACAATTTGCCACCAGAACCTCTTTTCACTAGTCCCTGCTCTTCCTAAGGGGAGAAATTCCAAACCCTTAGTTGGCATCTGGGACAGAACACATTAGCAACTCCATCCAGAGATGCACACTCTTACCAAGGTAGTGTATGGGGTGAGTGTTAGGCACTGGATTTAGCCTTGGAATTCAAGTTACATAATCAGAGACAATTTAGCAATCAAAAGGATCTTTATTCAGTACAGAGCTTAGCATAGACTACCAGAGATTACAAAACCAACAAAGGCTAGAGCTGTTTGCCTTAACTAAACATTAATGATTCATAGTTACAAAGTCAGAACATCCACAGTCCAGGATAGTCCAAGTACCAAGGGATTTTGAGGAGAAATCCCATCCTTGCACCCATGTGCTCCAGTTCACAAAGCAACTCTTTGTCTTCCAAGAGACAGCATTTCAGGTGTCATAAAATGGACAATGAAAAGAGGAGAAAGGGAGAGCTAAGCGCAAGAGCAAGAGAGCTCACTCCCATAGGGATCAATCAATTATACCCCAATCTAGTCATGATTAGATGTGGCTATCAGCCAATTGCGAGTGGGCATGGGTGTGCCCAATTGTTGGTTGCCATGGGTGCTAACATCAGGTTTGTGGGATTGGCTGGAGGTTTGGAGACCCTGCCTGCAGTCAGCTGACCCAAACTCCAGCTACTTCAATGTGTACGTGACTGGTCGCAAGTGGGCCAGAAAGGGTAGCCATGAGGTCTGGCTTTTGGCATGAAAGTGTGAAAGAATGTGGGTTTATGGCATGGCTATTGAGGCCATGTGGCCTCACCATTTGGCTTGCAACAGGAAACAAGACACAATATGTTATCATAATGTAATCACAGGAGAAGGCATGTGGATATAGAAAGCAGAAAGCAATTTTTCTATACACTAGGGTAGCCAGCCTCCAGGTGGAGCCTGAAAATCACCTGGTATCACAACTGAACTCCAGAAAACAGATCTCTCTCCCCCTGGAGAAAATAACTGTTTTGGAGGGTGGACTCTATGGCATTCTATTCAGCTGAGGCCTCTCCCCTCCCCAAACTCTGGCTTCCATAGACTCCACCACAAAATCTCCAGGAATTTCCCAACCTGGAGCTGACAACCCTAGTCAGAACAGGCCCCAACAAGGTCCCCACAAAGGCCAAGGTAGGCCTAGAAAGGGCCTCCAGTCCCTACCTTTTTACTGACAGGATCAAGCTTGGTTGCTTAGCAACAACCACTGAGGGGAAAGTGAGCCCCACAGCAGGAGCAGAAGAGAACGGTTTGACAGCCAGTGGCCCACCTCAGTAGCCAGCCAGCCACAGAGGAGCCAAGCAGGAGAAACGTCTTCATCAGAAGAGACAGCCATTTTGGCAGTTTATTCTGACAGGGAAGAGTAGCCAAGCTGGCAGTGGGGGAGGGGGAGGAGTGGACCCAGCACCCAGCCCATGGCATGTGAGTGCTCTTGAGTAGTGGTTGACGGGCCAATAGCTGATGGAGCACACAGCACAGCCAATGGGAGAGCTGGAAAGTGCCAATATGCTAGGGCTTTTATATATATATATAAGGATAGTAATCTGTCAATTACTGATTCTTTTAAAAAGTCCTCCATTGGCGGGGGTGGGAATGACAGTTGTGGGTGGCTGTAACAAGGAAAGTGCTGTGAAAACATGTGCATGGATGGTCCATTTCCACTAAGCGCAAGAGCAAGAGAGCTCACTCCCATAGCCCAGTGGCAGCTAGCCAAAGGGGGTCAGAGAGCTGGGAGGAGAGGAGAGAAAGGGGAGGGTGCAGTGTGCCCCTACCCTTGCTCACGCACGTGGCCAAGTCGATGGCAATTGGACACCCTCTCTACGGCCACCCACAACTGTTAAATTTAACCAATTAAAAATTATTTTTAAAAGAACCAGTAATTGACAGATCACTATAAACTAGTCTTCTGATATTATGCTTTCCATTTCCATTTGAGCTTTAAAAAAAAATCCCTAATATAACTTTCCAGGATATTTTAATTTCTAATATCTTAACCAATAGAACTGAATCACCATCCACATTTCCATACCTCAGTTTATTTAATCAGTAACATCAATGGAACCCATGAAGAAAAAAATTATTAATCTGCAAGAAGGCAATTCCAATAAGAAAAGTTACCATATATGGTCAGTGCCTCTGTTTTCTTCTGTTCCAAGATGGGTGGGGCTTCCCTCATCATACCCCAAGACACCGGTCCAGGAAACAGACCAAGATACAGATACGACATACAACAGAAAACACACCAGACATTACTCAAGATCAATTTTCCAGGCTCTAACCTGGATAGCCCAGGCAAGCTCAATCTCGTCACATCTTGTAAGCTAAGCAGGGTCAACTGTGGTTGGTACTTGGGTGGGAAACTTCCTTGGAATACCAAGTTTGGAAGACAGAGGCAGGCTCTGTTCCAGTACCTCTCTGTAGGGGTCAGTCACCAGAGGTCAACATGATTTACAGGTGCAGACACGCACACACACACAAATACAAAAAAAAAAAAAAAGACTGATTCTGCAGGTTCCATCTTGCATAAAGATTAAAGATGAATTCCTCTGTAAAGCCAGCAGTTGCTCAAGGTGTTTTCCTGCTGCGGCTGCCTGGCCCTCAGGAGCCAGAGAAGATAATCTCCTTATCTGTTTGCTACTCCTTCTCCTTTAGAAATAGCACAAGAAGCCATTCAAGAGCGTAAACAGAGAGAACTTTTTCTCCCTCTCCCAAAATAATAGAACTCAGAGACTGATGGGCAGGAGATATAGGATACTTCTTTATTCACTGATTAAAATGTGGAATTCATTGCCAGAGGATGCAGTGATAGCCACTGACATCGATGGCTTTAAAAGTGGGTTAGAGAACCTCCATTTTGTTGTCGAAGGCTTTCACGGCCAGACTTCATTAATTGTTGTAGATTTTCCAGGCTATATGACTGTGGATTTGTCATTGTAGTACCTGACGTTTTGCCTCCATTTTTTCTGAATCCAAGAGCCAGGAGGCAACATCAGGGGAAGGCCTTGGACTCTCTGTCCTGTTGTTGGCCCTGCAAAGTAACTGGTAGGCCACTGAATGAGAAGAATGCTGGACTAGATGGACTATTAGTCTAATCCAGCAGGGCTCTTCTGTGGTTCTTAAGTCCCATATGGGTTTCTGTACTCTTGCAAAATTGCCCCCTCTCATGAGTGTTTGGCTACCATTTGGGCTGCCCATGGAATAGGCATGTTCTGGAAATAAATACAACGGTATCTAGAAAGAAGCTCTGGGTGGGTGCCTCGGGCTTGAACACTCAGTGTCAATTTGCCGTGGCGACCTCAGCAGGGTATAATGACACTGAGTCCACCATTTTCTCCAGAGGAACTGTTCTCTGCTACCTAAAGAACAGTTGTAATTTTGAGTGATCTCCAGCCCTCACCTGGAGATTGGCAACAATGGTTCCCCAGAAGAGAATAGTTGGTTTGGAGGGTGGAGTCTATGGCTTTGTACCTGTCTGAGGTCCCACGCCTCCTGAAACCTCACCCTCTCCAGGCTCCATCCCTCACATCTCCAGGAATTTCCCACCTGGAGTTGGCAACCCTATCTCCTTCCCAGCCAATCATCAACCTACCTTTATTTCCCCCTCACTCTTCAGCTTTCCACCCCCCACACACCTGCAGCCTCTCCCGTGCTCTGAAGCCCTGACTGCTACATCACATTGGCTGTCATACGGGGGCCACCTCAGCAGCATATAAGGATACAGAGTCCACCATTTTCTCCAGGGGAACTGAACTCTGCCATCTGGAAAGCAGTTGTAATTCTGAGTGATCTCCAGCCCTCACCTGGAGATTGGACACATTTTACCTTAGAACAGCAAACTGTTTAGAATGTTAGAGGCAAAAGCCAATCAAGTCGCATATGCAAACGATCTCTGTGTTCCGAGGCAAAGGCCAATGAGGCTGCATATGCAAATAACGTCTGTGTTCTGACTGGCTATGGGGGGGGGGAGGAACAGCAAACTGTTTAGAATGTTGGAGGCGGGACTCAAGCAATGCAGCCAGTGGATAGGGACAGATTCTGAGTGACACACTAGGGCGCCAACCAATTCCGGAGCGTGTGGAACGTTCTAGAGAAGTGCCACCACCATTCGGCTTTTATATATAAGGGAGATTAACAAACTCACAGTCCATCTAGACCACTTACATATTATCCACTCTGCTACTGATTTTTGTTAGGAATTTTTTACATTTAAACATGCCACCATGTCAGAGTTGTGCACAGACTGACTCACAATCAGGCCAGCACTGGAAAACACAGGTCCCAAAGGCACAGAAGATCTTGGAATGCACAGGTAACCCTTTGCTGGTTTTTGAAGCCTTGAGAAATGTTAAAATGTTAAAATATTTACAGCAGTATATAAACCATATGTGAAGGCTTACTGGAGGATTTATTTTTATACTTGTCCCTAACAGTTACCTTGTCGAGTTAGTACCTCTCTCATGAAAAAAAAAATTTATCTAATAAATAGCAAAATCATCCACCCTGAATTAATATTTTAAAATATAGGAGGGGGAAAACCCCTTTTCAAGTTCTTCTTGCAATAGTTTGGCCACCGTTGCTGGTTGTCTGATGTCAAGCAGTGATGTAAAACATTAAATGTTCAAATTGTTAAATGGTTACAGCAATATCATGGCTTCGGCAAAGGGAAATCCTGCCTCACCAACCTTTTGGAGTTATTTACGAAAGTGAACAAGCATGTAGACAATGGTGACCTGGTAGACATTATATACCTGGACTTTCAAAGGGCTTGTGACAAGGGACCTCACCAAAGACTCCTGAGTAAACTTAGCAGTCATGGGTTAAAAGGACAGGTTCTCTTATGGATTAAAAACTGGTTAAACGACAGGAAGCAAAGAGTAGGAATCAATGGGCCGTTCTCACAAGGCAGGGCTGTAAGCAGTGGGGTCCCACAAGGATCGGTATTGGGGCCGGTACAATTTAATGTATTCATCAGTGATCTGGAACTTGGGGTGGGTAGTGTAGTGGCCAAGTTTGTAGATGACACAAAATTATTCAGGATGGTGAAAATCAAGGCTATGAAGAGATCCAAGAGAACCTTCATAAACTGGGTGAGTGGACATCAATGTGGCAAATGAAGTTCAGTGTTGGTAAGTGTAAGGTGATGCACATTGGGACAAAAAAATCCCAGCTTCTAGTATGGGCTAACAGCAAGGGTTATTTCCTGCAGGAGCGCACAGGAGCAGTGTTAGATCGCGCTAACCCAGTGGGGCGGGCGGGCGGGCACATGCAACAAGCCCCATCCCCTGCTCCCAGCAGCCCTCAGTCAGAGCAAGAAGCAGCCAGGTAAGTTGCAGAGCTCCCCCTGGCCCCCCAGTCCAAAACAGTCCAGTGGCACCTTTAAGACCAAGTTCAGGTACAAGCTCTGCACGTCTGTCCCCCCCCCCCAATAGCTAGCAATCCAAAACAGTCCAGTGGAGCCTGAGCGATGGGTGTTTCCTTCTGACGCACTTCCGGTGATGTCAGGGGGTGTGGCATATGCAAATAAGTTATGCTAATGAGCTCCTACACCTCTTTTTGTATGAAATGACCCCTGGCTAACAGTATGAACTTGCTGAGACTGAGAGGGGGAAAGACCTTGGAGTTGTAGTGGATAACTCAGTGGAAGTGTCAGCCCAGCTCAGTGGAAGTGTCAGCCCAGTGTGCTGCAGCAGTGAAAAAGGCAAACTTTATGTTACTAATAATTAGGAAAAGGAATGAGAAGAAAATGGCTGATATCGTAATGCCCTATATAGCTCTATAGTATGACCTCATTTGGAATACCGTGTACAGTCCTGGTCAGCATATCTCCAAAAGGACATAGCAGAGCTGGAGAAAATACAGAGGAAGGCAACCAGGATGATTAGGGGGTTGGAGTACCTTCAGGATGAGGAAAGGCTGAAGGGTCTGGGACTTTTCAGTTTAGAAAAGAGATGACTAAGGGGGGGGATATGATGATAGAGGTTTATTAAATTATGCATGGGGTGGAGAGAGTTGACAAAGATACATTTTTCTCCCTCTCCCAAAATACTAGAACTTCAAGGCACCCAATGAAACGGATGGGCAGTAGGTCCAGGACAGGCAAAAGGAAATACAACTTTACACAGAGAGTGATTAAAATGTGGGATTTGCTGCCAGATGTATTTTTTATTTGTTTGTTTGTTTGTTTGACTTGTATCCCGCCCTCCCTGCCAAGGCAGTTTCAGGGTGGCTTACATAAAACATTTTAGAACACTAAAACACAAAGTTAGATATAACCACAACAATACAATTATAAAACAGCGGCGTAAAGTGCTAGTGCTATTCATGGCTGATGACGGGCAGTAGTAGCAGCGTCTGGCATTGACATGTTAATAATGATGGTAGTTTGAATCTAACATTGACATGTTAATGATGATATTAGTTTGGGGCCAGGGTCTCAATTTATTAGAACTATAAGAGGTCCCGCAGGGCCCTGATGTCATTCCGGAGTTCATTCCACCAGTGCGGAGCTGCCGCTGAAAAGGCCCTGGCCCTTGTCATAGCCAGCCTGGCTTCTCTAGGATTTTGGGAACTTGATTGTAGTGCTCTCTGGGGAACATGTGGGGAAAGGCGGTCCCTTAGGTATGCAGGCCCCTGACCATATAGGGAAATACACACACCACATAGTGATCACAACAGAGAAAACAGCTTTAAAAGGGGATTAGATAAATTCATGGAGGATAAGACTATCAGCAGCTTTTAGCCATGGTGATTGAGGGGAATTTTCACATTCAGAGGCACTGAGCCAGGAGGCAACATCAGGGGAAGGCCTCGGCCTCTATTCCCTATTGTTGGCCATCCAGAGGAATTGGCTGGCCACTGTGTGAGACAGGATGCCAGACTAGATGGACCATTGGTCTGATCCAGCAGGGCTTTTCTTTTGTTCTTAGTGTTCAGGTATTCAGTATTCCATGTCCAGGTTCCTAAAGAGAACCATAGCTTGGTCAACATCTTCCAGGCTATCAATAGCGGAGGATTAGCTATGGGGGGGGCAGTATCGGACCCTCCTAGGTGCACACCCTCTTGACAAATGATAGCAGCAACAAGTGCCAGGGCAGTGAGGTTAGAGAAGGTTGTGGGCATCTGATGCATCATACACATACTTCAGGTAGGGGGTGAGGAATTCCCTAACCCTGGTGGAAAAGGATGACATTACTGCCCTGTACAAGATGCCCAGGTAGGCTACAGGGTACTGTCACAAGAATGTCAAGGGTGATCAGCTGCTTTTTGAGAAGGAAGCAGATTCAGATATCCATAGCAGTTCTATGGGCAAGCTGTAGGCACAAAGTGGGAATTCCACCTAGGTCACGCTAGAGAGGCTGATGGAACAGCAGAGGGCCCTTCTTGAGGTGGCCAGGGTGGGTGATAACTAAAGTTAAGGCACCAGTTCATTTCCAGTGAGGGACAGGGATTCCACATCCTGAAGCCTTTCAGGAATGCCATTCAAGGACTGGTGCCAGAGTTGGAGAAGCAGCTGGCATTCCTCATGGCCAGCCTGGGGTTCTCCCAGTGGCCTTCTGAGCTGAAGCGAGTCCCACCCACACTGCTCCGACTGCCTTTACAGCCTCCACAGCATACTCTGTCCCCCCTGCTCAGTTGTACTGCTGCTACCTGTTTTTCTTGGGGTTACAGCTCTGCCCACCCAGCTGCTCCCTACAGGGTTGTCAACCTTCATGTGGGGCAGGAAGTCCTCCCAGAATCCAACTGATCTCCAAACTACAAAGATCAGTTCCCATGGAGAAAATTACTGCTTTGGAAAGCAGACTGTGGGTGCGTTCAGACAGGCTGTTTAGTCTGCTTTTGGCACGCTTCACTAACGGATTTTATATCCACATTCACACACCCAACATCTGCGCACCATCCCCAGCCATTGCTTTCCGGCTCAAACCCCCTTTAAAACGGAGTATTTTCTTACCAGGTCCCCAAGTGGTGTTTTTCTGATTCTCCGGTTTTAGCCGCATTTTTCTGACGTCTGATCGCTCCTGCGGTGTCAAGCCACTTCTGCTCGGAAGTCCAAGGCTTCCGCTCTTCACCCGCCATTGTATTTTAGCATTGACGGTATGTGCACAGGCGGCGCTCCGCTCCCGCGTTATTAAAACCAATGTTTAAACAGTGCCTAGTTTTGTGGGTTAGACAAGTTCAAGATCTCACAGAGGCCAGTTTCGGGGTAAACGTGTTCCTTTAAAGTTTAAAGGGAAGTGTTACAGCAGTTGGGTTGAAGTGGAAATTGCTGTTCTGCGCACGCGCGAAAATTTTAATTCTACAGATGGCCACCTGTGCGCATGCCCAAACTTGGAGAGAGAGAAAAACACCAACACACGCTCCCGCGTGCAGACGGCGGGGAGTGATGTGGCTGCGCAGCAATCCAGAACAAGGAGGTGAGTGTGATCGCGATTCTCCAGGTTAAAAAAAAACACACATCCGGACCAGAGCAATTTAAACCGCTCCCAGCACGCCATCTGACCGCACCCCGTGGGTGATTCCGCACTAGACCTAAAATCCTGGTTCACCCCTGTCCCTGAACTTACATCCTACACTACACTCAAGTTCACCCCTGTAATTATCTCGGGGTATTTTTTGTTTCCACATTACATTGAGGTCACCCTGGTTTCGCCCCACACTTGTCCCAGGATAAACGGATGCTGTTATAACCAGGGATAAATACAAGGTATTGTGTCGTGAATGGAACTCTGATGAAACCAGGGATGAGATCCAAGTGTGGAAAGGACCTGTATGGCATTACATCCCAGCTGAGCTCCCTCCCCCTTTTCCAGTTTCTGCCCTACCCAGTCTCTGCCCCCAAATCTCAAGGAGTTTCCTAAAACAGAGCTGGCCACCCTAGCTGTCTGCCTTTCTTGGGACAGCCAAATGCTTTCCTGATCTGAGTCTCTGCTTGACATTTTCTCTGTCCTGCAGAAGTAGGAATGCCAGCTCCGGATCGGGAAATACCTGGAGGTTTTGGGGGTGGGGCCTGAAAAGAGCAGGGTCTGGGGAGGGGATGCACTTCAATGGGGTATAATGCCATAGAGTCTACCTTCCAAAGCAGCCATTTTCTTCAGGTGAACTGATCTCTGTCGCCTGGAGATCAGTTGTAATAGCCAGAGATCCCCCTGCCGCTGCCTGGAGGTTGGCAACCTACGGAGAATTAAGCTCCCCTGGGAGCTTCCTGTTCTAAGAAACAGCTGTTTTGTACAGAAAAATATTGGCTACCTTAAATGGGCACATAGGATCATGGGAGCTAAGTTCTTATGTCTGTCAAAACAATTGATTCCCAACTATTACCACACCATTAGCTCTCTCACTGATGAAATAGCAACGGATCATCTTGGATTATTAAGCAACAAGTTACCTAATGAAGAAATAGTCAGCCAGGACCCGACTTATTAAACACTTGGGCCTGGTGGCTCCTGATCTACTTTCTCTTACTCTCTTCTCATTCATTTCTTCCCTGAAGCCTTTTGCCATGTGGTTCTACTTGGCTGTGTTGCTGGTCCTTTATTTCTTTCGCCGATGGTACCGTGAGAGACAGACTGTGGAGAACCTGACACAGAAATATGTCTTCATCACCGGCTGTGACACTGGCTTTGGGAACCTGCTTGCCAGGCAGCTGGATCTGAAGGGCATGAGGGTTTTAGCAGCATGTCTCACCCAGAAGGGGGCTAAGGAGCTGGAGAAGGCCACATCCGACCGCTTGAAGACCACCATCCTGGATGTGACCAGCACAGAGAGTGTTGTCGCCGCTGCCGAGTGGGTGAAACGATGTGTGGGGGACAAAGGTGACTGGTTGTCTCTACTTCATCATGCCATACCTAGTCTGTGAGCAGGCAGGACCAGTGACATGCATAACTTACTTCAAATATTCCTACAATTTGGTAGGACTACAAATTGAATTGTGTGGTGTGTTGTTGTTTTTTAAAAAATAGCACTATGATTCGCCCTAAAGAGCAGCTTAATGTAAGAAAGGAAGTAGGGAAGAGATTTGCACGGCATGGAGTTTAATGTTCTCACCTGTTAATGTCTGCCGATGAAGACGCAGTCTTACACACAGCCACAGAGATTAAGTGGGAAGCTTGCAACCTTAGGAACAGTGTGGAAGTAGCTGCTAGGACAGCAGTTTTTGCACTACTGCCAGTAGTAGGGCCTCATGCTCCTTAGTAATCTTAGTAGAAGCTGATAATGGGGGGGTGATGACTTGTGTGTGGTACCATCGAGTTTCCTGTCCCATTACCAGAGCGTCACCCAGCTACATGCCTACGTCACGTCTGGGCGACGGAATAGTGCAGCACCTGTGTTTCAAGCAAGAATCTTCAGGCAGGGAAGCATGTGTCCCCCGCTGGATCGTAGGTAGGTACTTGGGAACCCTATTTCAGGGGGTCCCCAGGTCTCTCCTGGAGGCTGACATCCCTATGTAGAATTACCACTGTCATATATTTGTCAAGCGCTTTGCAAGCTGCAGTGGCTCAAGTGGTTAAGACGCTGAACTGCAGGCTGTGGAAGGTCAGTAGTTCAGCAGTTCAAGACCCGGGTGCCGCAAGACGGGGTGAGCTCCTGTCTCTAGTTCCAGCTCCTGCCAACCTAGCAGTTCGAAAGCAAGAAATTGCAAGTAGATAAATAGGTACCACTTCGGTGGGAAGGTAACAGTGTTCCGTGCGCCTTGGTGTTTAGTCATGCCGGCCACATGACCACGGAAACGTCTTCGGACAGCGCTGGCTCTTCGGCTTTGAAACGGAGATGAGCACCGCAACCCTAGAGTCGGATTCGACTGGCTTTCGAGCAAGGGAATCTTTACCTTTACCTTTTTTTGCAGGCAAAAACACCGTCATCCCCTCTGATTTAACTACAACACTGGGTTTAAATTCTGTATCAGAGTACATCTTGGACTTGGCTAGTCCCAGTTGCTTGGATATGTTTCAGCTTTCACCTGAGGAGGACAGCAAGTTACTTGGTGGGGTCTGTGTCCCTATGTGTTGTCTTGATCCCTGTCCTCTTAACTAGTTGCAGCCAACTGTGAAGTTCTGGCTGATATGGGCAATTGAATGCTGAAAGCTCTTTGATAGTGAGTTGCGTAGCATCTGCCCTAATGCAGGCAGTTATTAGTAATCTAGTGAAAAAAGCAGCCCCTGTGATTCACTACCTGAGTTGCTACAGGCTGATTTACAGTTTACCATTTGGGTGCAGGATGCTGGAGTGGATCACGGCCACTTAACTCCTGTTACACTTGGATGAAGATCATTACTGCAAATGTGTTGTGATTTTGCCCTGCCATGTATTCAGTGTAGTAATGGTTTCGATTTTTAGCTAGAGTCAAGGTGTCCTCACAATTACCACATGTTCTCGAAGGTGATAGAAGTGTCTGTTGCTTAGTTTACATAGTACAAAACCACTGATTCGTCGTTCATATATTTGATACCTCATCTAGTTATATGATAGCCCCAACTAGCAACAGAGGTTGGCTGCAGTCCTGGATAGTTGTCAGTAATCCACAGCCTGAGGCACTGGGCAGGGGAGTTATTTACCCAAGCTGCAGAGTTTTGTGGCTACTAGAATGTGTCATCAACCCTTCTTTTTCTCCATAGGGTTCAAATGTCATGTTACCAAGTGCAGTTTATATATAGCTATAAAGATTTAAATAGATTTTTTGTGAGTTTAAAAAAAAATGTTGGTTTTTAATGCTCCCCCCCCCCCGCGCTTTTCCTATGAAACCATACACCAAACTATCTGTGTGTTGTCTTATAGGGTGGAAGTTTCATGTGTGGTAGCAGAGTGTTTTTTATAAAATAATGAAGGGAAGAAACCCCCCAAAGGTTTACTGGCACATGAAAATCGAAACTATATGTGTGTACAACAATACATGAAAGTTAATGTAAACTAATGACTTCTCTCTATGGCAACAGAATGTGTCAGTAATGAAGGGTGGGGCAAAGTTCATTGCAGAATCTTAGAAAATCAGCCACGGTCATCTTTATTTCAGGACTTTAGCACCCATTCAAGAAGCAAGCAAAGTTCACTGCATTTGCTATGTAGTAAGCTGGTTGCCTGTATTCACCAAAGGACAACACTAAGTATATATATATATATTATTTTATTTTTCCTCACACAGGGCTCTGGGGTGTAGTAAATAATGCGGGCATAGGTGTACCATCGGGTCTCAATGAGTGGCTGACTAAGGAAGACTTCATGAAAATCTTAAGTGTCAACTTGCTTGGGGTGATTGACGTGACGCTGCACATGTTGACCCTGGTGAAGAGAGCCAGAGGAAGAGTGGTCAACATGGCCAGCATGATGGGAAGACTGGCATTATTTGGTGGAGGCTACTGTCCATCCAAGTTTGGTGTGGAAGCATTCTCTGACAGTCTGAGGTAAAATATCAACTCAGCAGTTTGCTCTTTTAGCTGATTAACTGACAAGTGCTTCTCCAGGTAAATCTTAAGTAACCTGATCCCCTGAGCTACACTAAATCAAAACAGATCCTGGGGAGGGAGGATGTTGTCAGGGACCATATGAGAAACTTCAAGCAGATGTCTCCACAGCTTGAGAAGCAAGTGACACATCCAGCCTTCATCCAAGGCAACTTTGGTTGTTTCTGGGTCATGAAACTGGGGGAAAGAATACATAACTAAGGTTTCCAAAATACATGCATGGTTTAATATTGGATGGGTGGTTGCCAGTCCAGGATCTTCTCACTAGTGGCCCTTCTCCTATTGCTTACCAGGGAGACTCACTTGACTACCTTACTCTTGTGATTAGGAAGGATAATTAAGGCCTTTCTCCTTCCTCTAAAAAAACCCCATTCCCTTTTATTAAATATTGCTTATTTAATACTAGGAGTAAGGCCTGTTGTGGGAAGAAATACAATGAGCTCTAGAAGGAAGCTCCAGGTGAGTGTCCCGACTGTGAATTTGTGGGGCGGCAGAAGGAAGGGGAAAATAGAGGGAGGCAAGCCATGTTTATTTCCTTCTACCTAGCTATAAGGCAGGGCTGTCTCAAGTCATTTTGCTGCCCCAAGTGGGTAGAATGGGAGGACAGCCTCATGGTAACAAGTATGGTTCCCTCCACCCCTGACTTATGTTGATTTCGAGTTATGCAGTGGCAGCTAAGGTAGAAAAGCACCTCCTCCTATGCCATGTCTTCTGGGTTCCAAGGGTCTGGAAAGCGGTTCCATAGCCAGTTACAGGGTTGCCAACTCTGTAGATTTGAGAGGTAGAGCCTGGGTTTGGTGTGCAGAGGGACCTCAGCAGGGTATAATTCCATTGAGTCCTGTGCCCAAAGCAGCCATTTTCTCCAAGAGAACTGATCTTGGAGATCTTCAGGTGCTGCCTGGAGGCTGGCAATACTAAGGGGAGGGCCAGACCTGGAGATTTGAGGGGTAGAGCCTGGGGAGGGCAGGGTTTGAGGTGCAGAGGGACTTCAGCAGGGTATAATGCCAGAGTCCACTGCCCAAAGCAGCCATTGTAATAGCCTGGAAATTTTCTGTAGGGGAAATGATGTGCTGTGGCTGGGAAACACAGTGATTTCTGGGAGATCTCCAGGCCCCACAGAGAGACTGGCAACTCCAGTGACCGTTTAAGGGGAAATTGGGATATGCATTTTACCTCAGGACACATTCAATGACTCCCAACAGCAGCAACAAAGTGTTTAGAATGTTAGAGGCAAAGGCCAATCAGACCGCATATGCAAATGACCTCTGTGTTCTGACTGGCTAAACAGCAAACTGTTTAGAATATTGGAGGCAAGAGTCAGGCAATGCAGCCAATGGATAGGGACAGCTTCTGAGTGACAGATCAGGGAGTGAACTGATTTGCGAGTGTGTGGAATGTTCAGGAGAGCCCATTACCAAAACAGAATTATTATATAGAGAGATTATTCAACTTTATACAAAATCCCATGACAATCTTGACAAATGTTATATACATGAATATCAGTTCCCACCCCAATCAATTATCCTGTAACAGTCTTGACTTCTCACCCTTTCATTTAACAGTTTCAGGCAGAACTACATGTTATATGTGTAGCTATATGATCCCTTACAGGAGGCAGGTGTTGTTTTCAACAAGCACAGCTGCTGAGGCTGCAATTAAAAGGAGAAGACCCACATCCTTTCCCCTTAAGCAGTTTTCCACCTGAATATTTCCTTCACTGAACTGTCCTTACTTTTGTTGAGGAACTTTATTTATAATTAAAATATTTCTAAGCCACTTGTCTCAAACTCTATGATCTGAGGCCATTTTTACCATACAGTTTGCCCCAAAAGCAGAGTGTCACCCCCAACATCACCAGTGCACTGACATCTCTTCTGGGTGATGTTAGCACGTCACGCAACATCCCTGCCCACCACTGGAATGTCTCCCAAATCCCCCCATGGGTGCGACAAGGGGAACTTGCAATCCTACTGCTGGTTCCCAGGAGGTACATGGCAACCCTGTATTCCACTACAGAAACTATAGCATTGCTGGGGCAATATCCATGCAAGTCAGGAGGCTGCAGTGGGGAAGGGGATAAAATTGTTCACTCCTGTCTCTTGCATGAGCAGGGTTCTGCCTTCAGAACAAAGAGGCTGATTTTTATGTATTTGCTTCATTCATACCCCTACCTTTCTCTCCCATGGGAACCCAAAGTGGTGCACATCATTCTCTCCCCCTTCCCCTCCCCACAACAACCTTCAAAGCACATGGTTATTACTTCCTGTGGGTCCTGTAACTCCCTGGCCTCATAAATGGATGCTGGGGAAGGATATGGGAGACCAAGAAATATTGGGACCCATCAGTGGCTTCTGCTGGCAGACTGCAGGATCCAACCCACAGAGAGTAAAAATCTTGTTAATACCACTGCCATTACAGTTTTCTGTTAGTGCAGCCCATTATTCCTTTCCACAGTACTTCCACCAGTCACTTGCTGTCTTAGTGGCTTG
The DNA here is from genome assembly GCF_001447785.1 of Gekko japonicus. Taxonomy (NCBI): domain Eukaryota; kingdom Metazoa; phylum Chordata; class Lepidosauria; order Squamata; family Gekkonidae; genus Gekko; species Gekko japonicus. The sequence continues at coordinate 2,194,728 of NW_015161948.1, read as the reverse complement.
GAAGAAGAAACCTGCTGCCATCTCAAATGGAAAACAAAGGCATCAGAGTCAGCAGATGTCTTAAATTGCCCATAAAACTAGAACCTTCTATCTAAATTTGGCAGGGAGGATTCCCTGGGAGAGTGGTACAATCTCTGAAAACTTTAACCAAATAGAATGGAAAACTAAGAAGCTACGGCCATGAATGCGTCTTCAATTGAAATCAGTGGAAACCAAAACAATTGCCATAATATAAACAAACTGATTTTCAGTTAGAGGTATTCTTGATCTTTTGATTCCAATTCAGGCGAGAGATGCTTTCTTTCGGGGTCCATGTCAGCATTGTTGAGCCCGGCGCTTTCCGTACACCCATTATAATGACCGTAGGAGACAACTTCAAGGATTTGTGGACGCGGTTACCTTCCGACATCAAAGTACAATATGGGCAGCAGTATTTTGAGAACTGTGAGTTATAATGGGGAAATCACTTCTTGTGTTGTTTTGGGGACTGTGGATGTCAAAAATTATGGGAGTCAGAAAGTAGGGTCCACTACAATGGGTACGATATAAGACTAGGATCTGGGGGAGCTGGGTTCAAGTCCCCACTCTGCCATGAAACGTGCTGCCAATCACAAGAGGGATTACAGTATAACTAGTGTGTGACAAGAAAGCAAGAAACTGACAAAGCAATACTAAATACTATAAAGATTTGTAAAACTATGTATTCTGTATTATTTTCTCAAAGACTTATCATAAGTGTATTTTTCAATATGCCATTGCAGGATCACACTTGTCATAGTATATCTCAATATACTATCCAAGAATCATCAGTGTAAAATTACAGAAATATGAAATTCTATACAAAACTATTTAGCATTTGAAGGGCATACTTCCATACATTTCAGACACATCAACATTCCACTGTGTAACAATTTCAAACACCGTTGTTTTATTTCCCCAGTTCAAAAATGCTGTATAGGTCCAGGAATTGATCCAAATAAACCACAGAATCACTTTCAACTATTGTGATGACCAAATCATTATTGAAAAGGGAATACACCTGCTCTTAGGGTTAACGGTTGACTCTGTAAATGTCTCATATATGCCACCACGAGTTGCTTGGAAGAAAACCAAGATAAAAATGTGCTAGACGAAACACCAAAAATTCTCATGCACACAGAAGTTTCAGCGTTGATGCATCAAGAATAGTCTCAGATGCATCCCCTTTGGGTCAGGAATTTTAAATAGAAGTCCAGGAGCTAGTCTGTCCCTTGTGCAATGGAGAAGCATTCCTTTATAACTGTAGAACTTTTTCCTTCCCAGCTCTCAGATAAGACAAGGTTTTGTTGCAGCTCCTGGGAGGGTCATGTAAGGAACTCTCCTGCCTAACTGGCATTTAGTGCAGAAGGAGGAATCCCCAAGGGAATTCAAGCCCTTGGAGTGTACCACACCTAGGGTTGCTAGCTATGGGTTGGGAAGTACCTGGAGATTTCTGGGGTGGAGCCTGAGGAGGGTGGGGTTTGGGTAGGAGAGGGACTTCAATGTGGTATAATGCCATAAAGTCCACCTTCCAAAGTGGCCATTTTCTCTGGCTGAACTGATCTCTGTTGCCTGGAAATCAGTGGTAATAGCAGGATATCTTCAACTACCACCTGGAGCAAAGTTCCCTCTAAGTTGTGTTAAGGAGCACTGGCACACAAGATTTGAGCCAGCAGTGCAGGGAGAATTCTGTCTCCTCACAACTGAGAGAAGGCATTTCGCCCCTCCATTGGAAACAATGGAGGATTGGGCACCTCCTTCTGGGGCCCATGGAATTGGACCCCCTGGTCCAATCTTTTTGAAACTTGGTGGTTTGGTGCCTCTCCCTCAAAAAACAGGTGGGGGCCAGAGCCCCAGATACCCCCAGACTGATTCTCCATTATAACCTACTAGGAGTAGGGCCCATTGTGGGAAGAAATGCAACGAGCTCTAGAAGGAAGCTCCAGGTGAGTGTCCTGACTGTGGCTGGTGGGATGGCAGAGGGAAGGGGAAAATAGAGGGAGGCAAGCCATGTTTATTTCCTTCTGCTTAGCTATAAGGCAGGGCTGTCTCGTCATTTTGCTGTCCCAAGTGAGTAGTATAGGAGGACAGCCTCGTGGTAACCGGTATGGTTCCCTCCACCCCTGACTTATGTTGATTTGGGGTTATGCAGTGGCAGCTAAGGTAGAAAAGCACCTCCTCCTATGCCATGTCTTCTGGGTTCCAAGGGTCTGGAAAGCGGTTCCATAGCCAGTTACAGGGTTGCCAACTCTGTAGATTTGAGGGGTAGAGCCTGGGGAGGGCAGGGTTTGGGGTGCAGAGGGACCTCAGCAGGGTATAATTCCATAGAGTCCGTTGCCCAAAGCAGCCATTTTCTCCAGGAGAACTGATCTTGGAGATCTCCAGGTGCTGCCTGGAGGCTGGCAATACTAAGGGGAGGGCCAGACCTGTAGATTTGAGGGGCAGAGCCTGCGGAGGGCAGGATTTGGGGTGCAGAGGGACCTCAGCTGGGTATAATTCCATAGAGTCCATTGCCCAAAGCAGCCCTTTTCTCCAGGAGAACTGATCTTGGAGATCTCCAGGTGCTGCCTGGAGGCTGGCAATACTAAGGGGAGGGCCAGACCTGTAGATTTGAGGGG
>NW_015161948.1:2177284-2191960 GCF_001447785.1 Gekko japonicus | reverse complement strand
TACAGTATTCAATTTACTGGAAGTAATTAAAACGCCATCAACACCAATGAACCATGCATATAACATCTCATTTCGTGTATACCTTTATCAAAGTGGGTAGCGTTAAAATACAAAGTTAATCCATTTGGCAACCACTAGACAGTTATACTTGACCTGTAATGCTGGTTGTCATATTTCACTAATAAACCCAAAGTAGATTGCAAGAGTTCCCCTTGCAGGGCAACGGTCCAAGGCCAGGTCTACCAATATAGTGGACTGGGGCAGGAAGACCTGTTCTTTGGAGGCCAGATCTAGCAATATAGTGGAAATGGGAGGGTAGACGTGTTTTCCAGAGGCCAGGTCTACCAATATAGTGGAAAAAGGAGGGGAGACCTGTTCTCTAAAGGCCTGGTTTACCCACGTAGAGGACAACATTTTCTGTAATGAAATTTGACTTAATTCTGTTTTCTCTTATAATGTTTAAATTATTCTTAAAATATAGTTTAAATGTAGTTTAAAAGTATTGTGGTTATGGAAATAATCTTCTAAAAAACTAATTTACGCAATAGTAAAATGTAGACTCACTCACAGCTTTAATGCTACTAGCTTTTTTCGCTTATGAGGTAGAATTTTTGCTCACAACACTGTGGAACTTTGAGGGAACATTGAGGCTGGCAACACTAACCACACCTCCCTCAGTCTTCTGCCAGATACAGACAGAGGAGCACTCACTCCCAGTGTTCCCTCTAAGCTGAGTTAGTGTGAGCTAGCTCACAGTTTTTTAGCCTCTGGCTCACACATTTTTGTCTTTGCTCGGGAAGGATGGCTTCAGAGCAAACTAATTTATGCAGTAGCCAAATTGCTCACTCACAACTTTGATGCCAGTAGCTCACAAAGTAGAATTTTTGCTCACAAGACTCCACAGCTTAGAGGGAGCATTGCGTTACTCCCCTTTTTAACTTAAAAGAATTGTCTTCCCATGATTTTGTGGGGATCAATAAGGAGGCCAAAACCCTATTTCACTCAGACTTTTCAAGTAAGAAATGACCAACTTAATACCTGATGACATCTTCAACAAACACTCAAGAATGCATGCCTCCACTAAAAAGAATGGGCCTAACTATTTGCTAGTTAATACTTTATAAAGTTGAAATAGACATCATGCCAATTTTGCACTCCATATTAAATGGTGCAAAGTGTAAATCCACATGGGGAATCCATTTTCATTGGCCCTGAGCATGTGACAAGAAAATTAGCATATCATCCCACCTGCCCATGCTTTCAATTGGTTACGCTTACCCTCCTCTTCTAGGTGAACCCTTAAAATGAGCCTTTGACCATCAAATATCATGAAAGATGGCCCACTTATCATAAGAGCTGGATTTGTATCTGGTGGACTGGACTGGACCAGAAAGTACTTCTGGGGAAGAAGAAATTCTCAACGCTGTATTCCTGGTTCCAAATTCTCTGCTGGGGCAGTAGCTTCAGAGGAGCAGTATAGCATGCAAATCAATGTGCACTTCTCTGTGTTGCTCCTTCAGTTACCAAAAATTGCAGGCTGCCTCCCACACTGTAGAAGTAACGTGTCTTATGCTTTGTATTTCTCACACACAGATCACAAAAAATTGGTAGAACTCCTCCAGTTAGGAAGCACGAATCTCTACTTGGTCACGGACTCCATAGAACATGCTCTGACGTCCTGCCACCCTCGCACTCGTTACTCACCAGGCTGGGATGCTAAACTCTTCTACATTCCTATCTCCTACTTACCAACCACAGTAGTAGACTATATACTGACCCGTCTGCTGCCCAAACCAGCACAAGGGATATAGTTGGTTTTCTAGAAACAGCATTAACATCGATTGAACAAGCCAATCAACTTCAGAATGGATACAACTGACACTTTACCTTTTGAAACTCTTTTCAGATACAGCCCAATCAAACTAAGATTTTTTAAAAAAATAAAAGTTTTTATTGTTTCCTTTTGAATTCTATGCTGCTCCCTTGCCCTGCCTATTCACCTTATTGCCTTATTCTCCAGTCACGCAGCTTAAAAACCTCAAACCTAGAAAGGGTCTGATGCTCTCACACCCTGTAAATAAGACAGAAGACACAAGAACTGGGTGATTAATTAACAGCTAGATGCCTCTATCCTCCTGAGGATTTCCACAGAAGGAAGGGGGAGTCACTGTCACTGATTCCCTCCTCATTCTGTATCTGGAGGTTCTCTGTCCCTTAGGAGTCAAATTGTGCAGGCTATCTTTTGCTTCAGTGGGAGGGCAGAGGTGAGAAAGCCACGGCCCACTGTTGGAAATCCATTCTGTTAATGGAAAGTTCTGGTGGATCCAAGCCATTAACAGCTGGACTATACTACTGTTTAAATTTCTCCAGCTCTTCACGGAAGGATCACTAAAAGGTTCCCAAGAGGAATCCCAGCATTTGACCAATCCCACCCCAGCTTGACACCAAGGTTCAAATACATCCTACATGTGATGTGAATAGGGTTGTGTGTGTCCGGCTACATTCTCAGTCACATGTTCACATGAACACCAACCTTTAAAAACCCCTCAGTTGCTCCATGCAGCTCCAAACAAGGGGATGAAGGAGGATCTTCAGGTTTCATTGCCACACTGTTTCTCCAGCAGAAAATGGTTGCGTGGTGAGGGCTGTTTGCCCTTTCCCCAAGTTCCACGTATCTATCCCTGGAAGATTTCCTGAAGGTGAAATTTGAACAGGAGGGAAGCCCTTGTTTACCTCTCACAGCATTCCCCACATGAACGTGTGACTGAGAGTCAAGTCAGGCACCTGTGTCCCTACTTGTGTCACACACAACATATACTTTGGCCCTTGGGCCGACAATAATGCTGTGTCTTGGTTTTTGTTGCTTGCACTTAAACCTGTTGTGGAGAACCCCCCTCCGTTCTGTATTTTAAAAGTGTGTTTGAAAGGTCTGATCCTGACAGATGACTTTAAGTTTGTAAAAGGCAATCCATCCATCAGTAGGCACAGTGATAACTGGCTTCAGGGCTTTCCTTCTTTGTAGTGTCTCTGATGACAAATCTTGTAGGATTTGCACCTTGTGATCTTGAAACATAAAAGAGCCAGTAGAATGTGCTGTAGAGAGAATTTTAGCTCTTATTTGTGAGTTTGCAAATCTCACCAATATGTCTCTTGGAAAAAGTCTTTGCTGTCTCCGGATTGTTCCCAGACTATAAGTGGCTTCAATTATTGGTAATATTTCTTCATCTGAATTAAAAGTTTTGGTTAGCCATGTGGCTACCAGAGGCTGCAGCTCGGTGGAATCTTCTACTGGTTCAGGGATCCCTCGGAGTTTTAAGTTGCAGGCTTAAGTTGATTTTCAATCGTGATGATTTTATCAGCAGTCATCATGCTGATAAAAGTAACTTGTGTAGTCCTGAAGAGTAAAGGCATGATTGAGTGCAGAGTCAGCAGTCTCCATAACTTTGTCTAAGGAAGCCTTTAGCTCTGTGATTTGATCTGTGAGTGGTTGTCAAAGGTCAGTCAGTTTGTTTGTCATGTTGGTTTCCAATGTTTGGATAGCTTCAAAAAACTCCTGATGAAAAGCAGCAAGGCCATCTGCTCTCCCGCCAATCAGCTGGGGGGCCTTTTAAATCTTGCAGGAGTGGAGGAAGATGGGTGGCCACGGGTGGCTGCTGTGGGTGGTGGGGCTTTTCCTGCTGGCCAGCTGACCAGTGGTGAGCAGGAACCTGCAAAACTGGGGGATCCCCCGCTCTCACCTGGGGACTGGCATCCAATCCACTGCCAGCCAGCTGCCCTGCCCCCAAAGAGCCCCATCGTGCCCGACATGCCCGGTGTGATGACATGACCATAGAGTTTTTGGCCAAATGGTAGAGCGTCTCCTGCACGACGTGCCCAGCATGATGACGTCACTTCTGGGTGATGTCATTGCAATGTCATTGCAGCACCTGGCAACCCTAGGGCAGACTGCACACATCTAGGTAGGAAGGGGGACCTTGGTAACACACCTCCCTACTCACAGCTAAAGATAAAATGGAGACACAACCATTTCTTTCTCTACACAGTAATAATGCAATTATTAGTATCCCATCTGTGAAGGCAAACTATAATTTTCTTGATCCATTACCTACATCAGATAGTTCCAGCAGGTAGCCTTGCTGGCCTGCAGCAGAAAAGTTAAATTTCAGTCCAGTCCCACCTTAGAGACCAGGAAGATTTTAGGAATATAGGATTTCAAGAGTCAATGCTTTCTTGGTCAGATACCAACAAAAGGAGCTCTGACTCTCAGAACCTTATAAAACACAAAGTAGAAATTACATAAGACAATATTACATATAAACCACATAGCGAACAGTAACAAAATAAAACACAACAAAAGATAGGGAAATAAATACTAAAATAAATACATATACTAGCAGTAATACATTACAGAGAGAAAGTACACATAAACACCACCTAGCATAAACTATACACATAGTCATATTCACACATATATTCTTATACACAAACTTTATGTGAAATAAGCGTAAGCAATACAAATACAAACGGTAATACCCAAATAAACATCACGTCTGGCTCCCACGATAGATAATTGGTTCTCAAAAGTCTGGGACCTCCTCATTATGGAAAAGATAACAGATACTTTACGACAAGTCGACTGCTTCCCACAACACTAACTTCTTTAAGAAATGGTCTCCATTTATAGAATATATAGCTGCATCTGACATCCAACTACATAACCTGATATATCTCAAAATGATTTACACCTAACTAATATATTTCCTCTACTTTTTGGGAGTCTGGTTGTGTTGCACTAACGACATCATTGACGTTTATCTGATCTTCTAGGAATATAAAACCAATTACCAGAAAGATCTTTAAAGAGTACACAACTTTATTACACACTGTTTAATTCTTATGAGCACTGCTGATACTGACCCAATATTAAGACTGTTATCCTCACGTTACTAAATGAGTAATATATTGAAATATATCTTGACTCTAGTTTGCAAAAATTTGTAATTTCTACTTGTAATTCTGTATTTCTGTATTCTCTTTGAAATATTAATAAACTGTGAAAAACAAAACAAACAAGCAAACAAAAACCTTATACCCCCCAGAATCTTGTTGGTCTACTGGACTCAAATGTAGCTGTTCTACTGCAGGCCAGCACGGCCACTCTCTGGAACCTAGCTGTTCTTACATCACAGTTTGTGTTGCAAGCTACAGGAAATACATTCTTCAGTGAAGGCACTGAGGCCTCCTGATTGCTAGATACAGGGGTTGTTTTCCTCCCAGAGCACGCCAGAGCGGCAGTCCGGTAGAAATGAGCCTAGGCCTGCCCCCCCCAGGGGGGGAATAAATGCCTGGCTTCCCAGCCCAATCTTCTCCAGGTGCCCTGCAGCCACGGGGCACCTGGCAAAGATCGAGCAAGGAAGCCAGGCATGTCTTCCCGCCTCCCCTTCCTTCTCCAGCCAACCCACTGTGGTGGGCTGGCTGGAGAAGAAAGGGGAGGCGGGGAGACATACCCTCCTTTCCCCATGAGCCTCTCCACTTTTGCAGAGAGACTCATGGGGGATTTAAATGCCCTGGGTTCCCTGCCTGATCCTCTCCAGGTGCCCTGCAGCTGCAGGGCACTTGGAGATGATCAAGCAGGGAACCCAGACATGCCTGCCTCTCCCCTGAGCCTCTCCGCTTTTGCAGAGAGACTGGGGGGGATTTAAATGCCCTGGGTTCCCTGCCCGATCCTCTCCAGGTGCTCCACAGCCACGGGGCACTTGAAGAAGATGAAGCAGGGAACCCAGACATGCCTACCTCTCCCCTGAGCCTCTCCACTTTTGCGGAGAGACTGGGGGGGGGTAAATGCCCTGGGTTCTCTGCCCGATCTTCTCCAGGTGCCCTGCAGCTGCGGGGCACCTGGAGAAGATCAAGCAGGGAACCCAGGGCATTTAAATCCCCCATGAGTCTCTCTGCAAAAGTGGAGAGGCTCATGGGGAAAGGAGGGTATGTCTCCCCGCCTCCCCTTTTTTCTCCAGCCAGTGATCTGGGACCCCAGGAGCGTGAAGTCTGTCACTACTTCCACGGCTTCCCCTTCTATTTGCCAAGGAGTGATGGGGCTGGATGCCATGATCTTAGGGTTTTTTATGTTGAGCTTCAAGCCCACTTTTGCGCTCTCCTCTTTTACCCTGAGCAAGAGGCTCTTGAGGTCCTCTTCACTTTCTGCCATTAGAGTGGTATTGTCTGCATATCTGAGGTTGTTGATCTTTTCCCCAGCAATCTTAATTCCTGCTTGTGATTCATCCAGGCCAGCATTTCGCATGATGTACTCCTTTAAGTTTTGGCAAACTCTACAGTTGACTTGGTTAGAAAAAACAGATTTGGTGAAAGCCTTTGGCCTCCCAAAAATTATACATTCAGCCTGCTTTGGTGCGGAGGGTGGGGTATAAATTAAATAAATAAAATAAATATTTTTTCGAACACTTCCAATTCCTCTAACTCCTACTCAAATTTGATCCTGGCAGAATCTATTAAACAACTTTATTTGGGATTTTTTAAAAAGCTAGAATAGAGCACAGCTCATCAAGCAAGAGGGTCTTTCATAACCAGACCTTGAGAGATACTGGGCAGCCACACAATTGGTTAACATACTCAAAATAATGCAAATTGAAAATGTCCCTGATCGGGTAGTAACAGAGGAGGAATACTGAAAACCTTACCGCTTAAGAGGAGTGATATGGAATACTCCAAAGAGTAGGCCAAGCTCAATATGGGATAATGAGTTTTTATTAAGCTAGCTCAAGCAATGGGACAAGTTAAAGGCGAAATTAGCTCCAGAGACGTCCCCAATTATGCCATTCACAGGACAAGCCTTTTTCCCCCCAGCTGAACATCCAAATGCATTTCTAAAATGGAGAATTAATAACATGGTCTGACTAATGGATATATATAAAGATAAGAGGCCCTTAGATAAGCAGGAATTAGAGACAAAGGAAGGGCTCTTGCCCTGGTTTGAATACCTTTAGTTGCAGCATTTGTTACAACAGCATATCCATAGAGGACAATAGAAAGCTTACAGAGTTTGAACAAATAGTGTCTAATCTAACTGACCTTTCTAAGGGTATTCTATCCAAAATTCACAGCATTCTAATATCCACACTGTCAACTTCGCCACCTAAATATGTTGACCAATGGAAAAAAGAAAACATCATACCTTTATCTATCGATAGCTGGGAATCCATTTGGCACTCTCCCAGTCTCTGCTCCGCAAACTTGTCCTTTAAAGCTATGTCATTTAAGATAATTGCAAGATGGTACTGTTCTCCTTTAAAACTTAATAAGATATCTCCTGAAAACGCCTCATTATGTTGGAAAGGCTGTGGGGGTGTTGGTAATTATAGCCCTTGTTGGTGGGACTGCCCCCTCTTACAGGGGTTTTGGTGGCAAGTCCGCAACAATATCTGCAAGTTAACTTAGGAGACCATCCCTTTCAGAGCTGACTTTTTATTACTAGATTCATGGATTGGTTGTAAAATTCTGTGCCATCACAAATTATTAATAACTAAGCTTTGTGCAGCGGCGAAAGCTGTAATTGCCTGCAAATGGAAAAATGGAATGCCACCAACTATTCCGAAATGGCTAGAAAAAGTCAAAGAGTATTACATCCTAGACAAAATTTCTGAGAAATATTCAAAACCAGATGATGATTCCTACATCAGCACTTTTGTCTCAATCTAGTTTCCGGTAATTACCTATTTTTCACATACCAACCTTTTTTCATGTCTTCCTTCTCTAGTAGATCCTCTACTACAGATGAACTCAACTCATGTGGCTTGTTCTTCTATGTGATTTTCTACTGTTAAATCCACTGCTGTAAATACTTTTAATCCTTTGTTATGGACTAGCTCTATTGCATGCATTTTAAAGTATTAGCTACATATAGACTTGTCGACTCCGTTATTAGTTTAGCACTGTTTTCTATGTTAAGTTTTTTATACATTCTACCTTATGTTATTCTTGTTATAGTATTCTTAACTATTTAATAAAATGTAAAATAAAAAAGGCTCAATGGTTAAAATGTTGAAATGCAGAACGGAAGGTCAGTAGTTCAGCAGTTCGAGACCCGAGTGTCGCATGATGGAATGAGCTCCCGTCTCTGGTCCCAGCTCTTGCCAACCTAGCAGTTCGAAAGCAAGAAATTGCAAGTAGATAAATAGGTACCGCTTCAGTGGGAAGGTAACAGAATTCCGTGTGCCTTGGCATCTAGTCATGCCGGCCACATGACCATGGAAACATCTTCGGACAGTGCTGGCTCTTCAGCTTGGAAACGGAGATGAGCACCGCACCCTAGAGTCAGATTCAACTGGCTTTCGGGCAAGGGAAACCTTTACCTTTAATATTCCAAATCTTGAGAGAGGCTAAATTAAGAAGTAAATACAAAGACTGCATAGCCCTTCTCAAAATCTACAGAGGGATCTGAATTACATACAGGGGAGCTGATCCGAGGTTTTGCTCGTGGACTACAGTGCTCTATCAGGTGTTCTGCTATCATCTGCATGGATTGGCAGAACCCAGAGAATGTTAATAGAGTGGGGAACCAGTTACTTTGAAGGTCTTTGAATTTGCAATGTCTGACTCTGGAGTACAAAAAGAGAAGCAGCTCCTACAGGGAGTGACACACAGAAAGCTAATCAGGGATGTGGATCTCTTCTTCCTTCTGCTAAATGTCACTTCTCTGTTTGTTCTCAGAATGCTATTCTCAAGTTATTTCTTGCTTCTTCTTGGAAGTTCTCCTTTCCTGTCTTCCCACCAGCACGCAGTAAGGACTCTTCATTATTTCTCTTTCTATATTTAATGTAACTTTCTAAATAAACTATTTTGTTTTTTGATCTAATTGGCTCTGCTGCTTTGCTCACTCAGTAGTCACCCTGGTTATATAAGAAGATTCACAGAAGGGGGTTCGTTTTATTTGGGGTATGGGAGGAGGTAGAAATAGATTAATAAATACATAGTACATGAGGTAGAAATAGATTAATAAATACATAGTACATGATTATTGATTTTTGGGGCAAGTCTGATTGCTAAGTGCACATGGTTAGGGAACACCTGGGAAGTCTGAGGGAAGATAAGTTTAAAAAGAAAATTCAGCACCTGATCTGTGGTTGGAAAGAAGTTGTAGGATATTGCTTTTGGGAGATGAGGATTTTCACATGGCTCTAAAATTGGAAGGAAGGAAGTGACTGACATTGTTGTTCTAATCAGAGTTACACCTAAGCCCATTGATTAAACTCTGCTTAAGATGGTACTGAAAATCTGCTGCAGAATGACCACATTATAATTTCTCCTGTATTGTGGTAGATTAGGAAGATGTCCAACTGATTTACCTTGCATTAAAAGTAACTAATGCTTCTGGTATCTAATTCATTGTTACTAACAGCTCTAGTTGTCCTCCTAAGGAATCCTGAAAGCTTTAGGACTGATTCGAGGGAATAAATCTAGCAATCTAAGAATACAAATCATTATATCTGTAAAACTACTGACCCATAAAACACCAGTGAACTAGTAACACTACTGATCTGAATGGACTTTTACTTACTATTGATAATTAACACAACTAAAATCAACAGAGTTACTTATAACGGCTTAATCCCACTCTATTATTTGTTTCTAAGTGGAAGCCTTTGTTCGCTATAACAACATTTTTACTAATTTCATAGTATTACTAGTTTATATTATATGGCCATTTTAAACTAGCAGCAGATTTCTTTCATAGCACAGAGGAGGGGCAATTTTCACTGGTTCTCCCCTTCCAGTGCAGGTCCCCATTGAGGGAAGTGAAACAGTTAAAATGAGCTGAAATGTGTGAAGAAAGGCTGAATTATAAATTTGCCTGAAGAATGAGGCAGAGTAGCAAAAAACTAGAGATAAAACGGGAAGGGGGGTGTAGAAAGTGGACTGCAAGGAATAGCCTTGACTTACATAGACAAGTACGCATGCCTAATGACTTTATGGATATTATCTGTCACACCTTGAATGTTTAAACAGCTAATTATAATGAACATACAATCCATGATTATGCATGACTAGGAGTAATGCCCGTTGTGGGAAGAAATACAACGAGATCTAGAAGGAAGCTCCAGATGAGTGTCCCGACTGTGGCTGGTGGGGTGGCAGAGGGAAGGGGGAAATGGAGGGAAGCAAGCCATGTTTCTTTCCTTCTGCTTAGCTATAAGGCAGGGCTGTCTCAAACCATTTTGCTGCCCCAAGTGGGTAGAATGGGAGGACAGCCTCATGGTAACAGGTATGGTTCTCTCCACCTCTGACTTATTTTTTTGGGCGGGAGGGGGGTGTTATGCAGTGGCAGCTAAGGTAGAAAAGCACCTCCTCCTATGCCATGTCTTCTGGGTTCCAAGGGTCTGAAAAGTGGTTCCATAGCCAATTACATGGTTGCCAACTCTGGGTTTGGAAATACCTGTAGATTTGAGGGGTGGAGCCTGGAGAGGGCACGGTTTGGGATACAGAGGGACCTCAGCAGGGTATAATGCCATAGAATCCACTGCGCAAAGCAGCCATTGTCTCCAGGAGAACTGATCTTGGTCATCTGAACATCAGTTTTAATAGCTGGAGATCTCCAGGTGCCGCCTGGAGGTTGGCTTATGTTAATTTGGGGCTATGCAGTCACAGCTAAGGTAGAAAAGCACCTCCTCCTATGCCATGTCTTCTGGGTTCCAAGGGTCTGGAAAGCGGTTCCATAGCTGGGTTGGGAAATACCTGTAGATTTGAGGGGTAGAGCCTGAGGAGGGCAGGGTTTGGGGTGGGGAGGGACTTCAGCAGGGTATAATGCCATGGAGTCCACTGCCCAAAGTAGCCATTGTCTCCAGGAGAACTGAACTTGGTCATCTGAAGATCAGTTGTAATAGCTGGGAAATTTTCTGTAGGGGAAATGATTTGCTGTGGCTGGGGAACACAGTGATTTCTGGGTGATCTCCAGCCCCCACGGGGAGACTGGGAATTTTACCTCAGGACACGTTCAGTGACTCCCAACAGCAAACTGTTTAGAATGTTAGAGGCAAAGGCCAATGAGGCCACATATGCAAATGACCTCTGTGTTCCAACTGGCTATGGGGGTTGAGGAAAAGCAAACCGTTTAGAATGTTGGAGGCGGGACTCAGGCAACGCAGCCAGTGGATAGGGACAGCTTCTGAGTGACACATCACGGAGCGTATTGATTTGGGAGTGTGTGGAATGTTCAGCAACGTGCCACCACCAACAGAGAATTATTATAGAGAGAGATGAGGAGAGGGGGGTCGTTGGTATGTTTTAGGCAGACTGCAGATTGTGACTCCAGAGTACTTTAGCCAATAAAGAAACGGGAAAGGGAATTTGTGGCCTGGAGAGGTAGTAAATGGAGGTTGTTTGGAATGTTAATTTGAGTTCGCCTCCCTTCATTGCACAATAAAGTAATTACATGGATAATCCTTACTGACTGCTATTTCTTTTGTGGTTTTGTGTTCCTCTCTGGAGGGCTAGGGAAAGGATTACAAAACCCCTTTGGTGTTTACCACACCATTTTGCCCACATCTTGCTCGTAAGGATCTCCCCCCCCCCTTAGCAGAATTTCAGGGGGCTGAGCTCAAGCTGCAGGGGGAGGAGTCCTATTCCCAGAGGTTTCACACCATCTGTGGTTTGGCCTAACATTTCCCTTGCACCCTCCAAACCTCAGGACTGGATCAGGGAAACTGGAAAGAAAAGTAGGAGCCAATCTGTAAAGTACTAGGTTCGTCGCATGGAAGACTCGGACAACGACATTCCGTTGCACACGTTTATTCAGTACTTCACATAAGAACACACAACGGCCCTGCAAGGCCAACTATATACACTCCCATCCCTGGATCTCCCACTCCATTGGTGGGTTTGAATTTCCCGCCAAGGAGCCCATTGGTCAGCTGGGGGGGGGACTAGGATCCTAGGTCCCATTGTCTTTCTGGAGCCAAGCTCCTGTCTTTCTTGTGGCCGCCGTGTGGCGGCTGCATACATAACACCCCTCTCCCCATTGTTCGGAACACCACCTGGGTGATGTAATCCTTTAAGTAAGCAGGGGGCTTGCGCTCTCGGGCGGAATGCCTGGGTGCCGGTGAAGAAGCCGGTGTGGGGGCCGGTGGAGGAAGGCCCGGGTCTGGTAGTTCCGGGGGGCCCTGCACTGGCGGCTGCCTCAGTGGCTCGGGTTCTTCCGGGACCGATTCTTCCTCCTCACTCGGGCCTCTGCGGGTTGGCTGTTGTCCGGTGGTGGGGCCTCCTCTTGGCCCCCATCTTCCGGAAGGGCCGCTGGGGCCGTGTCCGTGGCCCCTGGGGCCAGCCGCTGTCGAAGCTGATCGATGTGCCTCTCCAACCGCCGGCCGTCCTCCGTCGTCACTTCATACGAGACCGGGCCCTTGACTTTGGAGACGCGGCCTTCGAGCCAAGTTGGGCCGGCACCGTAGTTCCTGAAGAAAATGGGGTCCCCCATGAAGAAACACCTTGGTGCTTCTCGCTGCTCTGCCGCCCTTCTGGCCTCCGGCGCTCAGTCCGGGTGCAAGAGGTCCAGCAGGGTGGTTGGTCTGCGGCCCATCAGGAGTTCCGCGGGGCTGTGACCCGTGACGGGGTTGGGGGTCATCCGCTGCGTCAAAAGGAAGCGGGCCAAGCGGAACTCCCAGTCTCCCTCCGTGATCCGGCTTAGGGCCTCCTTAGCCGTCCGCACCATTCGCTCCACCTGCCCATTCGTTGCGGGGTGGAAAGGCGCCGAGCGGATGTGCCGGATAAGGTTCTTCTGGAGGAACCCCCGAAACTCCGCTGACGTGAAAGCCCCAGCCATTTGGAATGTGAGTCCACAGTCACCAGGAATAGTAGGCCCTGGAACGGTCCGGCGAAGTCCACGTGCAGCCAGGACCAGGGCTTGCGCGTTGATTCCCAAGCCTGCGTCAGTGCCTTGGGCGGGTTGGGCCGGACCTCCTGGCAGGGTTTACATCTCCGGACCCAGGACTCGATTTCAGCGTCGATCCCCGGCCACCACACATAGCTCCGCACCAAAGCCTTCATGCGCACGATCCCTGGGTGCGCCTCGTGGAGTGCCTCCAGCACCCGCTGCCTCAGCGCGCTGGGGACCACGACCCGGTCTCCCCACAGGAGGCACCCCTTCAGTGCCGACAGCTCATCCTTCTGGGTGCTGAAGGGCGTGAACTCAGCCCCGGGGGACGATGCGGGCCAACCCCTCACCCCCCCAGCCCAAAACCCGGGAGATGAGGGGGTCACAGGACGACTTGGCTGCGATGTCGGCGGCATGCAGAGGGGGCTCCAGGAGATCCTCAATGCTCAAGACGTCGAGGGCCAGCGCGGGGTCCGCCCTCGCTTCCAAGAGCGGCAGCCAGCTAAGAGCATCCACGTGGCCCATAGCCTTGCCCGGTCGGTGCTCCAAGCGGTACTGATAGCCGGCCAGGAAGAGGGACCACCGGAGCACCCGCGGAGACATCACCTGGGGCGTTCTTTTGTTGGATGCCAGCAGTCCCAGGAGGGGCTTGTGATCAGTGGCAATCATGAAGGGGTGGCCGTAGACAAAATTGTGAAACTTTTTTACTCCCGCCACGATCGCCAGCCCCTCACGGTCGATCTGAGCATAGTTGCGCTCTGCTGCCGTCAGAGTCCGGGAGTAATAGGCCACGGGAACCTCGCGGCCGTCGGGGAGGACGTGGCCCAGGACGGCGCCGACACCATAAGGAGATGCGTCACACGCAAGAAGAAGAAGAAGAAGAGATTGGATTTATACCCCACCCTTCACTACCCAAAGGTGTCTCAGAGCGGCTTACAAACTCCTTTCCCTTCCCCTCCCCACAACAGACACCCTGTGAGGTGGGTGGGGCTGAGAGAACTCTGACACAAACCACTCTTTTTCAAGGACAGCTGTGCCAGAGCTTGTGACTGACCCACGGGAAGGGATTCGTCGAAATGGGCCAGCACGTCATTCGAAATCAAGAACGCTTTTACTCCCCGGAATGCTGCCGCTTCCCTTGGGCCCCAGGTCCACTGGGCTGATTTATCCAATAGCCGGTGTAGAGGCTCTGCCACCGCCGCCTTGTGGGGCAAAAAGGCGTGGTAGAAGTTTATGAGCCCCAAGAACGCCTGCAGTTCGGCTTTGCAAGTGGGGGCGGGGGCTTCCACGATGGCCTTGACCTTGTCTTTCGCGGGGTGCAGGCCCGTTGCGTCGACCCGGAACCCCAAAAAATCCACCTCTGGCACACTGAGGAGGCATTTTTCGCGCTTTACCTTGAGGCCGGCCGAGTCGAAGCGCTGCAGGACGGCGCGGAGACGGGAGGCGAAGTCGTCGGGGGACGCGGCGGCGATGAGGACGTCGTCGAAGAACGGCGTCACTCCAGGGATCCCTTTTAATAATGAGTCCATTAATTGTTGGAAAATCCCTGGCGCCACGCTCACCCCAAACTGTAGCCGCTTCACCCGAAACGCTCCCCTGTGGGTGACTATCGTCTGCGCCGTGGCGGTGGCCTCGTCAACCGGCAGTTGCTGGTAGGCCTGTGCCATGTCTAATTTCCCAAAGATGGAGGCTCCCGCCAGAGTAGCCAGGACGTGACTCACGACCGGGACCGGGTAGGAGTGGTCGTGCAGCGCCTTGTTGATAGTGCATTTGTAATCCGCGCAGATGCGGATCTCCCC
>NW_015161948.1:2169850-2176244 GCF_001447785.1 Gekko japonicus | reverse complement strand
AAGCGAAGGCGTGAGCAGTTTCTCCTCCACCTGGGTGAAGGAGCAGTCCATCGCCAGCTGGCGTAGGGCGGCCATGAAGGCTGCGGCCGACTCGCCCGATTTCTGCGTGCAGCTCTGGAAACCCAGCCGCCTGGCAAGCGTTGTCAGCCGCGGCATGAGGTACTTGGTGAGGGCCTCGATGATCTCCTCGTAGGTACACTCCAGGATGGACCGGGGTGCGAGGAGACTCTTGGCGAGGCGGACCGTTGTCACTCCGCAGGAGCTCAGGAGCAGCGCTCGCCTCTTGCCGGCGTCGGTGACCTCGTTGTACTCAAGATGGCATGTCAGCTGGTCGGTCCACGAGTCCCATAGCTCGGGTTGGGCGGGATCGAAGATCTCCAGATTCCCTCTGTTGGAGGCCATGGCGTAGCGGTAGCGCGGGCTGTGGTTCCTCGTTGCGGTGCGCGGTGCGGTGCGGCTGATGCGCGAGGCGTGGCATAGCAGGAACGGAGCGTTGCGCTGATGTGAGCCAGGCCGGACTTCAGCGGAATCCCATCCTCGTCGCCACTGTAAAGTACTAGGTTCGTCGCATGGAAGACTCGGACAACGACATTCTGTTGCACACGTTTATTCAGTACTTCACATAAGAACACACAACGGCCCTGCAAGGCCAACTATATACACTCCCATCCCCGGACCTCCCACTCCATTGGTGGGTTTGAATTTCCCGCCAAAGAGCCCATTGGTCAGCTGGGGGGGGGACTAGAATCCTAGGTCCCATTGTCTTTCTGGAGCCAAGCTCCTGTCTTTCTTGTGGCTGCCGTGTGGCAGCTGCATACATAACACAATCACTGTTGAAGAAACCCTGTTGACAGAGAGCATATAAGGCTCTACCCAGGGAAGGAGAGAGTTCATTCCCTGAAACTGGTTTGCAGTAAGGCTGCTGTTGAAGAGAGCTGACCCTTCATCCCCAAATGAGGATCTGGTACTAGATGCCAACTTTGTTCCCAATATATACTTGTACACAGGGCCGGCCCGAGGTTGTCCTGCGATCTAGGCGAGTGCAGGTGCCAACCTCCCGGCGGGGCCTGGAGACAGGAGGGAGGGAGAGCCGGCCAGAGGAGAGGTGTGGGGGGGGCGGCACAGGCGGCACCCTACAGAGGCCCGTCGGGGAGCCGGGGAGGGGGAGGCGGGATGGGGAGGATGAGGGAGACCTTCTCCTCCTCTCCCTCCCCCCATCGAGAAAGCGTGCTTTGGGAGGTGGGGGGGAGCCCGGCTCGGCTCTCTTCCCTGCCCCGGTGAAGCTCTGAGGCTGCTGCGGCTCCTGCTGCTTGCCTCCTTCCTTCCCACTCATCCCCTGGCCACTTCCAGGTCGCTCCCCCTTCGCCTTCGTCAGGCAGGCAGGCCAGGCGCGCCGGGAGGGAGGGAAGCGAGGGAGGGAAGGAGGCAAGTGAGGGAGCGAGCCCGCCTGCCCGCTCTCTGATCTGTCATTCAGAGGGTCTCCCTATCCACTGGCTGCTTTGCCTGAGTCCTGCCTCAAACATTCTAAATATTTTGCTGTTCCTCTCCTCCCCATAGCCAGTCAGAACACAGAGGTCGTTTGCATATGCAACTTGATTGGCTTTTGCCTCTAACATTCTAAACAGTTTGCTATTCTGAGGTAAAATGTGTCCGATCTCCAGGTGAGGGCTGGAGATCACTCAGAATTACAACTGCTTTCCAGATGGCAGAGATCAGTTCCCCTGGAGAAAATGGTGGGCTCTGTACAGGGCCGGCTCACCCGCTAGGCCAACTAGGCATTGGCCTGGGGCGGCGGGCCCTGGATGGGGCGGCGGGCCCTGGATGGGGGCGCCAAAGTTCCCCCCAAAGGTAAGCACGCCCTGCTGCTGGCTGGTGCGCATGAGCCTCAGCCCGGCTCCTTGCCCACCTACCTTCTCCCACTGGGCGAGGAGCCGGGCTGCGGCTTGCCGCGCCAACCAGCCAGCAGCAGGGCGCGCTTACCTTTGGGGGGGACTTTGGCGCCCCCATCCAGGGCCCGGCGCCCCATCCAAGGCCCGGCACTCTAGGCCAATGCCTAGTTGGCCTAGCGGGTGAGCCGGCCCTGCTTGTACAAATAATTATACAGGACCTAATCAGTGGTCCCTCTAAGCTGAGTTAGTGTGAGCTAACTCACAGTCTTTTAGCCTCCGGCTCACACGTTTTTGTCTTAGCTCAGGAAGGATGGCTCGAGAGCAAACTAACTTATACAGTAGCCAAATCATTCACTCACAACTTTAATACCAGTAGCTCACAAAGTAGAATTTTTGCTCACAAGACTCCACAGTTTAGAGGGAACATTGGACCTAATAATATCATCTACACCATCCTGGGCTCATCCACTTGCACATCATCCTATTTAATATATGCCATCATGTGCCACCTATGTCTTTCTACTGTCTGCTTTAGACAATGTGTTGGTCTCTACATGAGAGGATCAGTTAATGGAAATCAGAAGTAAGAAATCACAACATAAAGAAACCAATGGGGAACACTTTAATCTCCATGGGCATACTATTACAGACCTGAAAATCACTGTTAAAAAAACAAACTCCAAAGGAAATGTACAACATGAAAGTGCTAAATCAGGACTTTCCAAAAATTAAAGAACTACATATCATCCTGGCTTAAACAGAGCCTTGGATTACTTAGTCACATAGGAGGGCACAAGTAGTCTCAAATGGTTTACTTCATCCTGATACATTTCTACTATATTATTTTCACATTCTATCATTTGATTTCTAAGATTGCTTTATTTAGAAGCAGTTGTTCAGTTTCCAAGTTCAACTTCATGGTCCATTTAAATTTTTTCTCCCAATATTGTGCCCCTCATTCTATGATTGGACAGAAATTGAGAATTGCGCTTGGAAACAAACAACTAACTTAAGAGGGAGATAATCACTTTCTGTTCTAATGTCTACAGACAATTGACATTGCTTTTTCAGTCTCGCTTTTCTTGCTTTTGTTTTTATGTTCACTGAAGACTAAAACTCAAGTATTGTCTCCTTAACTCTGCACCCAAGCTAGTATAGACTGACAGTCACTTGATCTGGGATTCTGGAGGTGCTCTTATGAAGGTGTGTTCACATGTACTCCTTGCATTCCAGGTAACAACCCATGGGAGATACAAGTACAATCTCCACAAAGGGAAGTTTACCTTTTGACTTTCCTGATGATAACAAGAATTGTACATGGAAAAAGTGAAGGCAATAGAACTGGAACCTGGGCCTCCACTCAGGCACAGGAGGAAAAGAGGTCCATAATAAAGACTCTTTAGTCTCTTGGGAATAAGCCACTCTTCCACAGCCTGATGTGTGAGTCAATCCCTGTTGGGCTTCTCCCCTTGCCCCGTACCCTCCTCTCTATTTGGCTCCTCCCTCCAGCCTGCCTCTTCCTTCCTGGGGCCTTCCTCTTGGGCTGAATTTTTTCTCATGACTGGATCCCTCCTTCCTCTGGATTTTTCTAGACTACCCTTTGTAAGGAACAGCCTGTGAGCCCCAGACACCATTCAGTCTCTAATTCAGCCACAGAGGCTCTGTAAGGCTGCCCACTGTGGATCATCTCTAAAAAGTTTAGAGGAGGAAATGCAAATCCAGTTCTGAAAATGTCTTATGCTTTTTCCTGAAGGAAGGAAGATATCAAGTCCATCTCTTGGAAGGGTTGCTGGAATGTCTGTCCATTGCAGCCCACTCTTCAAAATAAAGTTCTTTTAATCAGCTTTCAGGAGACCACACAATCTAGGTCATTCTAGAGAAGAAAATATTATAAGTAACACTGCCATATACCTCCACAATTAAGTAGTGGACAAGGCAGATCTTTCCCATCCGTCCCCTTACCACAGCAGGTTCCCTGTGAATGCCAATAACACAAGACTTGATGTTGGGGTACCCATATAAAGAAAAAGCCATGAGCAGCTGCAGTGAGGAGGGGGAAGCTGAGGAGATTGCCTTCCTGCCTGTTCCTCCAGTAGTACTTTCCCTGGTACAAGAACCTCAATGAGGACAGTTTTGTCCATTTCTCCCTCCTTGCTGCAGTCACCCATATAGCATGGCTTTTTCTTTAAGAACCTAACGCCCAGCACCACCTTTTTGACACTAGGAGAAGCAGAATATGGGAAACATCCATCTCTGCCACCAGCTTCTGCTGATAGCACATTGGAACCACTTTGATGGCACAAGAACCGCACTTTGGACCAGGAAACAGGATGTATCCTTCTGAAGGGGAGAGTCCTGTGAACCTGGGGATATATGATGTGTGGCAGTCCAGACCTTATTTTGGGTTTCAGAGCTTCAAACTCTCCTCAGTGTTTTTGGATCGATTCATGAATAAGTTACGAATAAGGAATGAATAAGGAACTGGGAATAAGGAACCAACTTCAGCCTTGTGGAGTGTTGGTGTTCCAAGCTCAGAAGGCAAAGCTCCAGCACAATAGCATGCACTACTTTCTACTTTCTCCAAAACCCTTTTGTTTCATCTGGCATGTATCTATTTGTATGCTGCCAAACTAGCCTGTTCAACAATATGCCAATTTTAAGGAGAAGATTTTTTTTTGGTTCACTGCTCAGGATAAATAATTCAAGAATAATAGAACTTGGCTTTTCTGACAGTATTTTGGAGGAGTTTTTGTTTCTTTTCGGGGGGTAGATTTTTTTGGCAAAATGCACGCATAACTTCTATCTAATTCAAGAAGCAATATCAAATATATATGTGTTGTTTTTTTTATTAAGAAACTGAGAGAGTTCACGTCTATAACAGTGCCATCCCACCTTGTGAAACTTGCATCTATGAAAATAACAATAAACAGACTTCAAAAGACATAGTATTTGGAACAATAATTAAGCATATACATCAACATGTAACAATCCAGGCCTGTCGTATTTGAGTAGATCAGGTCTCAGTCCTTCTGACTTCTGTCTAGCCAGTCCCTTGAAGATGTATCGACTCGCAGCTCTGCTTTGCGTTGGGATGTGGTCTGCTCTTTACAGGAATTTCTGGTATCCCTAAAATATTAATATGTAGCTTTATAGCAAGGACTCGGAGTGCTTCTACCTGCAGTTCAGCCCCCCCCCCCTCCCTCAGGGAAAATTCATATAACATCCATTTCAAATATTCACAACAACCATCAAAATACAGACTAACAGCCAATTAATATAAGCACAATTCTCCCTTCCAGTGATCAGTATAAGAAATTCTCATATCTAAAATATTAATGTGTGGTTCCATGGAAAGGAGTGCTTCTGAGGTGAAGGCACTTCTCCCTGCAGCTTCAAGCGCTCCAGTCCTTCAGGGAAAATTACGCCTTTTTTTCCTTATAAGGAATACCCCAATTCCTTAGCTCCCCCTAGTGGACTCAAGGTTACTGTTGGATCCCCAAGCATCGAGGCTTGGTTCCATGGAAAGGAGTGCTTCTGAGGTGAAGGCACTTCTCCCTGCAGCTTCAAGCGCTCCAGTCCTTCAGGGAAAATTACGCCTTTTTTTCCTTATAAGGAATACCCCAATTCCTTAGCTCCCCCTAGTGGACTCAAGGTTACTGTTGGATCCCCAAGCATCGAGAATAAATCCACGTTTCAAGAAAGCAAAATTTATTTCAAAGCTTTGGAAAGATACTCAAACAAGGTCTTTGTTAGGAATGGTTACAAACAGCTCGGGTAAACGTAATAAAGGGATTCAAACCAGGTACAGAACCAATGGGTCACTTTCCCGCTGGCAGGTACAAGGAAACGATTGCGCGGGCAATCCCTGGGAACACTACCATCTTCAGACATAACATTGCTGCAGTTCCCAGGCTCAAAAAGCAACAAGCTAGCAATCAAGCTCACCTCCCACTTCACGTCCTCCAGCTGCTTGGTTTAAGCGTTACAGCAGAATAAAACACAGGCCAGGAACAGAGGGGGGGGGAAGGGACTGTACATACAGGCAGGTAATACAGAACACAATGGCAGCTTGCTGACATACTGCCCCCTCTAAAATACACCTTACCCTCCGTCTCCCGGGCAGGGCGGGAGATCTCCCGGTTTGGGCGGGAGTCCTCCCGGTTTGTCCGGGAACTTCCGGTGGAACCTCCGAACCAGATAAGGGGCCCGAATATCCCCTTCTTCCACCCATTCGCGGTGCTGGGGTCCGAAGTCCACCCACTCGATGAGGTACCAAAGCTTACCACGTTTCAGCTTGGAGTCGAGGATGTCTGCAACCTCGAAATGTTCATCCCCCTCAAGTAACACAGGTGGAGGAGGAGTCACAGATGGTCGCCAAGGAGAGGTACCAGGGTCTTTTTTCAATAAACTCATGTGGAACACAGAATGTAAAGCCTTCAGATTTTTAGGCAGTTCAACATCAACAGCAACTTCATTAATGATTTTTCGTACTTTGAAAGGCCCAA
>NW_015161948.1:2131354-2166039 GCF_001447785.1 Gekko japonicus | reverse complement strand
AATGACAGCAAATGCACAGCAAAAATAATACATACTGACCAGACTGGCTTTGTACCAAAGAGGTCTATGAAAGATTATGTCTGATTTGTGATCGATCCAATTGACTTTGTAGAGAAAAAGAGACAAAAAACAAGTGATCTTTTTGGATGCTGAAAAGGCATTTGACAGTCTTTCCTAGACTTTTTTTACATAAGGTTTTACAATGTCTTGATTGTGGACCTAAATTTGGAAATTGGATACATGGAATTTATGCAAAACAAAATGCAAAAATTTTAATTAATTAATAGAACATTAACAGATGGATTTCAAATTAAAAAGGGAACCAGACAAGGATGTCCACTGTTACCATTATTATTTATTCTTGCAATGGAAATTTTTGCAGGTAAAATAAAAGCCCCAAATTGATGGACTGAAAGTAGATGGAGAAGAATTTAAATTAAAATGTTATGCTGATGACATTGTTATGATATTTCTAACCCACATATAATGTTTCAACATGTTATAGAACAAATAGCAAAATTTGGCTTTTTCTCAGGATTTAAAATTAATAAGAAAATTTTTAACAAAGCAAGAGGAAAATATTAAGAAAATTACAGGATGTGAACAAATGACAAACCCAGTTAAATATCTGGGCATAGATTTAACTGGGCAAAACAAAACATTATTAAATGTTTGTAATAAAAGGCTATATAAGTGAGTGAGTAGTAATAACAAATAGAATTAAGAGAGAAATGAAAAATCCATTCCAAGAACTGCCATTTAAAAAGCCATGATTAATTGTATAATCCTATGCAGTTATTCCACAATTTCAGATGACTATTTAAAACAGGATTACTGAGAGACCTGAATGAAGCCACTGTGTTTCCCAACAGCACTGAAACATTAGGTAATCATATTTTTTTTAATCTAAATGACTATGTATCAGAAACAGAGACTCTGTGCTAGACTGAAGTTATGAAATGTACTGCCTGCTCTAGGACACAGCTGATACTTGGCCCTGAAGTATACAGCCATAGGCAGTGGCTAAGAATCATAGCCCCACAGCCCACCGTCTGTCACAGCTGCCACCCCCCTGCCCCAGCCACAGCAGCAGCAGAATCCTTCCTTGCACTGTCATTGTGCTTGGAAGCTGGCGCAACTAAGCTTTGAACCTGCTTGTTTCTGTCTTGTTTGGCATTCACTGGATCTATATGTGTTTAATGTCAGTCTTGTTTGGTTTTTTTCAGTTCATTGATGTCAGTCAACACCACTAATGGGTCAGAGTTGAGCAAGAATTTGCCTCTGATTTGGATCTCTGCTTCACATACTCCTGGGGGGAGAAGGGAAGGTCAGCAGATAGGATAATTGACTCAGGGCTGAGATCTGAGATCTTCCCTCCCTCCTTTCTGCTGACCACATCTCCAGGAAGCCAGCAGAATGGAAAGGAGAGGGGGAAGATCTCAGATATTCCCTCCCTCCTGTCTGATGGCGGATTGCCCAGCAGAGCTTGCACGGAACTTGCCCTCCTTGTTGGATCCCCAAGCATCGAGAATAAATCCACGTTTCAAGAAAGCAAAATTTATTTCAAAGCTTTGGAAAGATACTCAAACAAGGTCTTTTTTAGGAATGGTTACAAACAGCTCGGGTAAACATAATAAAGGGATTCAAACCAGGTACAGAACCAATGGGTCACTTTCCCGCTGGCGGGTACAAGGAAACGATTGCGCGGGCAATCCCTGGGAACACTACCATCTTCAGACATAACATTGCTGCAGTTCCCAGGCTCAAAAAGCAACAAGCTAGCAATCAAGCTCACCTCCCACTTCACGTCCTCCAGCTGCTTGGTTTAAGCGTTACAGCAGAATAAAACACAGGCCAGGAACAGAGGGGGGGGGGAAGGGACTGTACATACAGGCAGGTAATACAGAACACAATGGCAGCTTGCTGACAGTTACCCACACATCTTTCACTGGCTGATTCTCCATTGGCTTTTCCCTCGGTTGTTTTACGAAGCCCACATTGGACCAGAAATTCCCCTCTGCATTGCATGCTGGCTTCACTGCCTTTGATTACCAGGTTTTATGGTAGCTTCCAAACTGTTAGAGAATGAACTTAATATTTTGCTTTATGGACTATATTTATTGCTACACACAATGGACTGTGCACACACACACATAGGCTCAAAGAACTGTACACTTTAAGTCACCTGTTGTGATGTAACATATAGAAGGTGCCTGCACAAGCCTTACACGTGAATAAGGTTTCAGCTACACAGTTACTAGCCTGGTGAAGAAGCACACACCTCCATTATTGTGAGCAGTAAGAAACAACAATGTGAGAAGAGACAGCCCCCATTGCAGGATTGTCTAGGGTCACGTACTACACATCACTGCTTTGTTCCTGCATTGGTATTTCCTGCCAAATGGACATTTGGTTTACAATGGAATGGCCAGCTTTATCAACACTTCAATGAAGCATCCTGACGCCAAGGTTTTCACACCTGCCCAGATGCCATTCCTTGAGTAAGGTTTTACATTACAATATTAGCCACTCCTTATAGGTAACCTCCCACTCCTATAGGCAACCAACAGGATTGTTTTTGGGACGGACTAATAGGAAGGTGGGCCAGGAGGTTGGCACAGCCACCACCCACCTCCTGGATCCCCTGATAAAATGAGACAACCAGTCACATGGTCTCTCTCTCTCTCTACTTGATCAACTAACATCTCCCCTGCAACAACCCCTGTCTGCTTTAACCCCTCTTAAGACCCACTTGCTATCCACAACCCTTGCCTCTACTGCCCACACGTTCTGGCTGGTTCTGGTCGTGTGTGAATTTCCTTAGTTTTCTATTTCTTCCCATCCATTCTTCATTGGAACAACCAACCTGCAAGACAGATAAATATTGCCCATCATCACCCCCACCTGCTAATGCAAACGTGTTTATTTTAATACTGTATTTCTAAGGAACTTGATTGAATGTGTGAGTGCATCAGTATTGTTTGTATGAGATTTAAAAGACATTCATTTTAACAACAGCAGCCTCATTATCCTTCTCTGGTAACCCTTGTGGGAACAGGACCTTGGTATAGTTGGCAAAAACCATTTATAAATTGCCAATTGCAAAAGCTAACAACACTCCATGCCACTTTCAAGTTCTTTGATTGTTGGGTTTTATTGTACCGTCTGCATAGATTTATGGCCGTTTTATGGCTGTTCAGGTTGACTTTTGCAGTCAGTATGGCATTGCCCCGAGGTATTTGAATATGGTTTTGAGCTGCATTAGCTGCAGAATCGCCCATTGTCAAAGGCATCTGAAATCACTCCACTTTCCATATATATGACAGATGGACTCACATTCTAGCTGTAAATGAAGAAGTGAGCAGTGACTCACAAAAGCTCATACCCTACCACAAATTCTGTTAGTCTTTAGAAAAAGAAGAGAAAAGATTGGATTTATACCCCGCCCTTCACTACTCAGAGCGGCTTACAATCTCCTTCCCACCCCATCCCCATAACAGACACCCTATGAGGTAGGTGGGGCTGAGAGAGCTCTTTCGAGGACTGCTCTTGAGAGAACAGCTCTGAGAGAACTTGTGGCTGACCCAAGGTCACACCAGCAGCTGCATGTGGAGGAGTGGGGAATCAAACCCGGTTCTCCCACTACACCAAACTGGCTCTCTTTAAGGCTCTACTGGACTCTTACTCTTTTCTACTACTACAGACAGACGAACACAGCTTGATCTAAGGGCAAGCTAAGTCACACTTACTTGCTTTACACCTAGGATAGATCAGTAATGGAACTGCTACAGCAAAGCTGGGCTGGCAACCCATGTGAACAGGGAAGTCTGGATCTTCCCAGTCCTGTTCACATTGGTGCCATTGGTGCCATTTTGCCTGCCCCAGTCCCCATGGCTGCTGTTCACCTCCCCTCTCTTGTACGCACACATGCACTGGAGGACTTTTTTAAAAAAAATCCTAGCTTTCATTTCATGGGTTCATTGTGTGCTCCAAAAACCAACCAAGTTCATATCAGCTGCCAGTAACAACCTGTAATCAAATCTATGATTACTGTGGCACTTTTAAAAGTATGCTTTTCCTGCTTTAAATGTCACCACCCGCCCCTCTAGCTACTTCACATGATGTTCTCTGCTTGCCTTAAAGAGGAACTGGGGAAGAAGAAGAGAAGAAGGAGATTGGATTTATACCCTGCCCTTCACTACCCAAGGGAGTCTCATAGTGGCTTACAATCCCCTCCTCCCTCCCCACAGCAGACACCCTGTGAGATAGGTGGGGCTAAGAGACCTCTCTCCAGAACTGTCCTTGAGAGAACAGCTCTGAAAGAATTTATGACTGACCCAAGGTCACAGCAGCAGCTGCATGTGAAGGAGTGAGAAATCAAACCCAGTTCTCCCAGATTAGAGTCCATGCTCTTCTTAACCACTACACCAAACTGGCTGTCTGGTAAGAAAATAATGCCTAGTCTGTTATAAACAGCTAATAGAGACAGAGGGTGAAGAGATTAAAATCTGGGGAAAACAAAACAATTCCAAATGGTAAACTGTATGGGGGGAAATTGTGGTTGAAAAACTTAAAATATACTTCAGATAGACTGCAACAATTCCTGTTGTTGTTGTTGTTCAGTTGCACAGTCGAGTCCAACTCTTCGTGACCCCATGGACCAGATCACGCCAGGCCTTCCTGTCTTCCGTCGTGCTCCAGAGTTTGCTTAATTTCATGTTTGTTACATCGATAACACTGTCTAACCATCTCATCCTTTGCCGTCCCCGTCTTCTTTGACCTTCAATCTTTCCCAGCATCAGGGTCTTCTCCAGAGAGTCCGACTCTTCGCGACCCCATGGACCACATCACACCAGGCCCTCCTGTCTTCCGTCATGCTCCGGAGTTTGCTTAATTTCATGTCCATCTAACCATCTCATCCTTTGCCGTCCCCTTCTTCTTTGACCTTCAGTCTTTGCCAGCATCAGGGTGTTCTCCAGGGAGTGCTCCCTTCTCATTGGGTGGCCAAAGTACTTGAGCTTCAGCTTCACTGTCTGGCCTGACTGGGAACAGTCAGGGTTGATTTCCTTTAGGATTGACTGATTAGATCTCCTTGCAGTCCAGGGGACTCTCAAGAGTCTGCTCCAGCACCATAATTCAAAAGAATCTATTCTTCGGCACTCAGCCTTCCTCATAGTCCAGCTCTCACAGCCATACAGTACTACTGGGAATACCATTGCTTTGACCATATGGACTTTTGTTAGTAGGGTGATGTCTCTAGTTTTTAATATGCTGTCGAAAACCCCATGGATAGTAGCAACAATTCCTAAATGAGGCAAAAAATGCACAGAGGTTAGAATGCAACTGTAAATCCACCTTCCGATATGGCTATCAATTGGATCCCCACTTTGGGGATCCTGAATTGTGTAGAAAGAGACAGCATCAAAACATTTAAATAAATTTTAGAAGAGTGATACAGGGACATTCAGAACTGCGTTTCTATCACATGCACAAAACAGCAAACAGAGCCTCAGATGAGTGTACAGATTTCTAAAGTTAGAGCAATGCTATAGAACAGTACATATCGCATTCTGGTGAGCTGCACATACAGTCTTTCCTGCTGGATCAAACTCATAGAGCATCTGATTCCCCTACCCCAAAATGAAGACACCAGATACAATGCATGGGTTAACCAGGGTTTATTAATTACAATATGAACTGCTGTTTAAACTCACCTTCCCCCATCACACAAGCACTCCACTGTTGCTCCAAGCTTGACCTGGCCACAGGACTTTCCTGCTGTTCCCCACCAGCACAACACTTGCTCAGAGAGATGTTTCCCATCCACCACCCCCACGTCCCCATTCCATGCAGTATACAGTTCAAGTGCTGATGTGCAGAACCAAGGAATTAATCTCCCCAGCCCTCTGGGGCCATGGAGCCCTCAGCGGCTGGTTTGGGTGCCTCCCCTGCCACTATTTGGGCAGAAACGTGCTTCTCCGGCTTGCCTGGGGTGAAATCTATTGGCAGAGTAATTAACACAGCAAGGGTGCACAACCTAATTAAAGAGTAAGTAAAAGTTAAAGGTTCCCTTGCTCGAAAGCCAGTTGAATCCAACTCTAGGGTTGCGGTGCTCATCTCCGTTTCAAAGACAAAGAGCCAGCGCTGTCCGAAGACGTTTCCATGGTCATGTGGCCGGCATGACTAAATACCAAGGCGCACGGAATGCTGTTACCTTCTCACCAAAGTGGTACCTATTTATCTACTTGCAATTTCTTGCTTTCAAACTGCTAGGTTGGCAGGAGCTGGAACTAGAGATGGGAGCTCACTCCATAATGCAGCACACTCGGGTCTCGAACTGCTGAACTACTGACCTTCCACGGCCTGCAGTTCAGCGTCTTAACCACTTGAGCCAACGCAGCTCCAATAATTAAAGAGTAGACAGAGGTTTATTTAGGAATCGACATACTCGATATGAAGGAGGAGAGACAGAGGAAGGTACCTAACTAAAGCTCTAGCAGAGAGAGGGGGTAAGGCTAAGTGCGGCACTTCTGAGAAGAAGAGGGAAATTGCCCTAAGAGGAGCAATTCTGGAGACAAACAGGGAATGACACTTCAAAGGAGAGAAGGTGCTGACCTCAGTATCCTGTCCAATTGTCTTCCTGATGCCCCCTGCAGGGTCTTCTTCTTTGTACACCAAACATTGCCTTTTCCAACAAAATCAACCGCAGGCCTACTTTGTACCATTTCATTGCTGTCTTCCGCTAGATGGCACCACTACGCCGTCTAGAGGGACTAAAATCAGAGTTTTTGCATAACGAAACAACACGTCGGTCTCCTGTTATGATTTTAACAGGGATGTTGAATTCTCATATTCATCAGTTTGAGCAGACAATTCTTGTTTCAAGCGGGCTTTTAAAAATAGGACAAGTCTTTAACTGTCAAACAAAAGCTTGCTGTTTAAGAGGAAGGGAGATCTCAAAATAGACAGACACCTGGTTGTTGTTGTTTTCACTTGCTTGATGTTTAAAATGGCATGTTTATCCTGGGCATTTGTTTCCCTCTTTTGGTTTGTTTCCACTCTGATAGCTGCTACTCCTTTAAAAAAAAAAATAGTACACAGTACATCCCCTTGTAATAGTTTTGGTGCTGGGAGAAGCGGCATACTTATGACGAAGATGCCTATATTTATTTTGTACCCCTCTTATTCACCATGAATAATCATGCTGAGGATCCCTCCCCCCCCCCATGTGAGCTTGCAGAAGAGGTGCTTTTTGCATCTTGGCGGGAATGATCGCCATCCCCCATGCCCAGCCCAAGTATTAGATGTACATGTAGTCAGCCAAGGGTCTTGGTGTTCTCTTTTTACCATTCTTTTTTGCACAGTAGTCCCTCCAATCTGTCTCACTGGAGCAATTTTTATTGGGTCACCATATTCCAATGCACAGGATGTTGCTTTAGCCTATATACCCTTCTATTTTTAAGGGATCCATCTATTCTAAGGAATCCATCGAATGTTGTGGTATGGGTGATGAGAAACTGAGAACTTGATTGCTACAAGAACAACTCTCCATGTTCTTTTTCCCTAGCTTTCCTAAGAAGTGATGACAGCTACTATTTTTCTACTATAGACGCTCACATCCAAAATGTCTTGAGCTTCATTTCTCTGGTTTTATTCCCTTTCTCCTTCTGTGTCTCAGCTCTTTCCTGCAACAACCCAATCCATTTTTCTTGCATAGTTAACACAAATAGTTTTCTGTGCTGGGTATCTTATTCTGGGAAGCAAAATTTACTCCTTCCCTCAGTGTCTTTGTATAAAAGGATTGAAGATGGAGGGCTCTGAAGAACTAGCAGTCTTTCCCACAAAAATTCCTACACAGACACACACAGCACTCAGACTCCAATTCAAGCATTACATGAAAACAAATCATGTGACTTGCTGAGAGGCAAGGGTGAACAGACCCCCCCCCCTAGAATTTATCTTCATAGCCCCCAACCCAGAACCTGCTACTGGACTCAAATCTAACTGCCCTAGAAAGATCGGCTTTGTGCCATTTTACAGCCTCCCTTTAGATGGTGCTGTTCTGCAATTAAAAACAATCAGTTGTAAATTTTATTCCCAAGAGCATTTAGTGGAGGATAAACTGTTCCTGGCAATTTTTTTCTATGGCTTTTTTTTAATTAAAA
The DNA here is from genome assembly GCF_001447785.1 of Gekko japonicus. Taxonomy (NCBI): domain Eukaryota; kingdom Metazoa; phylum Chordata; class Lepidosauria; order Squamata; family Gekkonidae; genus Gekko; species Gekko japonicus. Next base: position 2,157,874 of record NW_015161948.1, on the reverse strand, counting down.
AACCACTATGTTTTTAAATCTGTAAATCTGCGCGTTTTTTAAAAATCTGGTTAATAGATTGTTTTGTTTTGCGTCCTCACACCCTGATGTTGTATTCTTAGCCTCTTTGAGTCTCAGGAGACAAAGGTGGTCTATGCATTTAAAAAAATAAAAAAATAAAATTAATTAGAATTAGACAGATAAAGATAAAATCCTCTTGCTTGCTCTTCCACTGCTAGCTTGCTAGGTAGCACCTTATTTATGAACAAAGACTCTGGAGTTTTAATGGTGGTGTCACCAACAGAAAGCAAGTAACAAACTATATCCCATAAATCGATCACCATCCAGCTTAAAGATCCCCAAAAACACCACCTACACTCACACCGATAATTGTTCCATTGTGGAACCACTGTTACCATTGCAAAGGATCTTGGGATACTCCACTGAAATTTCTCCCCTCCTGCAACTGAAACCTGTTAGATTCAGTCCTGCCCTCTTACATTTGAAAGCCTTTCAGGTATTTAAAGAATGTGATCCTTCAGTCTTCTCCAGATGAACCCTGACCACCTTCATTGCCCTCTTCTGATCCCGCTCCAGTTTTCGTGGATCTGCCTTTAAGCATAGTGTTCAGAAGTAAACCTCCTCTGAAGTTAGAGTTTCCAACCTCCAGTTGGGGCCTGAAGATCTCCCAGAATTACGGACTTCTGGGTTTCAGCACTTCAACGATGGCCGCCTCTTCTCGGAGTTCCGAGAGATGTGTGCCATGAATCAGTGGATAGAAGGGGGCGTGATCGTCCGCGGGCCCCCCCGGGTCCCCTGTGGTGGACTCCTAGCCATGGGGCTTTTGGAGAGCCCTTCCTCCGGCAAACGGCCGGCAAAGGGGGGCTACTCTCTGCCCCGAAGGTCCTGCCCTGATTCCCAGTATTGGACTCGAAGCGCACACCGGGATAAGCGTATGGAGGTGCAGTGAACTATCTCTGCCTAGCGAGATCCCAGGGAGACCTGTTGGATCATCTTGAAGACTGATGAGTGAGTTAAAGTGGAAGTGAGACATCAAAGCCTTGATGTAAAGCCCCTCGATACAAGAGGGAGGGGGGAGGTGACGCCCCACCCCCTAAACAATTTAATGAAGCGGAATTACAACTGGGGGGGACGGAGCTAACAGCAGCAATGGACCAAAACAGAGAGTTTTCCATAAAATTTTAAGTGTTTTTAACAGATCTTCAGGACTCTGGCATGTTGTCAGCAAATGTAAACATCCCTCAAAGATGGCGATTGTGGCACAGGAGTAAGCAGGACCCAAACTTTTTACAGGAAGAAGAAGATCAACTGTGGAAGCTGTCTACCCCCTCCTGGCTTCCAGGATGTACTGGATGGGAATTGTTCTCTAATGTGGCTCTATTCTTAAAGGGACGGTGACTCCAATGGAGAAGTTGCGATTTATTGATCATGAGATCCTTAGGATTGTATAAGGATTGTATAAGGAGACTTTGGAGTAGTATTGAGTGGGCAGGCTGATTGAAAAGCGGGTTGATTTTTTTCTTTGAGCAAAGGGTTGGACTTGGACTTGCCCGGAACATATAATCAGCCTGCAAAGGATGCAGTTCATTTCTCCAATAAGTGTATGTTTAAAACAACCGAAGGAAGGATACTTTTGATCTCAGACAAGCAAGCAACAGTTGAAGGGGGGGGAGGAAAGCGGACAATCTAACAGAACGGACAGTTCTTATAAAAGTGATGGGAACTACAGGGGAAAGAAGATAAGAAGGTAGATAACAGAGAAGGAGAAATAAATTTGACTGTTTTTCACTTACTGAAGAGACTGGGTTCTAAATGAAAAATATCTAGAGGGGGGCTGTAAGCGTATAAGGTGATGCCATTGTTTTCTGAAGCCTGTAAACATGTTGCAACGATGGAAGTACTCTTTGTTTGGTCAGACAAGCTGATATTGATCTAGAAGCGATTTTTATTGAATACTCCTCATGTCTGAAAGTAACTGTTTAAGAGTAACTAGCGCTTTATAAGTATAACCTCCAACGCTTGGGCTTTTAGTTAGGTTCTTTTTACTTTTTTCCTTCATTTGTAGATTTCCCCCCCCCCTTTTCTGTTGTAGTTTTTAGAAAATGCAAATAAAAAATTTCCCCTACGGGGGGCCAAAAAACAAACAAAAAAAGAGATCTCCCAGAATTACAACTGATCGCCAGACAACAGACATCTGTTCTGCTTGAGGAAATGGCTGCTTTGGAGGGTGGAAACTACGGCATCACATCCCTGCTGAGGCCCCGCCCTTCCCTAAACCCTGGCCTCCCAAGGTTCCACCCCCATATCTCCAGTAATTCCCCAGCCTAGCTGGCATCCTTATCTGGAGTACTGTGTCCAGCTAGCAACAGTACTAATTTCTTAGTTCCTGGTCTTGCTACTGTCTTCTCCTTCTGCAACAGGCCAACAGCTGTGAAATTATGTGAATATTAATAGCCATGGGGCTAGATCCTATGATCCATAAACGGAACAACTTCATGGAACTGATCTTTTCCATTTCCCATTGCCAGAGCTGCCAAGAGCCACCATAGGCCCCAGACAAAGGTTCACTCTGGACACCATTGCACCACCCAAACCCAGCCAAACATCATATGCAAACAAATCACATGAATAGTCTGCTGAATGGTTAGTTAGCTGCCGGAGGTTGCAGCTTCGGCGGCACTTGAAAAGGCGCAGAGGGAGTAGAAGCAAAAGCACCTTAACCTGCCACACACTGTGGGCCCAGTCCACTTAAATCACTTTAAAATGGCAGCAGCATCGTGGGTATGGTTGCCAACCTCCATATGGCACCTGGAGATCTGGAATTATAAGTCCATATCACAGAGATCCATATGTCCATATCATAGAGATCAGTTCCTGTTATGTATTGATACGGACATGTCTGGACATGTAGCGCTAAGGAAGCCATGCTGTCTAGCGCACCTTCAGGATTTAGAACAATAGCTGACTTGGATCCTAGTGTGGACCAATAGGTTTGCCCAGATCCTAAGGTTGACCTATGATGGACTCTTACACTGTAAATAGCCAATCACGGGAGTGGGGTGTGTGTGTCGGGTGTTGTGTGCTGCACGGATAAAAGCAGGGTTTGAACCCGGCTAGTTTGCCTCTAGGAGAGCTGAATTTCACTAATAAATATCATCTGATCACTTGATAACACGTCTGAACCCAGTACATTATACTGGTGATGAAGGTGGGATCCCAATGAGCGAGCATAACTCCGACTCTGGCACGAGCACCGCACCGCGCAACAACAACGATCTCCAGGACACCGCACCTCGCACCACTCCCAGAAACGAGAGATCCAGGCCTCCACGCCTCGCATAGGTCACCAAGTCATGGCTGCCACTCCGGGACATCTTCCAGAATTCGACACTGCTCACCCCAAGCTGTGGGAAACGTAGGTGGAGCGGCTCAACTACTATGTCCATTTCCATGACATCACTGATGAGGAGAAAAAGAAATAGCTGCTGCTCAGTTCCTTCGGAATCGCAACCTTACGGCTGGTGCAAGATCTCCTCACTCCAAAGTCCCTGGCAGAGGTGAAGTACGATGAGTTGGTCAAGGCGATCACTGACCACTTCGCGCCACAACCGACCAAGGTGATGCGGCACCTAGACTTCTTTGAGCAGCAACAGAAGCCCGAGGAAGAGGCCATCAATTTTCTGGCCAGTCTATACCACTTGGTCACCAAATGCAGATTCCTGGACCTTGGAGATGCTCTAATGAACCAATTCGTTGTGGGTCTCTGGGGACATAAGCTCCTTTACAAGCTCATGAGCCAAGAAGAGCTAACCCTCAAGAAGGCCCTGCATGAGGCCACCGCTTACGAAAAATCGCACCGGGGTGAGCATCGTCCCGGAGATCTTTCAAAACCTAATGGACTGTCTTCTTAAAGGTATCCCCGGGGTCCAGCCATTCTTCGACGACATTTTGATCACCACCCCCACGCCCGAGAGTTTTGCCAACAGACTGCACGCCGTCCTACAGCAATTCCACACGGCCAGGTTGAAGGTGAAGTGGGAGAAGTGTTTGCTGGGGGTGCCACAGATAGAGTTCCTGGGATTCATGGTCGACACACAGGGCATTCATCCAACACCAGATAAAATCAATGCCATTGTCAACGCTCTGCTGCCCTCGTCCAAGGCTGAACTCCAGGCTTTCTTGGGGCTGCTGAACTTCTACCACTCTGTCTTGCCCCTGAAAGCCACCATCGCGGAGCCCCTGCACCGTCTGCTCGACAAACAGGCCAAGTGGGTCTGGGGCCGAAAGCAAGCCACTGCATTCCAGGCTGTCAAGGTCCTGCTGACATCGAACGCAATCCTGGTACACTTCGATGAAGCGCTTCCCGTGGCCTTCGCCTGTGACGCTTTGCCATACGGGGTCAGTGCCATCCTAAGCCACCAGCTGCCCGACAGCCGTGAGGTCCTGGTGGCTGAGTGCAACTACGCTCAAATTGACAAGGAGACATTGGCAATCTCCTCCTTCTCCATCATCTTGGCAGAGATGCTAGCTAAGCTCTGCCCTCATGGGGGTCCCCGTCTGCGGAAGCTCACCTCAGGGTTCACCCTTAGAGACTTCCAAAAAAACCTGGTGGCCGTGAAGGGTGTGTCAAGTTTCAGGTGGAATACAAACATTTCAAGGGTGCATTAGACCTACTAGTGGCCGAGGCGCAACTCACAAGCTTACTGGGTCTGTCCTGGTTCATGCCTTTGGGACTAGGGATAACTTTGGTGCACCACGTGCAGCCATCCGATTTCCAGAACGTGTGCAATGAATTCCCAGCGGTTTTCAATGGTATGGTGGGCCGCTACACAGGTCTGGCCATGGCCCTGGACCTTGACCTGGTGGTGTGGCCCATCCGTTTAAAGGCCAGGAGTGTCCCATTCACCCTCAAGCCCAAGATTGATGGGGAACTGGAATCCTAGAACTGGTGCCGCACACCCGCTGGGAGACCCACATAGTAATGCTAGTCAAGCCAAACAGGGACATCCGCATCTGTGCGGACAACAAGTGTACTATCAACAAAGCACTCCAGGACCACACATACCCAGTCCCAGTAGTCAGTCATGTTTTGGCCTCATTGGCGGGCGCAAAGATTTTTGGTAAATTGGATCTGGCCCAAGCATACCAGCAGCTTCCCGTAGACAATGCCACGGCTGAAGCCCAAACAATCGTCACATATCAGAGCACTTTTCGGGTGCGGTGTTTGCAATTTGGGGTGAGCGTCACCCCGGGAATCTTTCAAAACCTAATGGACTGTCTCCTTAAAGATATCCCCGGGGTCCAGCCATTCTTTGATGACGTTTAGATCACCGCCCCCACGCCCAAGAGTTTTGCCGACAGACTGCGCACCGTCCCACAACAATTCCACACAGCCAGGTTGAAGGTGAAGCAGGAGAAGTGTTTGCTGGGGGTGCCATGGGTAGAGTTCCTGGGATTCGCGGTCAACGCACAGGGCATTCATCCAACACTGGATAAAATCAATGCCATTGTCAACGCTCTGCCACCCTTATCCAAGGCCGAACTCCAGGCTTTCTTGGTGCTGCTGAGCTTCTACTACACTTTCTTGCCCCACAAAGCCGCCATCGTGGAGCCCCTGCACCAACTACTCGACAAACAGGCCAAGTGGGTCTGGGGCCCAAAGCAAGCCACTGCATTCCAGGCTGTCAAGGTCCTGCTGACATCGAACGCAATCCTGGTACACTTCGATGAAGCGCTTCCCGTGGCCTTCGCCTGTGACGCTTTGCCATACGGGGTCAGTGCCATCCTAAGCCACCAGCTGCCCGACAGCCGTGAGGTCCTGGTGGCTGAGTGCAACTACGCTCAAATTGACAAGGAGACATTGGCAATCGTGGTGGGGGTCAAGAAGTTCCACAACTACCTGTACAGCCAGCCCTTCACCATCGTCACTGATCACAAACCAACTTCCTCGCAGGGTACCCGTATGTGCTGTTACACTGACCCGGAAAAGCGATGGGCCACACATACGTCCTCAGCCTCTTGCTGCTGCCTTCAGGTGACTCAGACCCGGTGCCCGTGCACCAGATCCTGCTCCTTGAGGACCAGCTGGACAGGCCCCTTCAGGTAACTGATGTGTCCCGCCACATCGCTCGAGACCGCATGCTGTCCTGTGTTCTGGACTGGGTGGGGAGGGGGTGTTCCACGAGTTGGGTGGGTCCGGAGTTCACAGCATTCTCCTCTCGCCAGGACGAGCTATCAGCCCACAAGGGCTGCCTATTATGGAGAAGTTGGGTAATAGTTCCCACGCCACTACAGCAGCGAGTCCTCACGGCCCTCCATGAAATGCACCTGGGGATTGTGCGGATGAAGGCCCCGGCCCGCAGCTATATTTTGTGGCCTGGCATGGACAGTGAGATCAAGAACTCTGTCAAACATTGCCAGACGTGCCAGGAATCCCGACCAGAGCCTCCCCGGGCCCCAGCACAGCAGTGGGAATCCTTCTAGAGACCCTGGGCTTGGCTACACCTGGATTTTGCAGGTCCCTTCCAGGGCCAGCTGTTCTTCAACTTAGTAGATTCATTCACCAAGTGGCTAGAGGTGGTACCAGTTGCATCTACATCATCCCAAGCCGCCATCCACGCTATGTGGCGAATCTTCAGTACACATGGCATCCCCAACTCACTCATGACGGACAACTGGACAGCCTTCACATCAGCAGAATTCCAAGAATTTGTAAAGTACTATGCTATTCGACACATCTGCTTGGCTCCCTTCCACCCTGCAACCAATATCCAGGCCGAGAGAATGGTGAGGACAACCAAGGAGGCCCTCCGCAGAATCGTACAGGGTGAGTGGGACCACCAGCTGGCAACCTTCCTTTTCAACAACCAGATAACCCCACACACCACCACAGGTCGCAGCCCTGTGGAACTTCTAATGGGAAGGCGGCTAGCTACCCGCCTGGACAAGCTGCACCCCGACCAGGCCCTGGAGCACAGTGTGGGCTAAGAGAGCCAAGGCCCCCCCCAAGGATTCTTCCCTGGCAACCCAGTGTATGCTCACAATTTCGCAAGGGGGCCGGTGTGGATCCTGGCCAGAGTGGTCAGAGTGACTGGGCCAGTATTCTATGAGGTGTCCACAGAAGATGGACAAAGGGTACGCCGGCACATCGACCAGCTCCATGGCCACCTTCTTCCTGCAGAACCCGCAACAGCCACACTGGAGGACAGCAATGATGACCTGCCAAGCCCCAAGGAACCAGAGCGTGCGAGGCCCATGCCAATGAGCAGTGCCCAACAGGATGCACCAGCAGAGAGATCAGTTGGGTCGCCAATGCCAGTCACCACAGAAGGAAACACAGACGGCCCAGCACCGCCATCCCCTCCGGACTCAAAGGGTGAGCCCACTCCAGCCACCGCATTAGAATCCGCCACACCTCCAACTGAACTCCACCGTTCGACCAGAGAACGCGCAGGCCAACCTACCTCCAAGACTGTCAGCTAAGGGTTCCAAACCACGGGGGAAGGGGTGTTATTATTGATACAGACATGTCTGGACACATAGTGCTAAGGAAGCCATGCGGTCTAGCGCACCTTCAGGATTTAGAACAATAGCCGACTCGGATCCTGGTGCAGACCACTAGGTTTGCCCGGATCCTAAGGTTGACCTATGATGGACTCTTACACTGTAAATAGCCAATCACGGGAGTGAGGTGTGTGTCGGGTGTTGTATGCTGCATGGATAAAAGCAGGGTTCGAACCTGGCTAGTTTGTCTCTAGTAGAGCTGAATTTCACTAATAAATATGAGCTGATCACTTGCCCAAGACGCATAGAATGTTGCCTAAGACGCATAGAATGTTGGCCGTCTGTCACTGGAGAAAATGGCTGCTTTGGAGGAAGGACTCTATGGCAGTACACCCTGCTGAGGTCCCTCCCCTCCCCTTCCCAAACCTCGACCTCTCCAGGCTCCAACCCCAAAATCTCCAGGCATTTCCCAACCTTGAGCAGGCAACTGTTTCCACGGGTCAGAATTGTGTATGTCATTACATCCAGTTTGTCTCTGTGTTTTCCTGAAAGACCAGTGGAAATTTTACAGGTGCAAATCTACATGCATTCAGAACAATTACGGATATATTCCTCTTCAGTTCAAGGTTGCCCAAGACGCATAGAATGTTGGCCGTCTGTCATGAAGCCTGCTCTGCCCCAGGGTCTTGGCTTTCACCCTTTCTTCTGTTTGACTCTGGAGAACTGGGTTGGCAGCAGGCCAGTCTTTCAAAGTGGTGCAGTAAGTATATTTAAAGAACATCAGGATAAAGAACATAAACATCATGCTAACAAGCCTGCAAGGTACTTCCTGGTCATTTATTACTATAGCTACTGTGTTATTTTCCCCCCTTGTAAAATGGTGACTAGAATCCATGTTGAAGCTTGTTCCCCGGAATATTTCCTTCCTGTTTCCTGTTGCAAAATGCCATCAAAATGTGGGTAATAGACTGTAGCGCAAATTACACCTTAAGTTATATAGGCTTAGGAAGAACACTTCCCCTTGCGTTTGTTAGAAACAAAAGAGACTTTATGTAAACACAGAAAGCTTTGAGAACAAAACCACATCTTATCAGACTTCCTTGATTTATGCTGCCAAGGCTTGATGTACATTGCAGCTTTAAGTACATAGTACATTGTAAGTGAACTTCATTGTCACAAAACTGAGGATGTCACTAGATTCTTCTTTTTATGCGTATATTTGGGGTGCCGCTGGATATTGTTCCTTCTTACCAGAACAAACCTCACAGAATATAATGCATATCTCCTGTGTGATTGCTGCTTCCCCAGAGAACTTTGTAAAACAAACCTGACTGCTTCCCTTGTTCTTCAGATTTTGATCTGACCCTCCTCTTTTTTCCCTTCCGTCCATTGTCTTTCTGTCATGCTGTTCTTATTTCTTTAAAACAGGGGACATCATGGATCTGAAGAGGGCTGGTTTGAAATATGTTGTACCCAGTCAGCCTTCACAAACTGGCTTGGAATAGATAATAGTGGACAGACCCTGTTAGCAGAGCCTGTGGAAAAAATGACTTCAGCTAAAGTAAACATGCCTTGATCAGTGCTGAGTGTGGGAGAGAGCAGACAAAAGATACTAGGATTTCACAGAAGATACTAGAATTTTCCAAACCCTGCTAACCCTTCTTGTGGACTGAGATACAAAGCAAAATTTTGGTCTTTATTTCCATTCATTGGAATCCATGCTAAAATAAAAATATTCCACGGGAGCTTTCCAGGTGGGCACTGGCCTAGATCAAAGTCAAGGACAGGTACGGTTGCCAGGTCTGGATTGGAAAATACCCGGAGACTTTGGGGGTGGTTCCAGGAGAGGGTGGGGTTTGGGGAGGGGAGGGGCCTCAGCATGGTACAATGTCATAAAGTCCACCCTTTAATGCAGCCATTTTCTCCAGGGGAGCAGATCTCTGTCAGCTGGAGATCAATTGTAAAAGCAGGAGATCCCCAGGCCCCACCTGGAGCCTGGCAACCCTAAGGACAGGGCATGGACAGGTGTAGGTTCTGTTTGCACAACCCTGCTTCTATGTGTTAGATCAGGAATCCCCAAAGTGATGCCCATGGGCACAATGCCCACTGATACCTTTCCTGGCACCTAGGAAGTGTTCTAAACATTGGGTGGTTTTTTTGCCCAACAGGGCTTCTGATAAGTAGTGTGCATGCAAGAAAACATTTGTAACAATATGTTCATTTCTTTAAAAAAAATGTTCCTACTAAGCAGAGCACATGCTTGAAATGTTGAAGCGTGACTGCCATACAGGACTGCGCTCCCTGACATGTTGTGCTTGGCTCTGCCTCCTGTGGCAGCCATTTTGTGGTCTTTCTCTACCACCCTGTATCAGAATTCTACAGGGGCCTGCAGACTAGAAAAGGCTGGGGACCTCCTGTGTTAGATCACCAATGCTCAATTGGAAACAGCTGCCTGAGGAAAACAGTACAGCTCTTAACTTTGCAATCCTAAACAGAGTTTCACCCTTCTAAGTCTGTTGGAGTCAACATACATTGTATAATTCAAATAATACAGCTGTATTTCTATGTATTAACATTAAAAAGGTTCCCTCTTGCCTATGTACATACCCTGCTTAGTATGCTTAAAAATGTCTGAGAAAAAGGTCTCTTTACAGTGCAGCCCTGAATAGAGTTACTTTCTGCTTAAGCCCACTGACTTAGAAGGGACTTAGAAGTAGCCTTAGAAGGGTATACCTTCATTTAGGATTGCACTGTTAGACTCCTAGTGAAGTCTCGCCCAGTTTCCTGCAACAATTGACAACACAAAGCATCCAAACTGTGGGGAAGCAGTATGAACAACGATGTGTTTTTCTTTTGGAAATTCATAGCAATCAAAGAATGAACATAATTAGTTTTTCAACAGTTTGAAGGTTAACTTTCTTAAATAATGACCACAGCCTCCGGAAAAAAATAGTCACTGGTACTTCTTGTTTTTGATATGCCTTAAGAAACTGAACAAAGCAAATGCGTCCACTGACCCTCTCAGGAAAGACCCGTCACTTCCTGAGCGGCAATTTGCCTGTTTGCAGCAGATAGATCTTTATTGTTTGCCGCTTCCAGTTTCCAGTAATGGGAATGATTACTTGACCAGTATCTAGGCAGCTTGTACTAGGGTCCTGGAAAAACATACCAGTTCTGGCTTCCACGACTTCCATCGGTTGCTGTGCCTAACTCACTTGGAAAAAACAGAACTGGATGTTCTTTATGATTGAAGGTCCTTAAAGAAGGGTGAAAGTGGAACTAATGAATACCTTTATTCTGGAGTTTCATATCTGCTCTCCCATGACGAGATGTATTGTGTATTGGTCTTGATCCTCTTACACTGTAAGTTCCAGAGTGATCATCTCAATTTTTTAAAAAAATAACAAAATTTGTCCTTGTATTGACACCTTTAATGATGTACACTTTGCTTTTCCAGGTTGCAAACTGAAAGCTCAAGACAATGGTGAGTTATTTTTAAAAATTACATTTATGAGATCTGAAAATTTCCAGAGCAAATGGGGCTAAACAGAAAAACATTGGTCTCTCCTAGATTTGCATGCAGACAACCAAGAGAAGAATTTTGACTGTATTTCTATAAAATATATATTCTTCTTTCTTCTCATTAGAATATTACATCTGGTGATTTTGGTTCCATATTTAAATCCAAAATAGCCAATGTAATATTCAGCTTGAATCATAATTCACATAAACTAAGGCTGCAATCCTAAGAATGCTTTCCTGGGAGTAAATCCCACTGAATAAAATGGGATCTGTTTCTGTATAAATCTGTTTAGGACTGCTCTCTGAAGTATTTAGATGTATACCGATAGCCTTGTTTTGCTTTCAGTGTGACTAAAGTATATTAAACTTAAAAACTCTCCATGTTAAATGAATTATAGATTGGGCTACTAAATTACAATACACAAATAAGAAAATTCTTTAAAGCTCTTTGGCTTAACTCTAAAGCAGGATAGGAGTGGCAAACTATAAAAACTGTTGCCGGCAGGCTTTGCATCATGGGCAGGTTACAGATTATATTAGCACTTATTGATTGTGTATAGCAGCAGAACATAGTTCAGATCCTTTGGAGGCCATTTTTCATATTGATTAATCCAAAAGTAGCACGTTGCTATGTTAACCAAGGGAAAACATTTGTGTTACAATTGTAACTCAGTCTGTGTTTTTTTTAAACTAATCCTTTTTTTCCCTTCTGCCTGTGTCAAAGTTTCCTGGGCTGGCTATTTTTCCGCAGGAAAATGGCACAGGAAAAAATGGTTTAAAAGCCCAGTCTCCCTATCAGAACAGCATCCCCAGCAACTGCATTTGGAAAGGATTAAAGACTTTTAAAATAATTGCAGAATACAAAAGTTCTCACCCTAAATGTCAAGAAACGTGGCTGGCAGCAGACCTGTTTGTTTAAAACTTGGGTTTGTCTGAACGGCATGTTAAGCATAAGGGGAAAGAAAGGGGAAAGAGTTTGGTTTTCAAAGCAAAAAAGGCTTGAGGTAAGATCTGAATCCTCCCTGGAGTGGCCACTTACCTCCCTGTCTCTTCTCCCTCCAAGTACTTTTCTTCATGTTGAGCTTACTTCTTGTAAGTTTGGTGTAGTGGTTAAGATGTATTTAGATGGTGGTGTAGTGGTTAAGAACGCAGACTCTAATCTGTGAGAAATGAGTTTGATTCCCCACTCCTCCACATGCAGCTGCTGGTGTGACCGTGGGTCAGTCATAAATTCTTTCAGAGTTGTTCTCTCAAGGGCAGTTCTCCAGAGAGCTCTCTCAGCCCCACCTACTTCACAGGGTGTCTGTTGTGGGGAGGGGAAGGGAAAGGGATCATAAGCCACTCTGAGACTATGGCTGAATCTGCATTTTATGTCTTGCCCTCTCTGTGGGCTCAGGGAAGTCATATTGCTGCAGAGGGAATGCAACTTGCATCCAATGACACTCCCTCTCCTACCCCTATAAGAGAGCTTTGTCCTCTCTTATATCAATTTCCCCTCCTTCTGGCTGAATTTGCATTTGTCTTTCTCACTGGTGTCCCAGCCTTTTGACTCCGTCTTCAAAAAAAGCTGTCTACATTTGGTGTAGTTTTCACACCTCAAGAGTGCTAACATACCTTTACACGTCCACATATGTTTATCGTCCTTTGGGGCAGCTCCACTGTCATTGCACCTCTGCACTTCTTTAAAAGAATCTTCTCCAAACATTCAAAAAAGCATAGAGAAAGACGGCGTCACAGCAGCATGAAACTAATTTAAAAATGTGAATGCAGATTCGACCTCCTTCAGGTAGTGAAGGGTGGGGTATAAATCCAATCTCCTCCTCCTCCTCTTCTTCTGGTATTAAAACCTAGCTGGTAAGAAAATGACATCCAGTTCCCCATCCTTTGCTTCATGAATTAGGGCTACACAGAGCTGTAATTCACCTATACAAGATCAACAGAGATCCATGTTCATCATCACTCTAAGTAACTCAAACTTCATTGGCCTGAATTAAAAAAACAACAACCCTGCAGCAATATCAGTTACAGATGAGCTGAAATTAGAAACTGCACTCAAATTTTACATTGGCTCTTTGGAGGGAGAATTTTCCTTTCAGTATGAGTCTTAAAGGTATAAAATGAAGAAGAGCCTTTCTTAAACAGACCAGTGGTCCATCTGTTTCACACAATGGCCAACCATTAGCCCAGAATATCCAATCACAGGGCACAGAGGTCTAGGCCTTCCCAAGGTGTTGCCTCCAGCACTGGTATTCAGAGGTTTTGCTGTCTCTATGGAGGTTTCCTCTAGTCACCATGGTGGTGAACCATCAATGGACCTGTCCTCCATGAATCTATCTCATCTCCTTTTAAAGGTGTCTATGTTGTTGTTGTTCAGTCACACAGTCGAGTCTGACTCTTTGTGACCCGATGGACCACATCACGCCAGGCCCTCCTGTCTTCCGTTGTCCTCCGGAGTTTGCTCAATTTCATGTTCATTGCATCAAAAGACATCTATGCTCATGGCCATTACCACATCCCCTTGCAGTGAATTCCAGAGGGATAGTCACATTAATCTTCTATAGAAAAACATACCCCAACATCACATACAGGCTCAAGAGCTGACTGCCTATTATTGCCACCAGCAAAACTTGCCAGTCAGCTGGTAGCCTAGGAGGACTACATCTTCTGGACTGCCCACCCAGTCCAGGGGACACAGTAGGGTTGCCAGCTTTGGGTTTTGAAATACCTGGAGATTTGGGGGGTGGATTTGGGGTGGGTGGGGTTTGGGGAGGGGAGGGACCTTAGCAGGGCAGAATGCCATAGAGACCACCCTCCAGAGCAGTCATTTTCTCCAGGGCAATACATTTGGTCACCTGGAGATCAACTGTAATAGATCCCGAGGTGACACCTGTAGATTGGCAAACCCAGGACACAGTGGAACAGGCCAGGCAATGATAAGCCGGTAGAAGCACTGCTGCAATGAAGCCAAACACTGTGTAGCTGTGACTGCTGCTTCTTGTCTGCCTTTCTCAGCTCATTCTTGCCTGACCAGCCCCACTGGTGATCACTCCTGCTTGGTGGGCCTTCTCCCAATTGGGGACTATTAAGCAATGATGAGCTGAGGGAGCCAGGTGGGAAGCAACAGATACTCCACCTGGTTTTGCTGAGGCACTGCTGCTGACAGCTGGTACTTGCTTGACTAGCCTCATTGGCTGTGGCTGGTATGACTCCTACTAAAGTATTTCCGGTGGAAGATGGGGTGGAAACCCTTGGGCTTGACTCTTCTTTGGGCAGATACCAGGGTAGGGTTGCCAAGAAATATCTGAGGACTTTGGGGGTGGAGCCAGGAGACTTTGGGGGTGGAGCCAGGAGAAAGGATGTGACATCACTTTTGTGATGTCGCATCCTGTGATGCCACGTCCAGGTCAAAGGTCAAGTGATGTCACTTCAAGCAGATTGCCCGCCAAAGGAGGGATGCTGGGAGTGGGCGGTGCTAAGGAGGCGAGGCGAGTAGCGGACTACACTCTTTGAAGGCAGACGTGCCACCGACAGTCAGAGACCTGTGGCACTCTAGCCTTCGTCTCTATGGCTGCTGCTAGAGCGACCCCCGCCGGCCAATTCTTAAAAAGCGGGGGAGGGGGGATCTCCGATCTGGGGACCCTCGCCCTAACGGGGGAGTCGGCAAGCCTATACCAGAGTGACTGACAAGAGAGCCTCCATTTTCTCCATCCAGGTCTCCATCATGGGAAGGGGAAGGGTTGGAGGCCTTTTTCCAGGGTGTTTTTGACTATCCAGTATGGTTGCCAACTCCATGCTGGTAAATTCCTAGAGACTTGGGGGTGAAGCCCGTCATTCCAGTTCCAGAACACTCCTGCTACACCCTGGGGCTGTCATTCCACTCCATGGTCTCTCATTCCAGTCCCCAAAATAGCTGTTTCCTCCAAGGGAACTGACCTCTATAGCCTGGAGTAAGATGCGATTCTGGGAGAACTCCAGGCCCCACCTGGAGTTTGGCAACCTTACTTCTCAGTCTACCCCTGTCTAGGCTGGCTCTTATTGGTCTTTCTGTGCTGTGTTTGAGAGCCATGAATGGCCAATCCAAAATCCAGGAGTTTAGAGGAATCATGATCAGTTGAAGTCAAGCCAAATGGTAGAGTCCAAGCACCGCACATTTAAAGTAGGAGAATTGGATTTTGAAAAAATTGAATATATGAGCCAGTCTTGGTATAAGTCAGACCACTGGTGCACCTAGCTCAGTCAGGCCAGCTTTTACTAGCGGAGTCCCTCCAGGGTCTCTGGGAAACAAAGGCCTTTCTCAACACCTGCTGCCTGTGGTCAGTTAACTGCAGATGGCACGGGATTAAACCAGCGGCCTTCTAAACGTTCTCGTCCTTGTGCCACAGCCCCTTGCCAGTGTAAGAATTCCTCATTACATTGACATCCTGCTTCTTTTCAAGCAGCCCAGAGTAGCATGTAGACAGTTCCCAGATCCAGATCTACTTAACCAGGGTTTGTTTTGTTTGTTTTAAGAAAAAGAGGTACTGGAACTCTCAAGAGGGAAATGACGTTTTCAATCTGTATACTGAGAACTCATGAACTTTTAAACCTTTTACAAAGAATGTTGTCAAAGAGATCAGTAATGTCTCCTGTATTTCATGCTATATACATCTTGTTACTGCGTTGTCATCACTTTATTTGTTACTTTAATGTTTCATCATTGCTTGTTGACTTTATATTCAATAAAAAGTTTTGAAAGAGAGAGAGAGAGAGGGAGATTCCGGAACTCTGTTCCGGCACGTTCCCCCAGAAAAAAAAAGCCCTGTACTTAACATCAGAAATGAATTATGTGCCTTCAGACCACTCACTGAGGCATAGGGTTTAGGGTTGCCAAGTCCTGGCTTCCTCCAGGAGCGCCCGTGCGCCACGAGCATGTCACCCAGAAGCGATGCGGGCACGCCGGGGGCAGGGCTGCGGTCATCCGAGGGAAAAACATATTTTCCCTCGGATCACTGCGGCCCCGCCCCCGGCGTGCCCGGAGTGGCTATGTCACCTCCAGGTGACGTGCTGATGCCGGGCACGTCCTGTGCTTTGGGGGTGGGGTTCCCCCCAGGGCCCGATCCACCGGCAGCGGGGAACGGGCCTCTGGGGCGGGGGTTTCCCTGCCCCCCGGGGGAACTTGACAAGCCTAATAGGGTTTGAGCACTAGCACTTTTAGATATAGGAGCTCAAGAAATAGAGCTGGGAAATCAGAACAGATTGCATCAAACTATGTGAATAATAGCCCAGCCTAAGCCTAATCTTGTCACCAGTTGGAGGCTAAGCAGGGTCAGCGACGGTTAGTACTTGGATGGGAGACCACCAAGGAAGACTGGGGTTGCTATGCAGAGGAGGGCAGCGGCAAACCACCTTTCTTTCTCCCTTGCCTTGACAACCGCATGGTCCTGGGGTGGCCATGTGCTAGATATGACTTGATAGGACACAGTTGTTATTTTTATTATGTGAATGATTGTATGGCTTGGTATTTATTGGTACCACTAATGTTTCTGTTATTTAATAGAATACTGAGCTGGAGGGGCTATTGCTCTTCAGCTGTGCAATTCCTTACGTATGAAGATGATTTCACATGACACCGTCTTTCAGTTCTGTTTCTTTCCACTGCGTGCTCCCTGTGATTTGCCTCCAAACTGCTAGCAGTGACTTCAAGCCATGCCACAGTTGGCTACCTGTAGTGATTGTCTGCTCCCAGAAATCTCTGGTTCCTAGAACTCTTGCGATGATTGCAAAGGGGTAGCCATCTTAGTCTGTCAAAATGAATGTTGTTAGTCTTTAAGACGTCACTAGATTTTTGTTTTATTCTAACATTTTGTTTTATATGCTGAGTGGAGATTAATCACAGTAATGAATCAGATAGCAAGTATTTAAATACACAATGGCAGGCGCCAACTTAGATGTGGCTGTCCTGAGGCTGTACTGCTAAAAGGCACTCTGCATGGGTTTGCCCTGAAAGACCACTTGGAAACTCCAGTTGATGCAGAACACCACAGTCCAGTTACAGCTGAGCATCAGGTGAAACATATAAGTCACTCCTATTCGGCGGATACTCCATTGGTTACCGGTAAGTTAACAAGTCCAGTTCACCAGTTCAAGGTTCTGGTTATCATCAGCAAAGCCCCAAATAGCCTTGGACTTACATACCTGCAGGACTGCCTCTCCCCTATGTTCCACTGTGGTCCCTGCCACACGGGAGGGGGAAGGTACGGGCAAAGTGCAGCTTTTTAAAACCGCACCAAAAGAAACACGCGGCGGCGGGATCACATTGATCCCCTGAGCCGCGGCGCATTCCCTCCCCGGCATGATCAGATGCCGGGGGAAGCCACAGTGGGGAAAGGGAGGCTGCTGAACTGCGCATGTGTGAGCATGCACAGTTCAGCCAGGACCCTGGGATGCACCGGCAGAAGGACGCGCCGGCGATCCCATGGCCAGGCTTGATGCAGCTATGCTGGAAGGTCCACTTTGGTAGGTGGTGTATTTTTGCTGCGGCTTTTCAGGCGGAAGGGCCGGATCGGGGACTGGTGCGCAACGCTTCCCAGATGTTGCGGTGGGATCGCGCCCGTTTGCTGCGCCCCCGATCCATCCCTCTCCCGGCCCAAAACCATTCGTGTGACCGGAGCCTGTGATGGTTTTACTCATCTGAACAAAGCTTTCTAAAGGTGCTACCCTGCCCATGGGTAAGATCAGCAGCTGCCCATTCCCAAGCATTCTCAGTGGTGACTCCCACATTGTGAAACAGCCTACCGGAGGAGGTCCAGAAAGCTGGAACTTCTCTCATTCCACACAATATGCAAAATGGTAATGTTCAAGAGGGCATTTTTAAAAACAGCTGAGAACTGTAGTAGAATGAACAGCCCAGTAGGGCAGCTTTATAATGGAACAGGATTGCAGCCCACTACAATTAGATTTCTTTAATTGGCCGACACAGCCCAAGCAATTATATGAATAGCTTTTGGATATTAAACAGCCATTTGTTGAACAATTTGCCCTTTCTTCGATTATAACTGAAAGCGCCTCTCACTAACATTTTTCATCTTTTCCAGTGGTCACCTTAAATGAACCTGTACTCAGCGCCAGTCCATCTAAAGAAGTACAGAATGGCGAGTTAGTAACTCTCAACTGTTCAGTGGAAACAGTCAAAAGTGGCAATTTTGTGCCGAATTATACATTTAAAATTTCCAGATATGATGATCTTCTGGTCAGTATCACATCAGAGCAAGAATGGGTGTTGCATAGAATCTACCCAGCCAGATTTTCTCATTCTGGAGAATATTACTGTGAGGTTAATGTTAACGGGAAAACAAAGACCAGCAATGTTTTACTTCTTCGAGTAAAAGGTAGGCATTTCTTCATCACTGCTTATTTTCTAGCTAAGAAGTGTCTGGATCCTAAAATAATACCCTTGTTTAGCAACAGTAGTGAAAGTAATCTGGCACAGGGCGGCATATGGTACTGGTAAGGAAGGGATCAAAGTGGTACCCCTCATCTCCCCCACACCGAGGCTATACCAGTTAGTAATTTCAGTTCCTTTCACACCTGCTTACAGATCTGTGACTGATCACTCTATTTTCTGTTTGTAGTTATAGAACCTGTTTTTCCCCCTTGATGTTTTCCTTCTGTATTTTCACTGTTGGCAATTCTGGCCCTTTCTGCACCTGTGTTTTGCCTCCGTTTCATAGCGCATCTTATTCTTCTGTTCTGCATTCTCTCCCGCTTTCACTTCCACTTTGTGTCGGGGCTTTCTCTTGTTTCTGCATTGGTTTTACATAAATCTGCATTCAGACCGCTTCCAGCACACTTTTGCCCCCCGCAGCCACCAAAACTCCTTTTGCTGCGATTCTTTGTTCTCATCCACTTTCAAATCGCTAAACCCTTTGTTTCTGTGGGTATTTTAAGTGCTGCCCACTGCCCTCCCCTGTTTCCGCCTCTCTCTCTTTAGGTTGACGCTCCCTCCCTGTTCTGTTTTCTTTCCCTCCTTCTCCAAAGACAAAAGAGGACATGTCCTCCCGCTCAGGCAAACGTTTAAAAAAGCCACAGAGAGCATAAGAAGGAATCAGTAAATATAAAGGACTAAAGGGTTCCCTGCTCCCAAATGTGTCAGTCTTGCATGTGTGGGCCTGGATTTCCCCCTCCCTTCCCTTTCTTTTTGCAGCATCACGGAGGGAGGGAGCTGTTGGCAGCCAGTTAGATGAAAATGCAGGTTTTGGTTGTAGATGTAGAATGCATACAGAATACACAAATAAACTGGAGGGGGAGAAAACAGTGCAGAGGGAATGTGTGCAAGTGCAAAGTCAACCCTTAAGGCCTGACTCCTCGGATTCTCCGGAGCAAGCTGTCAGAGCAGAAAGGGCCTCTGTGGTTCTCTGCCCCTTTGGTATCTTCCACTTAGCTTCATTATCTGTTCTTTAGGCTATAATGTGTTGCATGTGACCATCTGCCATATATCTTTCTTCTAGTTATTTTCTATTTCTCACTATCCCTTCTTCCAGCTGTTTCCTTCACAGATGTGCTCTTACTGCTTTCCTATGATTAGGTTGGAGATATTTTACTCCTGTTTCTAACTTACTTCTTCCCCCGCCCCCACCACTGCCAACAACAACAATATTGACTCTGTCCTTTCCCAAGCTTGGTGCTTTAGGATGACAATGGCTTCTCTTTCTTTCTTTCCCAGATCCCCATACTTAACTGTAGGCTTTAGTGTCTCAGTACCCCTAGCATTCGCCACAAAAGCTTTCTTCCTCCGGTTCTGAAACCAATTATCTGTGTTCTTGCACTTTCCATCAATTTGATCATATCTTTCCCACTTAACCCTCTTCTGTGGCTCCCCTTTCTCATCACTTCCAGCATCCACTTTTGACCTTGTATCACTACTATGTATTCCATCCGTCCAAAAACTGCTTTTAAACATTAGCAGTTTTGTCATAAATTGTTACACAACAGTAGTTATTGTATCCTCCTGGATCCTGTAAACCATAGATGAAATAAATTCACAGAACAGATCTCTACCCCCTTCTCCCTGCAACACCCCCCACGAGCTGCCTCTGAAGGTCATGGGGGCCCTTAATAACAGAGTTCGATGCAGTTAACTCCCCCTTTAAAGCATGTATATTTGGCGAGAAGAGGTTTCCTCCAGTGTTATTCTTCTTGTTGCAGACTGTCTCCCCCCATGGCGTATCCCATTGCCATTGAGGGTCTCCAACACTCAGAAAGGGGCAGAAAGCTGCAGAGAAAAAGGGAGAAACCCATTCTGTTAACTTGTTCCATTTGTGTTTCATAGGATCCAGTCCTAGCATGTGAAATTCCTTGATTAACGATAACTGTGATCAAGAAACAGTGTCATCAAGGAACAGTTAAAGGAGATTAATTAGAGTATCCCAAGAATAATGAGTTGAAGATAAACTATCTAGGCTAGGCAGGTGACATCTGCTGGCCACAGCATGGAAGATTTGCCCATTTAATCGGTGCCCCCGTGCAAAGACCTTGCTCAGCGTTAACTGCCTTGGAAAACCGCAGAAATATCTGACTTCTGCAGCATTGACTTGTACAACATATGTTTTTTTTTTTAAAAAAATGCTGTCTCTGTTTATCAAATGTGAAAGTGAACAAAACTCCTTGCCTACCCAGCCTCTGAAATTATGCCAGTGATCCACATTTATGAGAAAGAGATGTGGTCTTTTGAAGGATCATTTACAAGGGCCTGTTAAAATATCTTTCATCTGACCTGATCTCTATCACAAACAGAAGAAGCAGGAGCTATCCTCGGGATCATACTCTTTCTCCATCATGCTCATTGTTGGAAAAGTGTAATAACTGAACTGCAGAAGATGTTCATGGTAAAAGAATGCCCGTGGTCAAATAACTATGGGATACCTCTTGTCGTTAATTTGGGTCCCTGTGCTACAACTCATACACTACCTACCTTCTCCTCGGTCCAATGCTGATTGGCAGAGTGGGCTGTGGTACTGACTGTAGCCTCTGCTGGGGACCTTGCTAAGATCTTCCCTATGGGTCTACATGTCCTAGATGCCCTCCAGGAGGCCAGGCCTAGGATAGGGCCTGGTGAAATTGGAGGCCAAAGGAAGGCCAGTCCTCACCAGGAGGCTGGGCCATGAGAGAAATCATGTAGGGCCCCACTGAAGAGTAGGAATGCCAACCTCCGGGTGGGACTTGGGGATCCTCCAGCATTCCAGCTCATCTCCAAACTACAGAGTTCAGTTCCCCTGGAGAAAATGGGTGCTTTGAAGGGTGGACTCTGTGGCATTGTACCCCGCTGAGATTCCTGTCCTCCCAGTCTCCATTCCCAAATCTCCAGGAGTTTCCCAACCTGGAGCTGACAAACACTATTCCCCCACTGGTGGACAGGGGGGACCCGGCAACCCTGCTGAAGAGGGAAAGTGTCCTTCTTCCAGGAGGTGAGTGGCAGAGAAGCTGCTACCAGCAGGAGAGGATCCCTCCCCCAAGGAGGGGTGGGTTGGACCCTAGAAGAGCCAGGTAGAGTAGGAACCACATGGCGGCTGCCTAGAAAATTTTGTTTTTTTCTTGCTGGCTCCTTTATGTGTTAATCTTGCCCTGTTTTTTGAGAACATATCCCCATTAAAGTTGCTCACAAGTGTTTTTGTGGCCCTACCTGTTTGGTGCTTAGGCACTTTGTTCAATGAAGCAGCTTGTTTTAACTTGCCTGGGTCCTCACGCCAGTTTGGTGTAGTGGTTAACTCTTACTCTTCCCCAACCCTACAGTCCCAGTTCCTTTTATGGGTCCCTGTGACTGCTATTAATAAAAATTTAAATAAAGGGGAGATCTGATCTCAGGCATCCAACAGCTTATTTAATTTGGCCCTAGTATAGCCATGAAGATAGACATGTTCTGATTAACGGCCACTGGTTGTTTTCTCTTCAAAAGGAATAATGAAGCCAAAACTGACTGTTCAGAAAACACAAGTGACGGAAGGAGAAAATGTATTGTTACGTTGTGAAGTAACAGGAGAAAATCCTCCTTTTTATTTCACATTTTATAAAATCCGACATTCTCCAAGTAATTCCTCAGTGAGTAAGACTAAGCTTGAAAAAACGGAAAACTTTGCAGAGGTGGAATTTCCAGTCAATGAGGGAGACACCCTTTTGTTTTTTGAATGTGTTGTGAAGATATCTTTAGCAGTGGTGTCTGAGACATCAGAACCCAGTAACAGAGAAGTCATTGGTGTTGCTGGTAAGTCAGCCTGTTTTTAAATTTTGCTTTATATTTTAATTTCTATATTTTAAATTCATTTCATCGTTATTTGTTCTTGTACCCATTAGCTCTGTTGACCCCAAATACCTTTTGACCTTTTACTATATAGTCATCCATGATGGTTATGTGTTTATAAATTGCAATCATAAATCCCCTGTCATCTTTTTCCCCCTAGACTGGTTAGTAATGACAACTGTAGCCCTCAAATATCTGATGTGCACAATTCCTTCCCTTTGATGCTGGTCATATATAATTTCTTCTGTCTAAGAGCCCAGCTTAGCCTACATGAACTACACCACACAATCAAGCAAATTACTTACACACTACATTTTTATCAGCATACATCAGTCTCCTTCATTTTACCTTCAGAACCACCTTCTGAGGGTGGTTAGGCTGAGAGAGTGTGACTACAGCTGCCAGACCTCCAGCCTACAAAGTGGCAGTGGAAGGGAAAAAAATTAAGCTCTGGTGTCATCTGCCCCACTACATCGCTTCAGGGGAAAACCCAGAAGTGACATAGGTAACTCTAGGAATCGCTGGAAACTTTATGGTTTTACCATAGAGTTTCTGGCTATTCCTAGAGTCACCCTACGTCACATTCAGGTTTTCTCCAGAAGTGATGTAGTGCACACAGGACATCACAGCTCCCCCCCCCCATATCTCTACCCCCGAGCCTCCTGATGTGTTGTAGTTTCCTGTCAAAAGCAGCTGTAGAAATTTCAGACTACGGAAACAAAGTATATGTAGAGCTTTTAACTTTATTATTTCTTCTGTCTTGACTTACTCTTTTGCAGAGCCATTTTCTGTTCCCAATATAACCGTCTATCCACCGAATGTTGTAGAAGGAGACAATATTTTGATAAAATGTACTACTATCCTAAGTCGTAGGCATGAAATTGAAATGATCCTCCAGAAGGACAAAAACATCCTTAACAATTCGAGGGGTGGAGAGTCTGTGACATACTCTGCAGTAGCTACAATGGAGAACAGTGGCAATTATACTTGCAAAGTGGAACTTGGGAGAGTGTCCAAAACTGTCACAGTGAATGTTGTAGTGGCAGGTAAGAGTTCTCTGTCTCAGTTGTGTTAGCTCAGAAGGCAGACACCTCTCTAGGTAAGATCTGAGCATATCTAGTCACTGAGCTAAATCTATCATCTGATTTTTTGGGGCGTTCAGAGCAGAGTTCTGACTGAAGCACTACGGCCACTAATCTCTAGTGTGGGATCAGCTCAAAATGTATACAATTTGTGGTCCTGGGGTGAATGAGCATATCTGATCCTAGCAAGCCTCTTGCTTCCTCAGCTGAGTCTAGTGCTCATTCTCCTTCAGTCTATATCTCAGATAGAAAACTATGATAGGCACAAATTGTCTTGTCCATATGACCCATGATGACTAGGAATTACCATAGTGACATGCTACTGAGTCATCATAAGCAGTCATTGTTTTCATTAAAATGACAGCGTATAACAATTGAATGTTAATATAGAATTGGGACGGCAGTGTATTGCAATTGACATAACAACAGAGCAGAAACTTAAATCTGAACTCTTCGATAACTGACCTGCGTTCTGACTTAAACTGATCTGGAATCTGATGATGACTGCTAGAATTTTAATAGCCAAGTATTGGGGGATCAATCGTGTATACCTTTTGTCTTAGGAGAGTTAAATGTTGGGGTCTAATTGAAACAGTGGAGCTTACTGATCTCTTGAACAAACAAGGACAATTTTATGAAAATGCATTATAATTTAGATATTGATTCACGTGTGGCATTTTCCATTGTGCAAATGCTATTCACTGTGTATTTTTGTACCATAGTTGTTTTCTACTTTAATAATTTTTAAAAACATTTAAAAAGGGGAAACATTATATACCCGCATCAGAAATGCCATATCCATAAAGGATGACTAGATGCCCTGATATCATTGAACAATAACTGCACATCTGTTGTATTATACATTAGAGATGTGGAAAGGCTATAAATGTATTACCTTTCTGTTTTCTCTCTTTTGCAGAGCTGTTTTCCAAACCAATACTACATACTTCTAAAAAAGACCTGGATGAAGGTGGCACGATAGAAATGTCATGTCTACTTAATAGCTCATTGCTGTTAAATGTCTCACTCATGAAGGATAATACATTCTTGATGGCCTCTACTTCTTATGCCTTTACGGCCTACATAGCTAACAGTGGAGTCTACGATTGTAGGGCGGAGACTAAAGGAATCATCAAAAAGAGTGACCCTGTACGGATACGTGTTTACTGTGAGTTGATATATAGATCTCTGAGCCTTCCTGTTTGATCAACAAGGAACTATTAGTTGCTGAATGAAGCTCTTGCTCATGTCAGCTGTTATGTTATTGCAGTGCCTCGGTGTGTCTGCAGTACACCTATCTCAGCAAGATACATAAGCGTGATCCAGAAGGATACGGCACTGCAAGTGCCCTGATGCATGTGGTTGGGGCCATATAGGTTTCTCCAGGGTTAAGCAAAGGGGAGGCATATCGAGGGGTGTGTTTGAGAAACCTGGTCAATGGCAAGAGGAAAGGTAATGCACTCCCATTGACTTGGAATCCACTAATGAGGAGATATCTCTGGTGCTGCCTAGCGGAAAGGAGCAAGCGGGCATTTGGAGAGAGGCTGTGAGCCCCACAGAGCACACCATCCCTTGGTACTCTCAGTTATTAGAAGAAGTGAATGTGACTGTGATCAGCTTGCCCTGTATCGTTTTTCCTACCTCAGTGACTAATTGTTGGTACGGGCCCTTATTGCTTTTGCTCCGGGTTTTTATTGTGAGATTGTTTGAGCTGGTTTGATATTTTTTAAAACAGTTTATTAATAGGATATGATAACATTTTCATCATTTTCATTACAACACATATTCTTATTCTTCACATATCCCGTTTTTATAATATCTTTCTCCCCACCCCCTTGCTTGGCTTCCCACAATGCTCCTATCCCGTTATCTACTTCTTATCTTCTTAATTTCACTCATAACTTTATAATACTCAATATCATTAAACATTTAATTCTTACTTATCCGTATCTATCTCACATATCCAGGTAACCTTAAATTTCAATTTTCCCTTAAATCATTCTCTGATATTCTATTTTAATACTCATCAAAACATAGTAAATTATTTGTGACATCCCAGTTCATTTCCAAATATTCTTTAAAATCTTTCCATTCTTCAAAAAAGTCTTCATCTTCTTGATTATTTAACTTCCTTGTAAGTTTATCCATTTCGGCCATAAACCATACTTTTTTAATCCATTCCCATATTTCTGGTAGCTTATCTTGCTTCCAATATTGTGCATAAGTCATTCTAGCAATAGTAATCAGGTACCATAACAGAGTTTTTTTGGTGACATTTACTTCTTGAGCTGGTTTGATATTAAACTTTTTCTGCCTGGCTTTATGATACAGAGGCGTAAAAAATATATATACTGCTGCTCAAATTGTTTAATCTGCCCCCCACCAGTCTCTTTTTCTATTTTTATTAGTAAGTGCTATTCTTGGTTACTTTGTTTTGAGCCCTTTGGTGTGTTCTTAACACAGAGAGCAGGCTATAAATATTTTGAACAAATGCCTACCAAAAAGGAAGCCATATGTTTTGTACCATGTACTGATGGAGGAAACTTTTCCCCTTCCATTGGTGAAAAGACAGTGCTGTTGAGCACGGAAAGTATGCTTTTCCTTCACCACTGCATAGCCAGGGATTAAGCTGGGATGGATAAGGTTGGGGTAGGCAGATTTTCAAGTGCAAAGTGTGTAGCTTTCTGGCAGGCTTGAGTTCCTGCAGAATTATACCTTTCTGGGTCCATCGAAGTCAATGGGAAGGATGTAACTCTCCTTAGGACTGTGCATGCAAGTATGTTAAGTACCATCAAGTTACTTCTGATTTATGGTGACCCTAGGAATTAAGGTCCTCCAAAACATCCTGTCGTTAACAGCCTTGCTCAAGTCTTGCAAACGGAGGGCTGTGGCTACCCAAGGGCGTAGACTTTCCAATTTCCCAGGGGGGGCTGGGGCTGGGCCAGAGGCATTGCTAAGTCATTAAAAGAACTGGGACCCAATGACATCACAGGGAGGAGCTAGTGATATCACAGGCATGGTTACTATCTATGGAGGTGGACCCATGTGGGATTTAGGGATGGGCTCCCCAGAAATTTAGGGAGGCCTGGGAACAGCCCTAGCAATGTCCCTGGGCTGGGCTAACCCCAGGAACAGTTGCCT
>NW_015161948.1:2107598-2128731 GCF_001447785.1 Gekko japonicus | reverse complement strand
ACTGTGCTGGGCTGTGCTCATTGCCGGAGCCTCTCTGCGCCCTCAGTGCACCCTGGCACTGGCCCCCGGGCGTGCTGGAAAGCGGAACCTGCGGGGCACAGGGAGGAGTTTGCATAGAGCTCTGGCCTTGTCGGCTCCTCCTGCCAGCCTGTGGGTGCCGGCGGGTGGCTGGGCAGGGAAGGGAGCCTCACGCCTCCGCCTGCTGGGCTCTTCCAAGCGAGTCCCGGCCCTCTCCCCGCCCGGCGCCATCTTCGGACTTCGGCCACGCCACCGGGCTGAGGGAAGGAGGGAGGGGGGAGTGGAGGGAGGAGGGAGAAGCGCCCCCCGGGGGAGGCTGAGCCCCTTCCTGAAAAGTTCGGCAGGGTCTGACGCTCCTCAGCCCCCCTGTAGATTACGCGCCTGTGCTACCTTGATTGAGTCAATCCTTCTCATGTTGGGTCTTCTTCTTTTACTACTACCTTAAACTTTTCCTAGCATTATTGTCTTTTCCAGTGACTCTTGTCTTCCTTTAGGATTATACCATAAATGAAATATGAGATGGGTTATTAACAGATTCACTCGTGTAACGCTTTCTTCTTTTTTAGCTCCAGTTTCGAAGCCACGCTTCCTCTTTACTGAAGGAGCAGTGTTGGGACGTCCCTTTGTTTTACGCTGCTATTCTGAGAATGGAACTCTGCCTATAACATATACGCTCTACAGAGGAAACATAACCATTGGCCAAACTGAGGTAGAAAACGATGTACTAGCAGAGTTTAAAGATAATGCGACTACGGAGCACCGTCAAGGAGAATACAAATGTGAAGCTAAAAACGGCCATTCTAAGAAATTCCAGAGCAATGGGCTCAACATCACAGTGATAAGTAAGTGCTTCAGATACATACATAAGAGGACTGAGAATTTTTACAGCTGCAAAGTTTCTGTAGTAAGGACATCCAGGGCCCAAGTCTGGCTCTCAAAAGCTTTTCATCTGACCATTAGTTTTACACCTGATTCAAATGACCTGCCAGTGGTGCAGTGGTTAAGAGCAGTGGACTCTAATCTGGAGAACCGAATTCATTTCCCCACTTCTCCACATGCAACCAGCTGAATGACCTTGGGTCAGTCACAGTTCTCTCAGAGCTGTTCTCTCAAGAGCAGTTCTCTCAGAGCTCTCTCAGCCCCACCTGCCTCATAGGGTGTCTGTTGTGGGGAGAGGAAGGGAAGGAGATTGTAAGACACTCTGAGACTCCAAGTGAAGGGTGGAGTATAAATCCAATCTCTTCTTCTTCTTCTTCTTCTTCTTCTTCTTCTTCTTCTTCTTCTCACCTGCCCAAGGATTTTGTATTTCAGTCATTTTTTCAGTCCAGGTCTCTGCTGGAGAAGTGGGGAATACACTGGTGATGAAACCAGCATCTGGTAAGGCAAAGACTTAAATGATTGCCTGCAAGCTAAATCTAAAGCTAATAAAATAAACAATGGTATCATTTTATGACTGAACTGAACTGAGCCTTTGGGATTTTAGGAAGCCTTTTCATCCTGATTCATCTGAGGCTGCCAAGCCAGCTAATGACAATCATGAAAGATTTGAAAGCCTCATCATAAAACCGTCTATTGGATACAATAACAGAAAGAATGAAGGTAGTGATCTGAATACTCAGTCAAAACCTTCCAACACAGAAATGTATTTCTCTGTAAGACCTGCAGCGATACTGCTAGCCCAAGGGAGGGAGTTCTACAATCAGGGGTCGTTTCGTAGAAAAAGAGCTAGGGGAACTCATTAGCATAACTCATTAGCATATGCCACACCCCCTGACATCACCAGAAGTGTGTCATAAGGCCACACCCCCTGACATCACCGGAAATGTGTCATAAGGCCACACACCCTGCCCCCAACGGTCCCGGCTGCCGCCGCTGGCCTTGCAGTTCCACTGCCAAGCCCCATGAGGGGCCCGGCGGTGGACTTTACCCTCCCTCTTCTCCTGCCTCCTCCTGGCTGAAGGAGGGCTGGAAGCGGGGCGGCCAGAAGCAGGGGGCGGGGCTTCGTCATGTGCCCCACCCCCCGTACCTCACCCGGGGGAACTGCGATCCCCCTGCGATCCCCCCCCCCGAAATGACCTCTGTCTACAATGCAAGGGTGGCAAACAAAAGGGTCTTCCCTTGGGTCTCCTTTGGTCTCACCTCAGACTACACAGGTTCCTGCAGGAAAGCCCTACTCATGGATTTCCAAGCTTGGACAGGTTTATGTAGGAGAAGAGACACTGCTTCAGGTACTTTGAGCCCAAGCTGTTTAAAGTTTTCATTTCTGTGAAACCAGCACTTTGAACTGAGCATGGAAGGAAATTGGAAGCCAGCATAGCTGTGTATTAAAAATGAACGTATGTTCATTTCAGAAGGATCCAGTAAGGATCCTAGCGGCTGTATTTTGTACTAGCTGAAGCTTCCAGACTGCCACCCCACAGAGCCTGAATTGCAACAGGCTAATCTGGATTTATCCCCGGATGAGGAACAATGCACTAGTTCAACAGGAACAACTGCATTTGTCAAACTAGCCAAAGCTGGAGGGGGGGGGGAAGGTTTCCAAATGGAATTCTTCCAGCTGCCTCTCCAAGTACATTGAAGAGGAACACCCCCCCACACTGCATACTTGTTCCTCCAGGGGTAGTGTAACTATCTCTACAACAGACTGTACACCTGTTCCCGCATTTCCATCCTTCAATCTAAAGATCAATCTAAATCCATGTCTAATAAAACTATTTGGGTCAAGAAGATTAATCACAGGAGGTCAGATACTGATTCAAAGCAAATTGAAAGGCCATTGAAACAGAACCAGTGCATGGAAAATCAACAAGGGTGGGCCTCAAATGAAGGAAAGGGAACTTCAAAGCCTTGGTGTTGCCACTAGGAAGGCCCTGTTCCTGAACTTCTCTAGGTGGAGAATAGGCTAAACTTCTCTAGGTGGAGAATAGGCTTGCCAACTTCCAGGTGACACCTGGAGATCTCCTGCTATTATAATTGATCTCCAGACAGCCAAGATTTTCTCCAGGTCCCCTGGAGAAAATGGCTGTTTTGGAGGGTGGACTCAATGGCACTGTACACAGCTGAAGTCCCTCCCCAAACCCCACCCTCCCCAGGCTCCACCCCCAAAATCTCCAGGTATTTCCTAACCCAGAGCTGGCAACCCTAGTGGAGAAGTACCTGCATAAAGTACCTAGAGCATATTAATGCTCTCAAATAAGCATATAATGGTACTCATATATATTATACTGACAGTGATTACTTGCGGGCTCATGTTGGTTATAAGCTAATTCTCTGTCTGATTGCCCTTTTCCTGTCCTGCCAGCACATAAAGAATTTGCCAAAAAACCAAGTGCTTCTACTACATTGGTTCATAAGTTGGTCTAAATTGTTTCTTTGCATTTGATCCACAGCGCCAGTTTATAAAATAAGCTTGAGAAACCTTTTACATGGAGACTTGGAAGATGGCCAAGACCTTTTCCTGATTTGCTCTGTTACCTCGGGATCTTTTTTTATTGAGTTCAACTTTTTTAAAGAAAATGAAGCACATTCTTTGCATAAGGTAACAGAAAATAAAAACTACGCTACTACTTGGCACAAACCGGGACTTACAAGCCAAGATGCAGGGAAGTACTTCTGTACAGCTGACAATTCTGCAAAATCACGGTTACAGAGCAACCGAATCATCATCAAGAGTAAGTTTTGCTCATAGATTCACTGTGCAGAACCACTGAGGGAGGGGGCTGGGTGTCTATTCTATCCACGTGCTTGCCCTTTAGGGCAGACAGGATTCCTGCATCTTTCAAACCATATTTACACTTCCAGAGGTATACTGATTTAATGGCCATTCCCTTTCACCAGCAAACCCTCTCCAACCTACAGTTCCCAGGATTCCGTGGGTGAACCCTTGAAAGCTTGTTGATACAAGTTTATGTTTCCTAAAAATCCTGTGGACATTTCAGCAGGTGGAGTTTGACATGCATGAAAGAGAGAAAGGATGCCTAATGATGTTTACTTTACTTTTCTTCCTTTTTTTTTAACTGCCCCAAAGGGCAGGTTTTTATTGATTTTCCAACATATTACAAACATATACCAACAAACATAACAGACATACAAACATACATACAATACATTCATGGCATTAATATAGTTAATACATTTCTTGTGCCTTAACATTATTTTCTGCAATTATTTACTGTGAGTAAATATCATTAAATTTCTACCTTGTTGGGTTAAATAGAGCAAACTGTAGTTTCTTGGGATTTATCTTTAATTATTTCTGCTTATATATAGTTGTTATACCAGCTATAAAATCGTGACCAAGTGTTCTGAAATGTAGAGTCCAGGAGACCTTTTATCAAGAAAGTCAGTTTGTCCATTTCCGCTGCCTCTAAAACTTTATTTATATATTCTTGTTTCGTAGGGGTTTCCGGGGTCTTCCAATATTTAGCATATGATGTTTACTTTTCTAGGAACCCTGCCTTTCACAGCATTTAATCACCCTACCGTAGTGGTGGAAAGTGTCATCAGGTCACAACTGACTTATGGCAACCCCGTAGGGTTTTCAAGGCAAGAGATGTTCAGAGGTGGTTCACCATTGCCTGCCTCTACATAGCAACCCTGGTATTCCTTGGAGGTCTCCCATATAAATACTAACCAGAGCCAACCCTACTTATCTTTCAAGAACTGATGAGATTGGGCTAGCCTCGTGTATGTGGAGGAAGTGGGAAAGAGATCCCCCTTAATTCTGTATGGAACCTGTGGTGCTCTTGTAGCCACTCTGTTCATGTATGTTATTCTGTTTATTTTATTCTGCTGGTCTATGACCCTAATAAATGGCCGAGTTCCCTATAGTAGCAGTAGCCCTGAACTTGCAAAAAAAAGTGTGCTTATTGTGAAAGCACATTGGAGGGGAGCCTTCATTGCACCACAATAAAAGCTAGTTTGGCCCCGGTCACACGGAGCATTTGTCCCTCTGAAGGCACAGGAGTCCCGCGGAGTATCCAGGCGTGATCACACGGGAACAACTGGGAGGCGTAGCACTCCTGCGGCAAACCTGTGGCAAACCGCCAAAGCCGTGCAGTAAAAAACTAGCACACCGCATGTACTAGCAAATGCTTTGCCAAGGGCCGCCTATGAAAGCCTCCCGGTGTGATCGCGCCAGCGCGCAGCTTCCTCCCCCGTCGTCCTCTTTGCTGCGGGGAAGCCGCCATTGCATCTGATCGCATAATAGCGCAACAGAATGCGACGGCGCAAATAGCCGCGCTTCCCCCCCGCGTTTTCCGGCATGTCTGGCCGGGGCCTTTGTTTGCTTTTTTTAAGGGAGAATGTATGTTTTAATGATGGAGATAGTTGGAGGCTCATAAACTTTTAGGTGGGGCAGATTATGGCAGGTGAAAGGAAACCCTTTTCTGTGGAGGGTAGTAAGGAAACTTGCTTGTCACTAAAATGGAAACGTGCTCAACTTTTATTGACAAAAGAATTCTTCTTGAAAAAGAACTCAGAAACGACAGTATTATGAGAATGGGGAAATTGTTACCAGTGATAGCATGAGCGCTACCCCACAGCAGCAATACCACTCATATAAAATACATGCACATCTTTGTCAAAGCGAATCTGGAGCAAGGATTTGGATGTTAGCTGGCACCTCCTAAGGTGTTGTGAAAATTCTGAAAATCAATTTAATACAGAGACGTGCAAAAGGAAAAAAAGCAATGTCTACAGCAGAAGCAAGAGAAGAGTGTTTCCACATTTCAGAAAATTAAAATGTATTGCTGAGGCCACATCATGGCCCTCTATGCCCTTTTGACTGGTCCTCCAGGGCAATTAGTTGGCTGCTGTGTGATGAGCCACTGCTCTGATCCAGCAGGGCTCTTTTTGAGTTCTTATTCCCTGTACAGTCCCTCAGAATATGTTTACTTCATATCCAGTAGCTGCTGTGATGAAATTTACTCCAAATGTAATGGTTCATGTAGAATATTGCAACTTTCAAATGTGCATGATGGATGCCACATATTAATAGATCTACTCATATATCCTTTTGAAGGCCATGCCAGACAAGATACGAAAGGATCCATGATCAGATCTCCTGTAATTTTTTTTTTATGGAACCAGTTTGGACTGGAGCAGGAGGAAAGGGATTTAAATCTTTCCCTTGTGCCATCTTTCCAACTTCAAGTGGCCCTTCCAGATCTAATATTTACACCAGGTGGAAGTATACAGGCATCCTGAATCAAGCAAAAATGCAAGGGACAGTTCCAATGTCACAGGAGTGGAATAGCTGCGTCTCCTATATGGCTCTGTTTCACACTTCTCTGTTAATATAAGAATAAGAGAGAATGTTTTGGCAGAGGCAGGCATCAGGGAGACTGGCCATTCCAGTAGCAGGAGGGCAATGCTACTGTGACATGTTGTAAGCTCCATCTACATAACCTTCCTTGTGCTGAAATTACCAGCATAGCATGAAATGGAACAATTAAATTGTGACCTTTTATGTGTGTGTTTTTCCCCCAAATAATTATTGTTTTACTGTGCTTTATTGTGTTGGGAGGGGTTGTGGCTCAGTGAAAGAGCCTTTGCTTTGCCTGCAGAAGGTCACAGGTTCAGTCCCTGGTATATCCAGTGGAAAGGATCATGTAGCAAGAGATGTAAAAGACCTCTCCCTGGGACCCTGGAAAGCCACTGCCAGTCTGAGTAGACAATAGTGACCTTGACCGACCGATGGTCTGACTCAGTCTCATGTGTGTTTCAATGTGTGTGTGTTTTTAAATAACCATTGTACTTACATTGTAAGCCTCCTTGAGTTCTGCATGGGAGGAAGGCGGCTAACAAATGTTTTAAATAAATAAACTGCTGGAGAGCAGCAACTGTGCTATCAAAGTAGCAAAAGAAGAGGTTCCTGGTGGCAATGATCTGTTAGGCTGGCCATATTTGTGCAGTTCATTCTCAGTGGTATAGTTTGGTATCCCTGATTCTCTGATGAGCACCGAACTTAAAGGAAGTGGATTTATGAACCCATGTTTGCGAATCCTGACCTATTTTTCTCCTGACTTCTAGTCATTCTGGCTTCGTGGAAGAAATGGCTCATTGCATTATTTGTTGTGGTAATCCTCCTTGGCATGGGTGGTACTTTCTGGTGGTACTTCAGAAAGAAGGGAAAAGGTAAAAAATATTTTATTTCACTTGCAATTGTTCATTGAATAGCACAGAAACCCATCTTGTCCTCCTCACTGGGAGTGCCCTTCAGGCTTCCACCCTCCAGTTGCAAACTATGGTCTGAAACTCACCAGAACTGGTAAAAATGCCAGCGTAGACATAGGACAGCACCAGGGTTAGCTGCAAATAATTCATTCCCCAAAGTAGAAAAGGAAGAGGGAAGGTGCATGCAAACCTTTTGGGTTCACACAATATTGTAATTGAAATCAGAAGATCAGGCAGCATTTTCAGTTGGATCTTGCCTAAAATTTGCAAGGATGCAAGGGAGATGATTTTTGCTGATTTCTCCCCTGCTACAGTTGGCTCCAACTCTCCCCTCCCATCGCCACCTCAATCTATTTTTATCTCCCAAGAACGGGATTTTGAAGGACATTTTTGGTTGCAGTGGGAGTGGGGAGGCAGGAAAGTCATGCTATATGGAAGGAACTCTTTCCATCTGCAGAAATTTTAGACAGATCCAAGCCTATGTTTGTATCAGGTTATAACAGAATCTTATTCAAGTTGCTATTCCATTTATGAAAGCTTCTGATGATCCAAATACCTCAGGTATCCTCTGTGCCAGTCACAGCTTTGTAAAGGGAGAGACTCTTTGTAAAGGGGGATGAGGTCTTCTGTTTGTACAGAAAATGATGGATTGGCTAGTACTGCTGCTCTGCTCAGCTGAATGCAGAACCTTCCTTCACCTTTAACTGGTTGAACTGATTGAAAAGAATCCAGCCCAATATTCCGGACTGTTTTCGTTCACAGGTTCAGAATGCAAGCAAATTTTCTGATCGATTTAATCTACCAATTGATGTTGGCCTTAACCATCTGAATAGTGCTATTCAGATTAAAATATCAATATTTTTGCTCAAAACAATGTGGTTCTGGACTTTTTGATTTGTTAAGGTATGGAAAACATATACAGTGAATTAGTAGAGTTGCCAGGTCCCCCTGACCACCGGTGGGGAATGGGGGTGTCGGGTAGCCAGATCCAGGTTTGGAAACTAGATTTGGGGGTGGGGATGGAGGAGGACAGTAACCTCAGTGAGGTACAATGCCAGAGAGTCAACCCTCCGAAGCATCCATTTCCTCAAGGGGAACTGATCTGTGTAGTCTGTAGATGAGCTGTAATTCTGGGGATCCCCGGGCCTGACCTGGAGACTGGCATCCCTAGTGAAGTGAGTGAGAGACATTAGCGTTCATGATAGCCTTGCTATGATTTCAGAGGTTTCTTAGTTTCATTTTTTGTATTTATATCTGTGATCACAATTAAAATGCAACGTGCCTTGAAAGATTTTTCCAGGATGTGCCTTTTACCAATATGCACATTCAGTTTTGGGCACCACAATATAAGAAAGATATAGACAAGCTGGAATGTGTCCAGAGGAGGGCAACGAAGGTGGTGAGAAGTCTGTAGACCAAGTCCTATGAGGAAAGGTTGAAGGAGCTGGGTATGTTTAACCTGGAGAGGAGACGACTGAGAGGTGACATGATAACCATCTTCAAGTACTTGAAGGGCTGTCATATAGAGGATGGTACAGAGTTGTTTTCTGTTGCCCCAGAAGGTTGGACCAGAACCAACAGGTTGAAATTAAATCAGAAGAGCTTTCAGCTAAACATTAGGAAGAACTTCCTGACAGAGTGGTTCTTCAGTGGAACAGGCTTCCTCAGGAGGTGGTGGGCTCTCCTTCTTTGAAGGTTTTCAAACAGAGGCTAGACAGCCATCTGACAGCAATGCTGATTCTGTGCACTGAGGCAGATCATGAGAGGGAGGGCAGGAAGGGTTGCATCAGTGCTTAGTTCTTGTGGCCCTTTCTTACATGCCCATGAAATGCTGATTGCCACTTTGGGGTCAGAAAGCAATTTTTTCTCCAGGCCAGTTTGGCCAGGGATCCTGGAGGTTTTTTTGCCATCTTCTGGGTGTGAAATAGTGGTCACTGCAGGTGTGGAGGGGGAGGTATTTGTGAATTTCCTGCATTGTGCAGAGGGTTGGGCTAGATGACCCCGGAGGTCCCTTCCAACTCTATGATTCTATGATTCTATGAGGCATAAACTCAGTGGATTAATAAGCATAGGCCTGTTATTATTGATCACAGACCAATACAAGCCATTGCCAAATCCAGCTTGGAATAGTGCACAAAGCACCCAGTTACTCATCCAGCATATACCTCCTGACTGGACTGGGTCAATTGCATTTCTAACATCCATTTATTTACACAATTGTCTTTCCATTCGTGCAGTACAGTTGTAGTAACTAATTTTAATTTTCTCCCCACTTGCAGCTAAAGGCACTTCTATGGAGTTGGATGGGTAAGTTGTATTTCTTATTATTAATGGTGAGATGTTTGTGGTGGACATATATTCACTGCCCTATGCAAGGATTATTTATGTGCACTATTGGACCCCATAGCACCTTAAAATTGAGGGCTAGAAAGTTAACTTGTATAGAAATGTCCCAATAGTGGGGCCCATGATGGGGAGGCCCTGAACACCCACCACCCCTACTGGGTGGGAACAAAGGTCCTGCCTCTGCTTGCACCCGCCTTATATGGAGATCACTGTGAGTGACAGTCACTCATGCCTGCCCCATTGGGAGCTCAGACCAACCCTTGTTTGGCCCCAGGGGTCCCATACAGTGCTCCCTCTAAGCTGAGTTAGTGTGAGCTAGCTCACAGTTTTTTAGCCTCCAGCTCACACATTTTTGTCTTAGCTCAGGAAGGATGGCTCCAGAGCAAACTAATCTATACAGCAGCCAAATCGCTCACTCACAACTTTAATGCCAGTAGCTCAGAAAGTAGAATTTTTGCTCACAAGACTCCACAGCTTAGAGGGAGCATTGCCCAGAGCCCCAAAATTACTAAAACCTCCCTTGTCCATGGTGCTACAGTTCTTTCATGGGGCCCACATTATTCTAATAGAAAAGTTCATAGCTTGGAAAAAATAACTATTGTGATTTGTATGTGTTAGAGATGACTAGGTCACATAAATCATAAAAGCATGAAGACCAATGGCTCAGCATTGGGATTTATTTTCAATCCAGCATTGTATGGTCTGAAAGCAGAGTGAAGAGTACTTTTTTTTTTTTGGGGGGGGAGTAGCATCTGTAAATCCTCAGTGATTTCTTTTGGATTCTTTGCTCTCTGTTTCAAACCGTAACTATATTTATATGGTCACAGGCAAGGCAAACCTTTAAAAGGATTTCTACTGCTAAAATACCAAAGCTTTTCTTAATCTTCTTTGCTTCTAGCTCCATGCCACCAAACAATTCAATGGGTGAAAAGCTGACACTGGGAACGAATAATGATGGAGAATTGTATTATGGTAATGAATTTTTTAATTACTATTTCAGATTTTTTTAAAAAAAATCTAGGCTAGGAAAATACTGCAGTTAGTGCCTCCACTTTTCAGTCAGGTCAATGTCTTAGACAGACCTAACACTTTCATTAATATATTGAAAGTGTGTTTTGTTTTGCTATTTTAATGAAATAAGGGTTATGAGAAATATTGCAATGATTTGTTTTATTTACAAAATTTGTATGCTTTGGTGGCAGAGGTGGGATAGACAGTCTGTTAAAGACAAAGAAGGAAACCACGCTACTTGGGATGGCTCAGTCACAGAACAAAATTTTGAAGGGAAAATCTACCTCTGAGGGAGGGAAGTGTGAGGGACCCTCATAGCTGCCTTTCACCTGGGCCACCAAAGCTGGTGAATAGATTAAAATATAATTTTTAAAATGTCTTAACCACTAAAACTAAACAAAAATAATTAAAATATTTAAAAACAGCTACAATACACAGGAAGGAGGGATCTCTGAGAGGGTGTCAAATGAAACAAAGAGGTCTCACCCGCTAGCAAAAGATCAGAAGGGGATAGACAAGTATCCTTGGGGGGAGAATTCTGCAGTTTTGGTGCCATAACCAAGAAAGCCCTGCAACATTCTGCACCAATTGAAGTTTCTGAAAACCTTTCAAGGGCAGCCCCACATAGTGCATTGCAGTAATCTAATCTAGATGTAACCAGGGCATGTGTTACAGTGGCCATATCTTTTCTGCCCACATAAGAGCACAGCTGGCTGAGCAGCCAAAGTTGGCAAAAGGCACTCCCGGCCACAACTTTCACCTGCTTATTCAGCAGTAGGCCTCATTCCAAGAGCACCCCCAAACTGCAGACCTGTTTCTTCAAGAGTAGTGCAACTGCATCCAGAAGTGGTTATGCCTTAAATCCCTGGTTGAATCCTTCCATTCCCCAGTATAAATTCCATCCCATTGGGATAAAGCTCCAGTTTATTAGCCCACACTTCCTCCAATCTACCTCCAAGCCAGGGCCGTAGCCAGTGGTGGGGTGTTTGGGGTGACATATTTTACCCAATCTGCAATGCCCCTCATGCAAGAAGACCCCTGAAGTGCCCCCTAGCTCCCATCATGCAACCAAGAACCAGGCCCTCTCTTCTCGGCTGACAGCTGCAAGCGGGTCCAGGCCACAACAAATCCCCACAGTGGGGGGGCAGAGCTTTTTTCCAGGCAGCTGCCTCACAGGCCACAGAGCTGGCTGGGACACATCAGCAACAGGCCCAGGCCATGGGAGATAGCAGCCTCAGCATCCCTAGGTGCAGCGGTGGCCACAAGCCCAGCATTGCTCTTCTGGGCACCTCCCTCCTCCCCTTGCCTGGCCATGCCCTGTGGGCCCACCACTAACCTCCCTGACAGGGCAAACTGACTGGTGCCAGGCCGGGCCACCCTCAGCCACGGGAGGCCTGACTGCTCTTTGGGAGGCATGTTAACTTAATTTAATTTAATTAGTGCCCCTGGTGCCCCAGCACACACCCCCCCCCGAAAAATTCCTGGCTACAACCTTGCTCCAAGCACTGGTGGTCTCCCCTGTGAGGGTAATCCCTGGCCTTGCTCCTGGGCTGGGCTTACCAATCAACCCTCATGCCAAGATCCCTTCAGGGGATCTCCACACTCAGGAAAATGGGCACACAAGCTGCCTTTCCTGAGAAAGGATCCGGACCCATGATGAAACCACCAGTTGTGACAAGGGAGATATAAAATGTAAACCAATCCGCATGCAAATCCATAAAGCTCCTTATTAAAGGGATGGGATGGTGATACTGTTCTTCCAATGCTGGTGAGATGGTGGGTGGGGGGTTAGTAGCAGCCTGGACACCCCTACCCACCCAGCCATCCCAGGCTTGTTGATAAGCCTGGCATCGGATAGGGAGAGCGCCAGCTTCCCACACTCATCACCACCCCTGCCTCCTCTACCCAGCCAGGACACCATGGCAGCCTTTTCCCTCTCCCTTCCCTGCGGCACCGCAAAGAGGACCCTGGGGTAAGTCCCGGCCCCAGCTTGCATCTCCCAGTACCCAAAGACTGATTACCACAGGGACAGCTTACCACAGTTCTACACTACTGGGGAAACAGTGATTCACCAGCTGACTGCCTCCCTTCCCCCATAGCCATTTTGAATAGTGGTATGGAGAGCCAACTACCATATCATGCATCTGTATCTTCAGATCCCTGG
The DNA here is from genome assembly GCF_001447785.1 of Gekko japonicus. Taxonomy (NCBI): domain Eukaryota; kingdom Metazoa; phylum Chordata; class Lepidosauria; order Squamata; family Gekkonidae; genus Gekko; species Gekko japonicus. Next base: position 2,116,016 of record NW_015161948.1, on the reverse strand, counting down.
CTCATTTTGAAGTGGGCAACTTTTAGGTGATGTTAAGTTTTAAGTATTGAGGCAGGAGACGATGGTCAAACGAAGAAAGCTTTATTCAGAACATTGCTCGGCTCCGGACTGCTCCGCAAAGAGCGGCACTCAAACTTATACAATTTCAACAGTAAACTATATACAATATACATAAGGTCTGATTGGACCTAAGCAGAGAAACTGGTTACTTTAGGAGGCTTCAGAACCAATGGGTGGTCTTTATTAGACAGCCAATAGAATGAGAGAACTAGGATACCAGAGTGCAATTCAAACAGCATAGGAATAAACCCTAGAACACAACATTAAGAATTAGAGTAGACTAACCTTGTTGTTAACATTCAAATAGGAGAACACAGGAAGGAGGGCAGACTACTCCATATATTTGTTTCCTAGGGCCTAGTTCAGACAACATACTATCCAGTTGTCGAAGTCTGGTGTGATTGGCAGCGAACTGGAGTCTTCTTTTCTCCCCCAAACTTTGTGAATTCCCCCCTCATTCCCTACTTATCTTCAACTTTGATATCTGGACCAGAGTAATCACAGCTACCTCTAATCACAGTTTTGCTTTCAAACTAATGCCTACCCTAGGGTAATAAACCAGTTTCAGTCTCTGGATTGAAAGCAAAAACCAGTGTCTCAGAACAAGGGCATGAACAGTAGGTGTGTAGTGGCTAGGCTTTTAATCAATACTGGCATCGTTTCCTCTTCAAATGGTGTCTGGGTCTTTTAAAACATCAAGTTTACCAAGCGTTGGCAGTTATTGTTGGTATATGTCTTGGGTTTCTTTAGGACCAGGCTATAAAGAAGAAGGTGAAAACCATGTGAAATCAAAAGAAGACAATAAAGGTAATTTCAGTTTGATTTTCATTTCTAAATACCTTTGTCACTAATTACTCGTTCTTTGGGGACCTGTTTGGTGCAATTTTATTTTATCTGTGGTTGTGGTCACATGAGCAGTGCGCACCGATATCATCCCAGTACCCTTGTGGATATAAAGAGCATGATCAGACAACAACATCTGTCTTCCATGCCCCAGTTGTCAGCACCCAGGTTCGGCGCATGCTGGAAGCGGCGTTTGCTGACTCCAGGGAAAGTCTGGTATTTACATATGCCAGCACTTCCACCCCACATTTCCCGACATATGAACCCCCCCCCTGTTGCAAAGTCAAGCCTTTTGGGAAGTTTGAACCTTCCCTTCCATTTCTGCCTCCTTTGGTTATTCTTTTTTTTTATCAGGTAGCTATGTGCACATAAGCGCATAATTACCCCAACGTTGTCAATCACCACGGCCAAGTAGTCATTCTGGATTGGGAATCCCAGGGGAAGATGTTGTTGAGTGACAAATCCCCCCCAACCCCCTCTCCTGTTTCTGCATCAGAGTTGCTGTTTGAGAGCATCCCATGGCTGACACAAGGGTATATGCACTGAGGTCAATGGGACTACTCTCATGTGCTCTTGGCACTTTACCCCCCCCCCAGTGTTCCATGGAAGAGAGGTGAAGGGAAGGTGACTGAGAGGGGCCCGAGTACTTGGCAGATGGATTGTGGAGCTGTCAAAAAGGAGCCGGAGCTTTGGATACATGCTTATGTGCATGAGTGAAATACCAAGATGAAAAAAGAGGATGCTGCAACAATCTGAACAATTGACCAAGGGGCGAGCACACCGTGAAGCCAGTTCAGGAGGGGGTGCCTGATCAAAACTTCCCGCAGCTATTTAAACCATCGCAAATAGAGGTGTGGCTAGATGACGCCACGCCTCCAGTGGGACCACAGCCTGTATGTATTTTCTAGGGTTGCATTTTAAATTGCAACAAATTGTTTGGATGCTGAAGGAGTCTTAGTGCTTGGTGGTCTATACATGCAGCAGAATGAGGTGGTAAAACTTTGAGATGGCAAAGTGGGCCATACCACTTGAGACTGTGGAAGGGGTGTCACATTTGTAATGGTCCTCCGTGGAATGGCCCCCCGCAAATTTTCTTTAAAAGCACATCAGACAGAAAGGTCCAAGCTTAGCCATTCACAGGCTGTGCTGGTTTGCCATTTTCGGGGAATTGTTAATATAGGGGAAAGGTAGTTCTTCACTCACAGTCAGAAGTAGTACTATCTCAGCATCCTGCCACTTCATTACCCTCTCATTCCCATGCATGTGTACAGCAAGTCAAAGATGTTGCCCATATTCCCAGGGAAGAGAAAGAAGAGCTATCCCACATCCACCAGTATAGTGTAGAGGTTAAAATGTCTGTGAAAGCCAGGTTCAAATGCCCGTTCTACCACAGAAGCTCTCTGGGTGACCTTGGAAGAGTCACACGCTCTCAGCCTAACCTACCTCACAGGATAGTTGTGACAAGAAAAGAACAGACAGGCGACCCGTGTGATCTTCCCACTTCGGGTCTCCATCGGGGAGAAAGGCGAGGTACGAATGCAGTAAATAAATAATTTGTCAGCAGTGCCAAGCTCTTTAAAAGCAGTAGTGCTTTATTTACACTGTTGGCATGTTTTTTTTTAACCTCGTTTAATGTGTACCTCGTTAACCCTGTTTGCCTTGCCCTTCCTGTAAGACAAAGGTAGGTTTTGCCAGAATGAGGTGGTACAGCTTTCCAACATCTGTTAAAGACGAGGACAGGTCAACCTGTGATGGCTTCTCCTCCTCCTCCTCTCCACACGCATCAGTAACGTCTCTCCAGCTGTCTGGGACAGTTGTTATCATTGATGGTGGGGAGTCAGAGATTCCAAAGGTGGCAGTGTGTGTGTGTGTGTGTGTGTGTGTGTGTGTGTGAACTGCTGTCAAGTCGCAGCCAGTTCGTAGTGACTCCAAAGGGTTTTCAAGGCAAAAAGACTAAGGGAGGTGGTTTGCCATTGTCTCCTCTGCATAGTGACCCTGGATTGCTTGGTGGTCTCCCATCTACTAACCAGGGCTGACCCTGCATAGCTTTCAAGAAATGGCCCATTCTGCACCTAGCATTCGCTCTGCTGTTTTACCAAACCCCTGTTGGAACAGAAAATTCCCCTGCATGCTGGTTTCACTTCCTTTGTTCTCTCGTTTTCATGGTACTGTCTTTGATCTCTCGTTTTCATGGTACTGTCTGCATAGATTTATGGCCGTTATATGGCAGTTCAGGGGTGACTCTGCAGTCAGTACAGCATTGGCCTGGTGTATCTGAATGTGGTTTTGAGCCGCATCTTTTTCTGTTCCAGTGTGGGTTTGGTAAAACAGCAGAGCAAATGCTAGATGCAGAATGGGCCACTGAGAAGATCAAAAAATATATTAAAATTATTTGAGATATTTTATAATCGTCTGTAGCACGGTATTTGCTGATTTTTGGACCAGGCAGAGGGCAGATCAAATCCATGCATTTTCTCATCAGGAGAGTGACAAACTCAGGCCTTGTTCCTGCATCAATGAAAGCATGAATAGCTTGCAGCAGGGATAACAAAACAACTCCCATCCCAACCCCCTAGTAGATTCAGATAAAAGAAAACATCTTCTTGCTATTTTGGGGGCAGGACCTGACCTTGAGAACACTGAAGTGGAGTATACTGAAGTAGAAGTGGCGGTTCCTGACCCCTACAGAGGTAATTAAATGGCTTTCTCGTGTAATTGTATAAAAGGAATAGCAGGGGGCTTGTCGTGTGATGAGTGAGGTCAAAGGTAATTCTGCAATTCATTTTGGAAAGAGCAGGATTTAAGCCTGCAAACAGGAAGAAACAAAATCTTTGCTTCAAAGACCAACATATGTTTCTTCTAAATATATCTTGTTTTTCCCACACTTTCAGGTTCTGATAGCCACCTGCCTATAGAATCATAAATCTAGAAGGGAAATCTAGGCCATCCTGTCCAGTTTCCAGGCTCCAGCTGTGTTCATTGCAGATGCACCCCCATCCTCGATGGGACAGAGAGCAAAAGTGTACATGACGCCTCACATAACAGAGAGCAACTATTATGAGGGAAGATTACATAGTCAAATGAGCCAGTCCGCACGCTACAGTCAAAATCAAAATCCCACCCTTAACCACTGAGCAAGACACAATCGTTTTCTCTGTATTTCCATATGCCTATGGAAGGAGTCTTGTGCTTGGACAACCAAGTGAAAAGGGCTGCCCTTGTTGTTTGCGGATTCTAGCAAAGTTCACTGTGACTCAGTTTGCAGCTGTAGAATCCCCTTTTTTTTCCCTACGCGAATGATTCACTTCCAGTACTATGAAGACTTCCTTTAGAGACCCCATTGTTGCTGCAGCTGCCAATGCTGTGCAATGGCAAAAGGGCTTCCGTGTGGCAGGGTTCCCTACATTTCCCCAGTCCCCATGGTGGCCATTCCCTCTACCCCCATGCCACCTGGGGGTCTTTTCAGGATTTTTCTACCGGTAATTGACATAGTAATATACCATTACATCAGTATATTGGTATGTCAATTATTGGGGGGGGGGAAATCCTTGAAAAAGCCCCCAGGTGCTGTAGGGGGAATCCACTGAAGCAGGGGGAAAGGGTTGCTGCATGGGTAGGACTGGGAAAGTGCAGACTCTGCCACCCATGTGTCAGCCACCCATGTTTTGCTGCAATGTTTCTGAAAATTCACAGCAAAACAGGTTTGGAAGAGACTGGGAATCCAGGGGGTGGGTGAACGCTGGAAACCCAGGAGGTGGATGAATGCCGGGGGGGGGGGGAACCACTTCCCAACAGCATTGAGCCTGTGGCAATAACCCATGTGGGAAAGGTCTATGTCTGTCTAGCACATTTTTATCCCGTCCTTCTTCCAAGGAGCTCAGGGGAGATTTTTCTCTGGGGTGTTTTCCTCACAAAAGCCCAGTGAGATATGTTCAACTCAGAGTAAGTGACTGGCCCATGGTCACCCAGCAAGTTTCATGACAGAGCGGGGATTTGAACCTGGGTTTGGGTCTAGTATGTATTCTAGCTAAGCATCAACTTACACATTATTTGTGTAATTTGTGACTGGACCTTCAGACGTCTAATTTAAACTCAAAAGGAGGGGTGGAATGGGTCAGAGCTATAGCACCTGGTTGGATGTTAACTCTTTCCTTCTTTGCCATTTTCTAAGAGGAGCCTGCCCCCCCAAAAATTTCTAGTAAGCCCAGTGATCAAGAAGATAGACACCGGTATTGTATGTATCTGTTTTCCCTACTGGATCTAACATGGAGGGGGTTTTGCCTCAGGGAAACAGGGCAGCAAGAACACTTAACTTCCCTCCTGGCTGCAGTGCCATAGCTTTGATCTAGATCCTACACCCACATACAACTGCTTTTTGTGTTTAAACTATGTGTCTCAGGAGATCCTGTCATAGATCCCCAATGTGCAGTTCAGCTTCCATGCAAACATAAGCAGCTGTATGAAACTGTTGTCTGTCTCTGAGCTTCTGGGAGATGACAATATTTTTAGGTGCACTGGGGAAGCAACATGCAATCAGATTTTTCCAGATAATGCTGTGGAGCAACTCTCCTGCCATCCTTTGGAACACTGAATATCTCTCAGCAGCTGGACCTTTTCTGCTATAAAGACTGCTTTCACTGTCTCCTTTACATCCAAGTACTGTATTCGAAATTTCAATGTGACTTTCATGTCCCGTTTGTAAATACTCTCTCTGGGTTCAGAGGTTTTGTCATGTAGCTCCTTGGACTTCCATTTTAGATTGTGGATGCAGGGCTATAGCACTTAAACTTTGACCATGCACTTCAATACCCTTAATTTTCAATCCAGATTTTACAGATTGATTTTAATCCAGATTATACAGATTGATTGAGTGTAAACCAGTGTTCCCTCTAAGATGAGTTAATGTGAGCTAGCTCACAGTTTTTTAGCCCCTGGCTCACACATTTTTGTCTTCGCTCAGGAAGGATGGCTCCAGAGCAAACTAATTTATGCAGTATCCAAATCGCTTGCTCACAACTTTAATGCCAGTAGCTCACAAAGTAGAATTTTTGCTCAAAAGACTCGACAGCTAAGAGGGAACATTGGTGTAAACCCATTGAAAGCATAAGATTGCAGCCTTAAATCATAAATAGATTAGATTGTGCCCCGTTAGTAGTACTTTTCACTAATGTCTATCAAGAAACTCGAGCCACACCCATCAGGAACCTCCACTGGCCTTCCTGGAGCTGTGATGACCTCACTGGATATTTTAAACATAAAGCCTTACAAGGTTAAAATTTCTCCCCAATGTCATGCTCATATGTTTCCTTTAAAAAAAAAAAAAAACTGCCTGAATACTCCCACGCCCAGGCTGAATGTCACATTCCAATTGTTTTACAGGCTTGGTGGAGCTGTTTGAATCACCGTTTATTAAGAAAAAAATTCACCTACATAAAAGGCATTAAGCTATGGACTAACTGGTGACATTCCAGCTGATAGCCCTTCCCACTATGTGTAGGTCCTTGATGAATTTTACTTGGTCACACTAGCTTGTAACAAGAGAAGAGTTGCATATAAATATCCTAAATCAAGGTTTCCTTTATTTTTTGAAGAGCAAAAGTTGGTTCCGTACTAAACCTCATTTGGCTGTACAGCGTAAGTTGCAGACCCCTGAGTAAAGAGATTGTCTTGGTGTGAGCAGGGGAATGTTGTAGGTCCTTGATGAATTTTACTTGGTCACACTAGCTTGTAACAAGAGGAGAGTTGCATATAAATATCCTAAGTCAAGGTTTCCTTTATTTTTTGAAAAGCAAAAGTTGGTTCTGTACTAAACTTCATTTGGCTGTACAGCATAAGCTGCAGACCCCTGAATGAAAAGATTGTCTTGGTGTGGGCAGGGGAATGTTTTAGGTCCTTGATGAATTTTACTTGGTCACACTAGCTTGTAACAAGAGGAGAGTTGCATATAAATATCCTAAATCAAGGTTTCCTTTATTTTTTGAAAAGCAAAAGTTGGTTCTGTACTAAACCTCATTTGGCTGTACAGCGTAAGTTGCAGACACCTGAATGAAAGGATTGTCTTGGGGTGGACAGGGGAATGGTGGGAGACCTCCTGCTCTCCACCTCCAGTCCACTGCTGTTGCCCAGGAGACCACAGAGTTTTGGGGGATTGCTAGAGAGTTGTGGTGATGCCTTGACATCTGTTCCAGCTACATAGCCTGAAGTGATGTTGCTGTGCAAAAATTTAAATTATCCTATGGCATTGTGTGTGGTATAGCTAGGAGATCCTAGGGTTGTCTGGCACCCTGAAACTCTAGCTCCTTTGTAGTGTTATGCAGCGAGCTAAGCTTGGTTTTTATGGGCTGGGAGAGCTGTGACTAACCCAAGGTAACTCAGCTTGGCTTCAAGTGGAAGAGGGCGGAATTGAACCCGGTTCTCCAGATTAGAGTCCATTGCTCTAGTCTTAACTACTACACTACGCTAGCTCCCTCATTGCTGTGCAATGCTGGCTGTACCCCCCCCCACCATCACCAAAAGAGAAAAATTCAAGTCAGAAATCAAGTAGTGTGTGTGTTGGGCGTGTGTGTCAGAAATCAGTAATAGGCCTGCAAGGGACAGCAAAATTAAAGTCAGGGTCAGGCTAGAAGTTGGGAACCAATGGGATGGTGCTGGTCCAAGGTTAGGCAGAAGCATGGCAAGATCAGAATCCACAAGACAGTCCAAGGCAGAGACAAAACAGGGGGTTAAAACACGGTGACACAAGGAACCAGGATTTAAGCCCAGCTTTAATTGTACAGATAAGGTTTTCAGAATGAAGAGCCTAACCAAGAGACAGCTGTTTTATACCTATAAACATGTATTTATTAGATACTTCAGTCAACTGTTCCTTTCAGAGTGTGCTTCCTCTAGTGGCCATCCTGAGGAGGACAACACAGTGCAAGAGGCTGGGCCTTCAGTTCTCCCTCACAGGCACCTCAGCTGGCACACAGAGCAAAGCTATCCCTGGTTGTGGGCTCAAGGCTCTACAACATCTGACATGTAGTTTGTATGAGACATCCATAATAAACCATTAGGAGAAAAAGAGGGAGGTTAGAGATATAAATCCTTCCTTTATTTGTCCCAGACATCCATGGTGGAGGCAAGACTCCCTGGTGCTGCCAATCTAGATATTCAGGTGGAGATGCACTGTAAGCATAAGAAATCTGATCCATATTTAGAATGGCCAAACATAAGTATGGGTTTAATGGTGTTGGTTTTTTGTGGAAGAAAAACACTGCTAATCAGTGGCACAAGAGGGTCAGCAAAACAAGGGTTTTTCATAGTATCTATATATCTAATTCCCAACTTGCCCCCTCCGTGCTGATACTTAAATCAGCACGGAGGGGGCAGCTGGGGGGCTGGGGAAGGTTTGTGCACACGTGGGCCAGTCCCCACGTGTGCACAAAAATAAAAAAAGTTAAAAAAAATTCGGGGGGATGTTAAAATCCCCCCCGAAAGACGCTCTGCGAACGCTGCCGCCGGGTGGGTGGGGAGGGG
>NW_015161948.1:2106178-2106988 GCF_001447785.1 Gekko japonicus | reverse complement strand
TCGGGGCCGGGGGTGGGGGGGAGGGAAGGAGAAAGCGCCCAGGGCAAAGCGCCCAGGCAGGCGATCGTGGAAGGCCGGCCTCCAAAACCTACACACCCCCACAACTTACCAGAGGCGTCGGGAAGGCACAGCCTCCTCCCGCGGCCGCCCTCGGTCCCTCCTTCCAGGCTCCAGCGTGCCAAATCCCCTGGTGAGGCCCTGCCTGAGGGAGGTGTCAGTGACGGAGCGCCTCCCCGCCTGCCAAGATGGCGGCCCCGAACAAGCAGTGAGTATCGCGGGTCCACCTCTTGTATATGTCTAATTCCCAACTGTGCTCCTGTGTGCGGATACTTATTTCTCGAGATTGGGAGCACACAGCGGGTAAAGAGGCTTTTCTGCACACTTGAAGTACTCTCTGGGTGTGCAGAAAAATCTTACATCTTTCAAAAACTATACAGGGGATACTTAAATCCCCCCAAAAGTAAAACCGCTTGGTCTGTGCATGTGCAGAGAATGAAGTTGCTGAGGTCCGGGAACAGCCACTGGAGCCGCGAGAGAAGCTGCCACGCTTATAACCGTCTCTCACTCTCTGCCTGTCTTGGCGGTGGCCTCCTCTGGCTCCTGGCCTCTATTTCCTCCTCCACCACCTTAGGAAAACACTGGAGGCTGTGGGGCTGGTTGAGCATGAGGATGAGCCAGGAGGGATCCAGCGGAGTGGAGCCCAGGCCAGCCAGGAAGGAGGGAGGAAGGGAAGTCAAGCTGCAGCTGCCCCCAGCCAAACGAAATCTCCTTAGGACCCCCCCAGCTCCCCGCACTTCACTTCTCCATGCC
>NW_015161948.1:2100642-2106024 GCF_001447785.1 Gekko japonicus | reverse complement strand
CCCACAGCTCCCCTCCTTGCCTGCACCCCTACACTGCACTTGGCTGTTAGAAGTGGAAGATGTTGGCACCCACACCAGGCTCTGCAGCAGCAGCAGAGAATGCAAGCAGCTACCCCTCGCCTGGCAGCAAAAGTAGGAGACTGTCTGCACCCGGCTTTGGGGGGGATATAGGATTCCTCCATGCAAGTCTCTCCCTCACAAGTCTCTCCCCCCATTGAGTCATGTGGGAAATTAGCAGTGATGGGGAAAGGAACCCCCGCGAGCATCCCCTCCTGTGACGCCCTTTGCCCCCCAAGCCAAGGGTGGGAACAGTTGGGAAGAAAGCAAGGGTGGGGGAGAGTGAATGCCACAGTGAGGGGGGAGTGCCAAGGGTGAGAGGAAGGTGGGGAGACCAGCAATTGTGGAGAGTGAGTGGAATGCCAAGGGGGGGAGGAGTTGCAAAAGTGGGGTGAGTGAAGTGGCAGGGGGGGGGGGTAGGTGGGGATAGCAGCAAGGGCTGCGTAGACTGATGGAGAAAAGGTGTGGAGGGAGATGAGGGTAGTCTGACAGCTAAGAGGAATGATAGAAAAGAGTGGAATTGGGTTAGGTTGCCCAATAAAGGGAATGGGAGAAAGGGGGGAAATAGAGGGACAGATTATCAGAGGGGGGTAGAGTTGTGTCAAGTATTGTCCTTTGTTTTAAGGTGTAATTGCATTTTTTAAATTGCATTTTATTTTTATAAACAACAACACATGACGCAACATTTTGTTGTGGGTCCCCACTTGTTAAAAGGATTAGCTGAACAGGAGAAAAATTACTGAGCTATGTTTCACATTTTTTTTTATCAGAATGCTAATGTTCATATGGAGAAACAGGCAAGGAGAGAAGGGGCTGGTGAGGAAAGTTGGATGGCCCATGGTGGGGGTTAACAGTGTAGAGTTCCCAGATGTGGCTGGAACCCTGCCAGTAGGAATTGGAGGGTGGGGACAGGCATGCCAGCCTCACTCTGATATGCTACATCACTTCTTGTGTGAAGCCAGAAGCGACGTCGTCATATCAGGGTGACAGTCTAGGATTTGCCCAAAATTCTATAGTTAAACCATAGAGTTTGGGGCAAGTCCTATAGCATCAGCCTAACACAATGACATTGCTTCCAGTGTGGCGCTGGCTGTGACATTGCATGCCAGGTCCCCCCCCCATCCCCCCCCCGACCTGTGAAGCACAAGCAGGGAATGGAGGTAATTACTAGGAGACCCCTTAGAACAGTGGTGATGCTTCTCTTCTCAGTGAGCGCATCTAACACCACTGCTGCCTTCCCCTCATCTTCTTTCCTCTCCTGCCCCCTCAGCTGAGGTATGAGGAAACTTTAAAGTAGGCAGTTCAGATGCCAGCCTTCCTTCTATCTCTCTGTTCCCTTTTCCTTCCAGCTTCATCTCTCCTTACTTCACAGCAGGATTTTCAAACATTCCTCATTTCTCTCTTTCCAAGCAGGAGAATCACACCTCCGCATCTCCATTTCCCCCACCAAAGTAGATGTGTTTTGGTGTGTGGGGGGTTTTTTAAATCAGTTTTCTTCTGTATTGGAGGAGCAACAACTTCTATGCTGAGCGGCCATAACCAAGTGGAGACAACACTTGTGAATTACTTATAAGTGCACTTGTAGAAAATGTCACATATCCAGTGCAGCCCTAAGCAGAGTTACCGCTTTCTAATCTAGCTGGGCCCTCAGTTCTCTTCTGGCTATGTCTGAAGCAGCTCTGTGATTGTTCACAATTTTCTCCTCAGGAATATTTTTTCCTCACCTTTAGCCTTCCTTGCCTATTCTTAGCTTAGACTTTCATTTCAGGGTTTCAAATAGGCAGACTTTTGTCCTAGTTTTCTTCTCATGGGTGATTTTTTTTCCCTAGGAAAACTCTATTTTACCTAATATTAAAAGATTCATTTAATAGGGAAAAATACTGAGGTATGTTTCCATCACAGTTCTTCTATTAGAATGCTAACATTCTTAGGGAGAAAAATGATATATTGGTCTGCAGCAGAGCACATAATTTACAACCAGGTGTAAAACTACTCTGTCCAAATGGCAGACAGTGCTTTACCTGCCTGTTTCTCCTGAATACAGCCCTGCCCATTCTGTTGAATTAAGGAGATTTTCAGTATATCCATTAATTTTGTAATCCACCTTTAACCCAGCTCTATTACTGTTGTACATAATATAACACCTCACTGCATTGTTTTCTGATCTTTCAGTGCTGTTTTATTGTCTGTATTAGTGCGTCCTCTCATTTGATCGGTTCTACATATTGTACAGTTCTTACCGCATTGCTTTTAGCTGTAATCTACCTTGAGACTCAGCTGGATTATAAACGAATAAAGTAAATGAATACAGCACAGGATAGGGCAGTCTGATTTAGGGCGGTTTTCAGCAAATATACAGAGAGTAATTGTTTCCATTTTGGTACATTTTCCAGCTCCTGTAACAAAGAGGAACGAGACAGTTTATACGGAAATCAGGAAATCTTTGAATGGTGAGTGAACTCATTTTTTAAAAGTCAACATGCTAGGGTTGCCAACTCTGGGCTGGGAAATTCCTGGAGATTTCAGGATGTATCCTGGGGAGGGGGAGGTTTGGGAAGGAGAAGGACATCAGCGGGTATAATGCCATTGAGTCCACCCTCCAAAGCCACCATTTTCTTATCTCTGTAGTCTGGAGATGTTGTAATTCTGGGAGGTTGCCAGGATTCAACTGGAGGTTGGCAACCCTATGTGCAGTTGCCATTTTGTATGTATTTATTTTTGAGGAGGAAAAATAGTTCCTAATGGGAAAGTTACTGAAGAGTGGTTAGAATGTTGGGCTAGAATCTAGAGACCTGGGTTTGAATCCCCACTCTGCCATGATAGCTTGCTGGGTGCCTTGGGCCAGTCACACACTCTCACACTGAACTACCTCCCAGGGTTGTTGTAAGGATAAAATGGAGGAGAGGGAGACTCATGTAAACTGCTTTGGGCCCCCATTGGGAGAGAGGCAGGTTATAAATGAAGCAAATAATAATAAGAATTAATAATAACTAAAAACAATCAATAAATGCAACTGAAAGCATTCAGGAGGGCTTTTCTACACAGGCAATAGAGTTGCACTGTGCTAAATGATTCACAAAATCACTTGGACAAATTATTAGGGACTGTGATCTATACTACTGTGTATAGCTTCTGAAACTAGGATCCTACTATAGAACTTGCATCATTTAATGTATCTTGTTAATACTTATGCTTTGCTTCAGTTCTGTTTTTAGACTCCTGCTTCCTATTGCATTGTTTATTGAACACCCCATCCGTCAACTGCATTGACTCAGTCTGTGTAAAGGCCATGAGTCCAAGTGAGAAAGGCGAACTATAAATAACAAATAAAAATAAATAAGTCTTAATATAATAGGTGTTTATTCTGTTAAAACATCATGCGGATTAAACCTGTCGATGCAGTCTTAAATGCACCACTGTTTCACCAACCTTTTAAAAACCACTTTCCTGATCAATAGAGCTTTTCTAAATAGAGTTCTGCCCTTCTCATTGGAATAATGGTCTTAGAGGGGTGCAGCTCCATTTAGGATGACACTGTAAATTGACCTGTAAAAACCAAAAGGGATGATCCATTCCTGGTTTACAACCATATGCAAAGGTGGTAAGCAAGATCATGCCTGATCTCCCCACCTGATGTGTGTCCTCCTTGCCCAGGATCCATTAGAAACATAGCAGCATATTTTGAGCCTGAATGTTAACTGAGATCAGCGTCCTATCTGAATTTAGTATTTCTTAAGACTTGTTGTCTAGCACTTATGAAACAGAGAGCTTTTGCACCATTATAATATCTCCTGAAGAAGATCCATTTTTTGAAACATTGTTATATAATCCGGAGATGACGTTGATTATGTACCTTGGTTCAAAGATTTTCTTATGATTTGTTTATCATGTTGTAGTGCTTCAGATTGTAATGCATAGATAGCATTCTTTATAAGTCTTAATGACTGTTTGATTTGTGGGTCAGACTCTCACAACTGTTGTCTTTATACTTGTTTACTGATCGGGTCGTGTTTGTCCAGATTTATCTCCTCCTTGCCTCTGACATAACTGAAATATAAGAATATATTCATATCAATGGAATGTAGGAATAATATTAATGGGCACATGCACATAAAATCAAACACATATTCCTAGTTGCCCACTCAGTTCTTAATCTGGGTGCCATTGCTTGGATTTTATACACACATTATTTATTTCATTTACAGCCTGCCTTTCTCACTGAGACTCAAGGCAGATTACAATAAACAGAGCGGCAGGATTAGGGTTGCCCGGTCCCTCCTGAAAACAGGTGGGGGGAGGGATTTACCAGGAGGTGGAGGGAGGCCCAGGCTACATTGCTGACTATGTGGCGACATCACTTCCCGTGTGTACAGAAGTGACTAGGGTTGGGCATGAACTGGCTCATGAACTAAAGTTTGTGATGAACTTTTGGCTGGTTGGTGGTTTGCAAAGTGAAGTTTGTGGCAGGTCAACTGGTGCAGACTTTCCACAAACTGTCAAGCTGTCGGTGGAGGTTGGTGCAGGCTCACAAATAGATACATTTCCAGAAAGACTGTTTCCGCTCAATCAAAATGTTTACTAAACTTCAAAGGGGGGGGGGATTCTCCAGCCTTGGAAACACTCTAGTCAGTTTCAAACTAATCATGTCAGTTTCAAGAGGGTTTTCCCCCTTTGCTGGATTCGTGTGTTCCCATTTTCTTGCATAGAGTTTTCAAAATCCACCCCCCCCTTGCTTGGATGTATTGTGACTCTGTGATTTGAGAGCAGTTCTTTTAAGTTTCTAATGCCAGCGGCACTGGGTTCTGCTGGGCATTCTGCACATTGTAACTGCAGGGATTCTCTGGTTTGACATTAGTCCTCCTTTTGCTTGCATTGCCACAGTGGCACTAGGTTCTGCTGGGCACTAGTACATTGCACTGGTTCTGCTGGGCTTTCAAACCCCCCTCCTGCTTGCAGTGTGATTCTGTGCTTCACATCAGTCTTGTTGAGCTGGCATTGCCACAATGGCACTGGGTTCTACTGGGGGGGATGTAGTAAAAGGAGTGACAGGATTGCCCATTGGAAACAATGGGAGAGGCTTGAAGGCCCATTAGAAGCCCCAGAACACTTCTGATACTCCCAGGGGTTGTCATTCCACTTAGGAGCTGTCATTCCAGTTCCAGAGCACTATTTCTATTTCTGAGGACCGACTTTCCACTCTGGGGGCTGTCATTCCAGTCCCAGAGCAGTTCATCTGGGCCCAGAGACATTAATTGAAAATCCAGTCCACATTTTAATTATTACAACTATTTTGTGCTGTAATGTATTTCAATGGAGTCCATACAA
>NW_015161948.1:2089225-2100626 GCF_001447785.1 Gekko japonicus | reverse complement strand
CCCATTATCTCTATTGGGCCTTCAAGCCTCTCCCATTGTTTCCAATGGGCAATCCTGTCATTCCTTTTAGTACATCCCTCTGCTGGGCACTAGTACATTGCACTGGTTCTGCTGGGGGGGACGGGACTGAAAACCTAGGGAAAGTGTTGGACTTTTTGTATATTTATCTTCTATATTATTTTTTGGCTTCTGCATTTTCCTATGACGGATTATATGGACATACTTACTTCAGACAATAGATGCATTTCACTTTAAATGAAGTCTCCTTTGTGAATATTTTGCAGGAAATTTAGCACACAGTTGTTGTTTTGTTAAGTCCTCCTGCCAGCCAGCTGATCAGCAGCAGGGGTGGGGCCCTGGGGGCAGGGAATCCCTCACCTCCAGCAGGGGGCTGGCAAACCTAAATTGGATTAGGATTACAGAAAACAATGAAAACAATGCAAACAATGCAAACAAGAAAACTTCCTAAGGCATGACAATTCCATAAGGCAGAAAGTGGGTTACATAGGTAGAAGACAATGCAGTAAAGGGAAGGTGAAACATACAATAAGGATTTCAATAGACTACAGCCCTATTCCTTTATTTAAAAAAAGACCTCCTGAGCTGCTCCATTATACTACAGTTCTAATCCCTTTATGAAAATGCTCCTGAATATTTCTGTTCTGCACATTTTGTGAAATGATAGCGGGGGGGGGGGGCTTATGACCTCCTCAGACAGGCCATTCTGCAATGCAGGAGCCACCACAGAGAATGCTGGTGAGTAGGCAGCTGCCAATTGTATGGACCCACATCGAGTCTGATGACATTGGGTTTGAGCTAGGTACTCACTTGGTAGGTAAGAAGGTAACAGGTGTGGTCCCACATGGACTGCTTATTCAAACACTGAGATGGATCCAAATTAAATTAGCCATTTCCCTCATCCTGCTGCAGACTCCCTTCATGTCATTCCTTGGAGTCCAGCATCCCCCTAGGAGCAGTATTTTGTGGAGATCAGTGGGCTACAATGGGAGGAGAGCGGCAGGGAGATTATATTCTGTCACTGGGAAATTTATTCTGGATCCAGCCCATTATGTCCGAGTCATGTCCCTGATTTTGAAATCACTAAACCGTTTAAGAAATGCATGACAAGTGGAGATAGTAACAGAATGCTGCTGTCTCTGAAGCCAGTTCGTGATGCTTGTTAATAGTCTTTGACAGATTTCTCTTCCATTTCTTTAAAGTAGAATGGGTAATCACTTTGGGACTGCCTATAATGTATGCCACATACCTGATTTCTCTTACTCATACAGCAAAATGGTCACGTTCTTGCCTTCACCTCCTTTTTCTTTCTCTTCTTTCCTTTCTGTATTCTTTCCATAACAGCATTATTCTAGAGAAATGCTTTTCATTAAGATTTGTCCATTGGCTGCGGCCGCGGGCAATCTCTTACCTGCACACAAAATCCCCCACCCTTGATCATGGGGGGAGCAGGAGAAAAGGGAGGGGAAATTATACTGATTAGGGGAAGTTCATTAAGCATCACCTAGAAGTGATGCCCCTTTCTGATGAAATGCCACATTCCCCAGGCACCCCTCCCCCAAATCTCCTGTCATTTGCCAGCACAGGCCTGGGTACCCTAGTGAGAGCTGAAGGCCTTTAGGTTACTAGGCTCCATCCAATGGTGTGTATGTATGCACTGGACCTCTGTGTGCTCTATACATAGAGGTACATAGTACATGGATGCACTTACAGAGTCCCTGTCAATGCCTCATGCGGTGTCAGGAGCAATGGGCAGTTTTTGTCCCTACTGCACAAGGATCCAGTACTTTATTGTCTCGTAGGAGAGAAGGGCAACCATTCATGTATGTGTTAGAAGGTACAGGGGTGCTTTCAGTGAATCCATTGGAGGGTGGGCCAAAAATAAAGATGTGCGCTAAGGCAGTGTTGGTGTCCCCAATGGCTGTGGCAGGGAGGAGGTTCAGTGTGTCAGAAACGGCAGTTGTGTTCCCCTTGTCCCAATTGTATCCACTGAAAACCAAGCCTGCCTCTATCTCCACAACCTCACCACTTCATGGTGCAATAAATGTGTTAGTCTTTAAGGTGCCACAGGACCTTTCTTTCATTTTTTCTGTCATGATTAACTCCACTCTCCGTTCCATGTTACCCAGAAACTATCTTACATATGATTCCAGGTTGATACGCGCAGATTCAAAAAATGGAACCTCGGGGATCTAGTTTGTTCAACAAGCATGACTCTCACCTTCTAGATTTTAAAATGTGAGAGAATAATCTTAAATTCTATGCCACTGTCTTATTTATGGGGATATTTACTTAAATATTGGCTTGCTTAAAACATTTCTTTACTGACCTAGAACAGGCTTGGGGCAGACAACAACAGAAGTTAGACGACAAAACAACATCTAAGATGCATAAGAAATTACTAAACTTCATCAAACAACTAGAAGTATGAGAAATATTCATCTCCACACCCCTTCCACAATTTATAATTTTGTCTCACTAGATTACAGTTAGCTTATACAGGATGTCTGGATCTTAAGGAAATACATGTAAATCCGTTTTGTACCCAGTTGGTGAAGTAGAAGTGGGTAGACGTTTCACGATGGATCTCCTCGTGGGAACCATAGAGGAACTCTCTGTTATCTGTCTAGTTTATCAACTCCAATGTGCTTGAGAATGGCATGCATTATATAAATGCCTTCTAAAGCTATACTTTGTTGTAGGACAGGAAGTCCAGTGCAATGAAATACGATTACAAGTGAGGGCGGGATTAGACTGACAATACGCAAGCACCCCTTAATCTTGCTTTCCACCTTCTCTCTCGCATATAGCCGGCTGCAGTTTTCAGTTATTTTTGGAAACATAATAACAGTGTATTGTTCTAATTGCGTCTGCCTTTCCTGACAGATACACAGGAAAAAGTGTTTTAAACAGATAAGCAGGGCATCTCACAACAGTAGCTCCACACTGGAGGCTTCACTGCATTGCTTCTTGAAACAGAAAAATGTTGACTTCGCTTAGGGAGACGATTCTTGAGAGCATGTACACAAAAACATACACCTAGATACAGGGTCAGGGTCAGCATACATACCCTCAGGTAGGGTGGCCGCCAAGGCCCATGGCTCTTGATGGGGCTCACTGCTGTTGACCCCCACCCATGCACCTCCCCTTCCACCTGTCTGCATGTCCTCCCCCATCTGTTTGCTTGAAGTCCTCCCCCACCCATGCTCACAGCTCCCCGGCGTCCTTGAGGAAAGGCATGTGGTGTGCAGAAGTGATGCTGCTGGTGGATGGCCATGGCAGCAGCACTCCCAGCTCTATGCACCAACCAGTGGAGTCGAGGGAAAGGGTGCACAGGTGGTGCAGGCAACTGAGCAGCGGGAGGCTTATGAATGGGAGAAGGTGGGAGACACAGAGGTGGAGGGAAGAAATGTAAGAGGGGGGCCTGGTGGTGGGCAGACGGGGGCTAGTGTTCACTGTTCTCACTTGGGAAATACCTGGAGATTTTCAGGGTGGAGCCTGGGGAGGGTGGGCTTTGGGTAAGGGACAGTCCTCAGCAGGGTATAATGTCATTAAGGTTACCTTCCAAAGCAGCTGTTTTCTCCAGGGCAAGTGACCTCTATCGTCTGGAGGACAGCTGTAATACTTTGAAATCTCCAACCATCACTTGGAGGTTGGCGACTCCCCCCCCTTTTTTTTTGTAAAATAAAAATACTTTAATAGCAGAGTTCAGCAGTGAACACTTAGCTGTTACTGCTGGTCTGTTCAAAAAGCTGCCACAGCTCAGCACAGCCTCAGAAAACTCCATCTGATGCCCATAATGTTGGCAGGCACTGCATACAGGAAGGCTCTAGCACCTGAGCATTTGTAATGGCATAACCTCTTCATTGAGCAGTGCCAGCCGCAGGTCCTTGGGCATGCTGTCCAAATGGAAACTCATGCTGAAGCACTGTGGAGCATTCCAACCTAGAGGGACCTTTGCTTGAGCCCACACATAACCACTAAAGTACATTTGGCTGTAAGCAAGGACCTACACTTTGCTGCTTATCCCACAGGGCATGGCAGAAATTCTCCAGTGTTGTAAGAGCCCAGCTCATTTGGAGCTCCAGTTCTGCAACCCTAATGGGGGCCCCAGGGGGTTCTCAAAACCCGGAACTGGTCCTGCCTTTTTAGCTATTCTAAAGGCAGCATATACATGCATAAAATAAATTTTAAAATAAATAAATTAAATGATAAATGGAACCCCAAAATGATAACAGGAGCGCCTGAAGCTTTAAGAAACAGAAGCCCTTAGTGGCCATTGCTAGGCAAGTACAGCATTCTAGGCTTGGTTTTCATCAGTAAAAGTGTTAAGTACGGGACTCAACACAGCTAGTGAACAGTGAATCTGTTAGATCGCTGCTAACAAATTGTACGAGAGTGATTTCAGCAATAAGATTAGCTTTATTGTAGGTACGAACAAGCGCTTAAATAAGTCATAACCAGAACAGAACACAAACAGGAGCTAGGTTCCTTTTAAACACTCCCGGGCTACTGTAGCCACGCCTATTTACAACAAACAACCAATGAGGTTGTGCGGATAACAACCAATGAGAGTTCTTCCCTCGCAGGGACTAGGCACAGTTCTGATAGGTCACGGTTGTGGAGCAACCAATAGGATGTTAGCTCAGAGGAGCTTCTTTTGGTTTGACGCTTAACATGGAGAGTCAATGAGTCGATTCCGTAACCCTTTTTTGAATACACTACAGAATCAGCTTTATTAACGAAGTCAGAAGAAATCAGAACGAGACAAAAACATAGAGCAACAAGCTGTCTTTTAAACAGTCCGGGCTTAGGTAGCCACACCCACATGTCAGCTAACAACCAATAAGTATTTACAGATAAGGTCCAATCAGAGTGCCTCCCTCCAGAACATTGCGCAGCTCTGATTGGTCTATTTACAATCCTGGTTCAGACTCAAGCTTAACATAGTTTTCAATACACAACAAAAAGGCAGGTAGCGGAGGCAGAGCCCTTCCAGGGCTGTTTTGGCCTTTGAGCTGGCAGCAACCACCAGGCTACCTGCTACTACCTGGTCTGCATGGCTCACCTAGACCTGGCTGCTTGCTACTGTTCTACAGCAGTCACTCTATGAAAACCAGTGCCGTGCAGAGGTTAGAGCTTCATGCTAGGGTCTGATGCCTCTGCTGGGGCTCGATCAGGGTGCAGGCGGTCAAGCCGGGTTGTCAAGCAGCTGCTGAGAAGTAGCTCAGTCGGACTGTGCCCCGTAGTGGTGTGGGGCGTAGTGCGCTGGCCGAACAGGAAAGCCGCCAGTTTGTAGTCCCAATCTGAGGAGTCCAGGCGGCGGAGGGCATCCTACGTTTTGCAGACCATGCGTTCCTCCTGGCCATTGGTCGCGGGATGAAATGGGGCCAACCGGATGTGGCGGATACCGTAATATCTCGTGAAGTCCTGAAACTCACTTGAGGTAAAAGCTGTCCCGTTGTCCGTGACCAGCGTGTCAGGGATTCCCTGGGCGCTGAAGATCCACCACATTGCCCGGATGGCCGCCTTTGATGACATGGAGGTTACTGGGACTACCTCCAGCCACTTGCTGTAAGAGTCTATCAGTATAAAGAAAAGCTGCCCCTGGAAAGGTCCCGCAAAATCTAAGTGTAACCTAGACCAGGGGCGGTGAGAGGATTCCCAGGCCCTTTCTGGGGCTTGGGGGGGTTCTGGCCAAGAGGCCTGTCAGGGCTGGCACCCCTTTACTACGTCCTCAATGTCTTTGTCCGGACCTGGCCACCAGACATAACTCTGGGCCAAGGTTTTCATGTGCACCACCCCTGGATGCACCTCGTGCAGGGCTGTTGGAACCCGTTCCCGTAAGGGCTTAGGGATGACCACCCGGCTTCCCCACAGTACACAGCCCTTGTGGACGGACAGTTCATCCTTCCGGGACATGAAGGGAGCCAGCTCCGGGTCTCCTTTGGCCTCGGGCCACCCCCTCACCACCCAGTCCAAAACCCGACAGAAAAGCTTGTCCTTTGAGGTGCAGCAAGCTGCCTCCGAGACGTGGACCGGCTGCTCCGGGAGGGACTCCAGCAGCGCGACCTGGTGGGCAGGGGCTGGATCTGGGTCGCAGACTGGCAGTGGCGGTCGGCGAAAGATGAGTGGTCCAGAGCTGTGATCAGCACGTCGTCTAAAGACGGCTGAACTCCAGGGATACCTTTTAGGAGTGAATCCATAAAAGACTGAAAAATACACGGTGCGACCGAGACTCCAAACTGGAGGGAGTGCACCTTGAAAGCCCCCCTGTGCGTCGTGATAGCCTGAGCCTCTGCCGTGGTGGCATCAACCAGCAATTGTTGATATGCCTGGGCCAAGTCCAATTTGCCAAACACCCGGGCCCCTGCTAAAGCAGCTAACACATGGCTCACCACTGGCACCGGATAAGCGTGAGCCTGCAGGGCTTTGTTAAGCGTGCATTTGTAATCCGCACAAATGCGTACTTCACTGTTCTGCTTAACCGAGGTGACTATGGGGGTTTCCCACTGGGCTGACACAACCGGTTCCAGGACCCCTTGTTCCACCAGGCGATCTAGCTCAGCCTCAATCTTAGGCTTCATTGCAATCGGCGATAGCCTGGCCTTAATGCGGATAGGGCGGACAGCCGGGTCCAGGTCCAAGGAAATGTGGGGTCTCGAAAACCGCCCCAGGGTGCCATCAAATACTCGGGGAAATTCTGCACACATGGCGCCATGTGATAAGTGAGTATGAAGACCCCGTGTCTACCTCCATACTGCAGGGGGACCCCTCTATCCTGACGGTGACATGCACTTTGTGGGGGCCATCGGGGGGCAAGTTACATACCAGGTGTTGCTGGTGATGGGCCGATATGGTGTGGAGGTCCATGTGCTGCTCCGGCGTGACCTGGTGAGCTGACGACTTCTGGCATTGGCCTCTGGAGCGGCAAACCCTGGCAATGTGCCCTGATTTGTTGCATGTGCGGCAGACCGCGTTTCAGAAACGGCACGACCTGTGATCATGGTCTTCCCCACAGCTGGCGCATGGAGCCGAAGTGGTAGAAGCCTTGCTCGTTTTGTAGGACGATTGATGTGGGCGCTGGTGGACCTATAGTACCTCCTCCTCATCCGAGGCGTCGGAGCCAACAGTCGCTTGGGTGCGGTGGACCGCCTTGGCGCGGCGGTCTTGATGGACCTTCTCGTAAGCGGTGGCCTCCCGGATCGCTTTATCCAGGTCCAGGTCATCCTGGCTGACCAGCCTCCTGCAGAGCTTTGGCTCCCTTAACCCCACAAGGAACTGGGTCAGCAAGGTGTCCGCTAGGTGGGGAAAGGAACAATTGGTGGCCGCTCGCCTGAGCCTGGCCAAGAACTCGGAGGCCGGCTCGGCCAGCCCTTGGACCTGCGCACAAAAGTCCATGCGCTTGCCAAACTTTGTGGGCTTCGGCGAAAGGTGGTCGGTCAACACCTTCACCAGCACGGGGTAGGGCTCATCCTTGGTCTGCTTTGGTGATATGAGGTCCTTGAGTAGCAAGACGGTGTCCATACCGCACAACCGAAGGAGATGGGCTTTTTTTCTTCCCAAGGCCAACAATGTCGTGGCAGTCGAAGTAGTTCTCCAGGATCTCAAGCCAGGTCTCCCATTGTGTGGGGCAGGAGATATCGAAGGCAGCAATGCTTTCCTGGGTGGCCGCCATCTTACTGCTAAATGTGGAGCAATGGTGGGAACGGCGGGAATTAGCGAGCATTGGGAAGGAGCTGCACGGTGCTGCTTCGTAGTCAGCGATGCAGTGCTCGGAGTTGGGGAGCAGTGCAAAGAGCGGTGCCTTCGATGAAAAGCCCGATGCCGGCGGCAAGGCAATTTCGGCGAGGCGACTCCAGCAATGTCCCGGAACGTGGTCTCTGTTCAGAGGGATGTGGATCCCACCTTTGCCGCCAGTGAAAAGTACGCAGACGGAGAGTGATTTCAGCAAAGCGTACTTTATTTGATCTGGAACAAGACAGCTTTTGCTGGCTCGCAGGCCGGCTTATATTCTCTGTGAAACCGCCACCCATAACACACCCACCCACTTCCCAATAGGTTATTTACAGGGGCCGAGAGTTCCATAGGCTCTCGGCCAGGACCTAGGCCCCTGATTGGTGTGGGATAGGATCCACATAGTCTATTGTCTCTAAGAGTGAAGCTCGACATTTGTGCTTGACCGCGTGGAGCCCTAACCGGCCATGCGGTCTGACTGGATATATTACAAGATCTTACAGCAGTTCATTCTCATTTGGTAAATCTGTGAAAAGGGAAATCTAATCAACAAGTTGCTTTGTCCCTATTGCACGGGGGATGGGGGGCGGGAACTAGTCAGTTGCTGGGAAGCATTTTCAGCAGTTAGACAGGAAGTGCTAAAGATCCCCATTGCCACAATGTGCTATGGAAAAACATATATTCCCAAAGAGAAGGTGGCATGAGAAATCCTTGCTGCCTGGCAGTGTTTGGAATAAGTTACTAGAAGTCTTTTCCATGCCTCAGGTGCTTTGCCAGTTTTTTGCTTTTAAGCTTCCACGGCAGCAGAGCTACCAACCTAGTCTGGAGTTTATGAGGCATTTTTGCTTAGATTATTTTGTACAAATGTGGAAGAATGAACAGTTTATTTTTTGTTATTTCATTTATACCCTTCTTTTTTTACCCAAAACGGCTTACACCATTCTCTTCTCCTCCATGTTATCCTCACAACAACATTGTCAATACATGTGAAAAATAACATTGTCAGTACATGAGAAAAGACTTCCAAGGCAGAATAGGGGGTCAAATCTGGGTATCCTGAATTTTAGCCTGCCACTCTAATCCCTGTGCCATGCTGGCTTCTAGTCCATAGGAATATAGGTTAGGTCAACATAGGTTAATATAAGTCAACATCCCTTACTTTTCGTATTCCCACCACCTCCAGAAAGCTTTTTGCATCCAAATTTTGTAAGCGCCTCTGTACTTCTCATATGCTAAACCAATATCTATGCAATGTGTTAATTGTCGACGAAGAAGTTTGTTGATGAGGGTACTTTTAAAGATTTCTTGATTTCATTTGCAGACTAGCTGGGCCTTATCAGCTTTATTTGTACTACAATTCTAAATGATAAGACTTCCATAATATTATTCTAGACCCCTGTTTCACTTGTCTAGGCCTCTCTCTTGAAGGAGAAGAAAATGTTATTATAATGGCATTAATTTATGGAATAAATTACTGGCATCACCAACAGACTCAGAATGAATATGTTCATATTATTAAATAGGGCTGCCAGCTTCCAGGTGGTACCTGGAGATCCCCCAGAATTCTCATCTCCAGACTACAGAGATCAGTTCCCCTGGAGAACATGAATGGTGGACTCTGTGGCATGGTACCCACTGAGGTCCCTGCCCTCCCTGGGCTCCATCCCCAAATCTACAGGAGCTCCCCAACCTGGATCTGGCAACCCTACCCCCCTCATCCCCCACTGGTGGCCAGGTGGGACCTTGGAACCCTAATTTGTAAGTGTTTTGTTGTTGTTTTGCCATCAAGTCTCAGCCATCTTATGGACACCCCATAGGGTTTCAAGGCAAGAGACATTCAGAGGTGGTTTAAAGATGTGATAGTACTGATGTATTAGAGGCCTGGTTAGCTCAAACCAGGGGTGGCCAAACTG
Organism: Gekko japonicus; assembly: GCF_001447785.1. Lineage (NCBI taxonomy): Eukaryota > Metazoa > Chordata > Lepidosauria > Squamata > Gekkonidae > Gekko > Gekko japonicus. The sequence goes on along the minus strand of NW_015161948.1, from coordinate 2,090,958 downwards.
CGGTTCAGGAGCCAGATACGGCCCTTTCATACTTATTGTGCAGCTCCTGGTAGGGCAGCTGAGGAAGTGAAGGGAGATCTTCTCTTCCCTAGCCAGTCTCCCTCCCCCACCCCCCGCCCTGGGTAGTCTTGAGGTGGGGGAGCAGAGAAAGAAAGCAGCTTTAATTTTAAATGTGTTCTCAAAGCCCCCACCACCACCAACTTGGAGAAAGCATTTGTCTCTTCAAATATCATTATCAATATCTGTTTTTACCCCTTTTGTTTCTATTTCTGGCAGTCTTATTTAATGTTATTTTTTAATAAAAAGCAAATTTGCACATTTTCCAATAAAAACATTTGTGTAATATTTGTTCATGTCTTGTGACTCTCAATGTTTCTTCTATGTGGCTCTTACGTTAAGTAAGTTTGGCCACCCTTGGCTTAAGCCAACATGCAAAATTCTTCCCTTCTCCCTCATGCTACTTCTTGGTCCTTGTTAACTACAAAGGGTGACCAGGTCATAGTTCTGCAATGACAGTGGAATCAGAGTGGGCAGAATTCCCTAATCAGGGTCTAGTTGACCTTTTCCTGTCTCCTTCTTTCCTGCCAATAGTTCATAGCTTCCTCTGCCGTGTGTGTGTGTGTGTGTGTAGTGGTTAGGAGCACGGACTCTAGTCTGGGAGAACCAGATTTGATTCCCCACTCCTCCACATGTAGCTGCTGGCGTGACCTTGAGTCAGTCACAATTCTCTCAGAGCTGTTCTCTCGAGAGCAGTCCTCAAAAGAGCTCTCTCAGCCCCACCTACCTCACATGGTGTCTGTTGTGGGGAAGGGAAGGGAAGGGAAGGGAAAGGAGATTGTAAGCCACTCTGAGACTCCTTTGGGTAGTGAAGGACGGGGTACAAATCCAATCTCCGCCGCCTCCTCCCCTTCTTCTTCTTCTTCTGTGTGTGTGTGTGTGTGTATTTAAAAAGTCTTAATCTTCCTTGCTTGTTGGCTGTTCCATTCTTCATATAACTACCATCCATTTTCACCATTGCTTCCAGCAACTCTGCACAACTTCCTTTAGCCACCCCCCCCCCTGTTGGTATCTTCGCCACACTCCCCAATTCCCCAACACACACATATAGCCTATTGGCCCTCTGGATCTTCAATACTGTGTCTTTTTTCCCCAGAGACCTTCTTTGTAATTAGTTTTTTCTTGCCTCCCCAACCCTTTCCCTCAAACCTCCTCCCTATGGGGCCCTGAGGTGTATGCTTCCAGCCCCTCCACTGGCTTGGCATAGGTCACTTTGTAAGGGCCACCTATCCCATGAGAGGCTGGAAGCAGACTTGGCTGGGTCTGTGGTCAAATCTTGGCCTGATATCCTTGCCACTGATCAGCTGTTGGGGCAGCAGAGACCCTTTAAAAGGGGTGGCTCTGTGGCAGCCTCCTCTCTGCCCCTAAGAGGCCCCCAGGTAAGTGTGGCATTCCGGTGCCCTGGAGAGTCCCATACCCTTACTGAAACTGACATGATGAAGATCATGGATCTCTGTTGTCAATAAAAGACACATTTTTAAATGTGAAAAGGCAGTAGCCAGTGACGGGAACAGGAGTGCGGCAGTGTGGGATTTGGAGTGTGTCCCTCTCACCCCTGGTTATATTCCAGATTACCACCACCATCAAGAAATCTGATCTTTGTTTCAGCTGGGGGGAAGACCAGGTAAATATTGGCCCCCCCCCCCCCACCGGTACTAATAGCAACTGGGGGGGGG
>NW_015161948.1:2074812-2086518 GCF_001447785.1 Gekko japonicus | reverse complement strand
CTGCTTCAGTGGGAAGGTGTTCCATGCACCTTGGCATCTAGTCATGCTGGCCACATGACCATGGCAACGTCTTCGGACAGCACTGGCTCTTCGGCTTGGAAACGGAGATGAGCACCACACCCTAGAGTCGAATTCAACTGGCTTTCGAGCAAGGGAAACCTTTACCTTTACTTTTAACCTTGCATAGGATTGCATTGTACGTCCCGCTCCTCCTCAAGCATGCCCTTGGTGATGCCTGTTTCTGGCCCTTATGCTGATGGAGCTGTGCCTGCCCTTAATTCAACTGGCTTTCGAGCAAGGGAAACCTTTACCTTTACTTTTAACCTTGCATAGGATTGCATTGTACGTCCCGCTCCTCCTCAAGCATGCCCTTGGTGATGCCTGTTTCTGGCCCTTATGCTGATGGAGCTGTGCCTGCCCTGAGTGTATACTAGCATGGCATCAGAGGACACTATGCTGGCAATAAGTTATTTCTGACATATCTCCATATTATGCCAGCAGAGGGCTTATAGTTTCTATCCTAAGCAGCTTTCAGACTGGCCTTAAAACTGCTGTATTAAAAACCTATGCATATTTTCAAAAACGATTCATATCTATTTCAAAGGATGTCCTGCTTCATTCAAAGATATTCATTTCCTCATAAGTGCACATACCATTGACCCCCCCCCCCAAGGACACTGAAAATTTCCCCAAAGTTAAGATTAATACCAAAAGACAAAAGGCGCTTAAGGATTTCCCACTGTATCATTGCAGAAATTGGAAGTAAGAACATGTCTGAGCTTTGGATGGGGAAATATCACCTTGATCTTTGAAATCAGTATAGTGCAACCGTAATTATGAGATCCTGAAAGCAGCTCACATAAAATGGCTCACAGAGCTAGTTTTTACTTGTACATTTCTACATATTTACATATTAAGATGACTTTTTTGGAAACTATTTCTATTCCTAAACTATATTTTGTAATTTTCAGATGCTGGGGAAAATAGAAATTCTGTAAGTATGCTTTTTTTTTTTTAGTTATGCAATATGGGGAGATGGACGTAGGGTAGTAGTATTTTGCTAGACAAAGCAGAAATCAAGATTCCTGACTCTTTTTAATACTTGTGTGCGGATATCATTGTAATAGGTATTCTTGCAATGTTAATCTTTCTGTGGTATCTGACAAAGTGAACTTTGACTCATGAAAGCTTATACGCTGGAAAATTTTGCTGCTCTTTGATTTCTACTGAATTTGAATCTCCTTCTACTACTACATACTAACACGGTTACCCACTTGAAATTATTTTCCTAGCGTAAACTTAGGGTTGCCAAGTGTACTTACCCTTGCCGGCGGGGGAGCCTTGCTGGACTCTGGGAGCTCTCCCAGGACGTGTGTGTGCATGCACCACCACCACATCACAGGAAGTGACGTGCTATGTCACTCACATTGGGGACGTGGCCCAGATCGTCGGGGGAAAAACCATATGGTTCCCCCCGATGATCTCGGCCACGCCCCCCGGGGCCCGATTCCACCAAGGTGGAAATTGGGCCTCCAAAGCGGGGGATTCCCCGCCCCCCGGTCCCATTTGGCAACCCTATCTATATCCTTGATTCCAGAGGAGCAACACACTTGTGGTTCTTAAGTTCAATCCATTTTTCAGGTGGAACAGGAAACTGCAAAATACAAGAGGAGGGAAAAAGATCTGTTCCATGAGTGAAGCTCCATACATAGTTCTTTTGTCCAACACTCAACTTCCCCCCGTCATTTTAAATAGCCCGCCCGCCCAGAAAAAGGCACTGGTAGTCTGGAATTGGGATAAATAATATTATAGAAAAATCTCCATATCGGATCTTTTCTCTACACTGAAATTTTTATTAAGTTATATATGAATTTTAATGTTTTGTATTCTGTGACTTTATATCCAGTACATTGCCTAGAGCCCAGCATAAGCTGGGATAGGGCGATTGACGATGACGATGATGATACATTATAATTCCTTAAGGGGGGTAAAGAACTGCACACCCAACAGTAAAACAATCAGCTGACTTACAGAAATGTCACGGGGTAGGCTTACTCGGTGGTCAAGGAGGCAGGACTGGATGAGGGATATAAAAGGGGGACATTCCTGTATGACAGCAATCTTGGAATTCCAACTTTCACTGCTCGAGCTAGGCAGATTTAGGGGTGCCAGCCTCCAGGTGGGACCTGGGGATCCTCTGGAATTACAGCTCATCTCCAGACTACAGAGATCAGTTCTCCTGGAGAAAATGGATGTTTTGGAGGGTGAACTCAATGGCATTGTACTCCACTGAGGTTCCTGTGCTCCACAGGCTCCATCATCAAATCTCCAGGAGTCTCCCAACCTGGACCTGCCAATCCTAACCCTCTGTCCCCTGCCAGCAGCCAGGGGGGACCTGGCAACCCTAGGTTTGGTAGAAGGGAGATGCCAGTGCAGTAACTGGCCTCCCAGTCTGCTTTGCTACAGGTGAAGCTTTTGTAAGCAAAGTGTTTTCAAGGAACATGCTTCACAAACTCCAAAAGCTGCAACTTGTGCTAGTGCTCACACATGGTCAGTTAACCATAGGCTAGGTGTTATTTTGTTTTCCCCATAGGCTAGGTGTTGGCATGCCTACTAACCACGTACTTAAGTTCTAACTAGGGACACTGCAGATTTTGTGCTGAATTTGTTCTGCAGTCTAATTTATCATGTTAGACTGCAATGGTCAGATGTGGCCCAATCACCGGATCTGTTTGGTTTGGCATCAAATGATTTGAATGCCTGCCAAGGTATACAAGAGGGTTTTTCAAAACTGTGGATGTGTGAAAACGGTGCTGATCAAAACATATCAGCAGCCTTTAACATCACTAAGAATTACTTATACAAACACCAAACAGCTGGATTAAAAAAAACATTATATGTAAAATAGATTTATGTGGCTTGTGGCTTATTTACCTGTCTGTTTGAGCCATTGCCTGCCAAGCAGAGCAGCAGTGCAACAAGGATAAAGGGGAGCAAAGATAAAGGGGAGCAGAACTCAACCAGGCTGTTTGAGAATGTGCATGCATGAGATGCCGATGGTGGTGTACTGAACTGTTAGGAAGGAACAAAATGAAATAACCTGCCAAACATCCACGAACAAACAGTCCATCCAAAAATTGGCTCCCTGTTTGCAACTGGCAAACAGGACATGAGTCAAACTGGTTGGTATTCAAGCATCCCTAGTTTTAATTCTGCAGTTTGTTCTGAACAAAGAGGAACACATTCATAAATAAGAATGTTTATAGGAGTTGTACTATTTGTATAAGCTAGTGACAAACATGTGTGCATGTACACAGAGAGCATTCTTGTTAATCAGCACTCACATTCTCATGCGATTAGCAAGAAACTGTTTTTATTGTTTGTATCCCAATAGACAGATGACTGATAGTCACTGTTAGAATAAACAGACCTGTATTAATTGGATGAGCAACAGTTCCATCATTGCTAGATTCGTTGTTTTTTTAAAATCTGTGTTCCATTTTCTTGCCTTACACTTGGAGGACTGGGTCCCCAAAAGCCAGCCAAAATATAGACATTTTTCACCTTAATTAATTTTATTATTACATTTTATTACATTTTGTTTGGGGTTTGGACACAGGCCAGTTTCCAAGAGGAAGGAGTTTCATGCCAATGGGAAAGCCACCAAGGATAGCGTTGCAGATTTTGGGGGGCCGTTGGCCAAGGAAGCTCCCTTAACTGTCTTGGAGGAGGCAGAGCAAAGGCTGATGAGGGGCAGAAGGAGTGTGTGTTGTGCTTGCTTCATTTCATGTAGAAACTGGCTAGGTCGAAGGCTACATGCCTTGCCTGCAATCTGGTTGGGCCCTGCCTTGAGTCTCTTGCACTATTGCAAAGGACTGTGGGAACACATTCTAATTAAGTGAAGGACCTGGCCTATATTGCAAGCTGGGGAAATGATGCCTGAAAAGGGCTTATGGTGAGGGAATAGCACCATTGTGGGCAGGACCTTTGCAGAGAAGGGAAATCTGCACCATTACTTCCAGACGATGTACTATGCTTGGACTAAGACTCCCAAACCCTCAGGAATCCCCTGCCTCAAGTTCCCATTGCATTGGGGGGGGGAATAAAAACACTCACTGACATTGCAAGCATGATGACATCACTTCCAGGGAAAATGTTAGCACTAGGAATCATGAAAACGCTACAGTTTTACCATAGAGTTTCCTAGACGTGGCAGCATTGGCTCTAGGAATCATGGAAACGCTACAGTTTTACCATAGAGTTTCCACCAATTCCTAGAGCCACCACTCATGATGCTGCCCCCCCCAACCTTCCCACCAGTTGATCAGCCCAGCAACCCTAGCTTGGACTGCATTCTTTCCCAAACGATCAGACAGAACAGGTATTGGAAAGAACATGTTAAGGACATGGAAAACCTGGAAATGAGATTATTACAGCATGGCATCTTCTGGAAGCTCCAAAAAAAAGCACTCCAGTTTGTAAAACGAGGTGGTAAAAAACTTCCATGTGGAAGCAGCTGCAGTGAACTTCATGGTTGAATGGGACTGTAATGAAATGGCTGCCAGGTCAAGGCAGCGGTACCTTAAAATGGCTGCGAGTCTGGTAGTTCTCTGGAGGGGGGAGGTGCTCCATAGGGAACAATGGGGCTGCCATACCTCCCAGCCTACATTTCCCAGCAGCTTTAGGGGGGGGAAGCAGGAAAGTAGGGACCCACCCCAGGGATGGAGCCAGCCAAATAAAGGCTTTGACCCCTGAGGGGAGTTTTTAGTCTCAGCCCAGTCTTGTCCTTTGCCTGAGCTTGAACAGCAGCTTCAAGGGGTGCGTACAGGTGGGACTCCTGCTACCAACACTCAGTGGTCAGTCCAGGCCACTATAAATCATGGCGGACAGCGCAGGAGGGTTAGCAGTACTGGTGACCAGTCCAGTGAAGGGTCTCTCCAAACAATAGGAGGGGAAAAGCAAATCCTGGCCTGCAGCCACCTACTATAGAGGTAGAGAGGGTGTGTGTAGGGGACAGAGAATTGCATTTAGATCGTGTTTATTTTCTGCCCAGGTTGAGTTGATGTACCTGTGTTTATTTTCTGTGCCTAACTTGTACATAGTTTAAATAAATCTTCTTTTTGGAATTATAAAGCCTGGTAGTGCCTTGCCCACATAGTCCTCCCCACTCAGCACATTACCAGAGGCAAAGGGAGGCCAGGGAACTCAAGCGAGCCCAAATTGGAGGGGTTGCCAACTCTCCAGGGGGTGCCCAAAGATTGAGATATCCGCTTTCCTGGGTTGGGAAATCAGCCAGAGGGGTCTCACTGTCCCTCTAAGAAGGCGGTGTCCATTCAGTGAGTGGTGGCAGCGACAGAGGAAGGAAATAGCCGCAGAACAGGGAGTTGCGAGCCGCAGAACGACTTATTCAGTCTCCCAGGGCTGAGGGCGGGTCCCCGTTTCGTCACAGGGACTATGAATCCAAGGCTCTCTAGTCAAAGTCCAGGTCTGTTAATAAGATGAGAAAATACACATAAAGCTTTACTATACCCTTCCAAACTTTTTTGGGAATTTCTTCTTTAGGGCACAGTAGTACTGTTGACATGACTAATTAAGGCAGCAAGATTAAAGTTAAAGGACAAGGATGCAGCTTCAGCAAGATTTTCAAAGCCCCCAAAATGGTCTCTGATTTATGTGAACCACCCAGCCTGTATTTAACCAACATATTAGCTGCCAAAGAACATGCTGGGAGCTGCTGTGTGCCCAGATATTATTTAAACATAGATAAAAAATATTGTAAATACTTCAAAGAGCCAGTGTGGGTTTTCAGAAAGCTAGTCCCTGCTGGGCAAAACTAAAATATGCCTATGTTGTTATTGTCCTTTCTTTCCAATATCTTAAACATTAAGCTTTTCAAGGTACTATGCACAGGTCTTAAAGGCTTCCCCATGTGGCGATGCTGATGATATAGCGGTTAGCTCAGCAGTGTAAAAGAAACAGCTCTGAAACAGCAAATTGTTTTACTACTAGACTTTCAGGAGAAGGGGCATTTGCAAATCTTTTACATTATTTTGGAAGAATGCCAGTTGACTTGCATGGGGTCCATTGAAATACATTACAGTACAAGGAGAGTTGCAATAAAAATGTGGAATGGATTTTCCATTAGGCTTTCTGGGCCCAAATAAACTACTCTGGGGATGGAATGAGAGACCATAGAGTGGAATGACAGCCCCTAGGAGAAACAGAAGTGGTCTGGGACTGGAATGAGATACCATGGAGTGGAATGACAGCTCCAGGGTGGAGCAGGAGTGTTCTGGAACTGGAATGACAGGCCCTAGAGTGGAATGACAGTCCCAGGGTATAGCAGGAGTGTTCAGAGACTGGAATGAGAGACCACGGACAGGAATGACAGCCCCAGGGTGTAGCAGGAGTGTTCTGGAACTGGAATGACAGGCCTAAGAGTGGGCTGGACAAACTCTTGTCAGGGATGCTCTTGGCTGGTCCTGCATTGAGCAGGGGGTTGGACTAGATGGCCCATATGGCCATCCAGAGGGCAGCTCTCCTGCTGGAAGTGACATCAGAAGGGGTGGAGCTAGGGAAGTGACATCACTTGACCTTTGACTTGGAAGTGGCATCACAGGATGTGACATCACAAAAGTGATGTCACATCCTTCCTCCTGGCTCCACCCCCAAAGTCTCCTGGCTCCACCCCCAAATTCCTCAGATATTTCCTGAGTTGGACTTGGCAACCCTAAATGGCTGCCAGGTCGCGGCAGCGGTACCTTAAAATGGCTGCCAGTCTGGTAGTTCTCTGGAGAGGGGAGGTGCTCCATAGGGAACAATGGGGCTGCCATACCTCCCGGCCTACATTTCCCAGCAGCTTTAGGGGAAAAGAGCGGGAAAGTAGGTACCAACCCCAGGGATGGAGCCAGCCAAATAAAGGCTTTGACCCCTGAGGGGAGTTTTTAGTCTCAGCCTAGTCTTGGCCTTTGCCTGAGCTTGAACAGCAGCTTCAAGGGGTGCGTACAGGTGGGACTCCTGCTCCCAACACCCAGTGGTCAGTCCAGGCCACTATAAATCATGGTGGACAGCCTGGAGGGTTAGCAGTACTGGTGACCAGTCCAGTGAAAGGTCTCTCCAACCAAGAGGGGAAAAGCAAATCCTGGCCTACAGCCACCCACTATAGAGGTAGAGAGGGTGTGTGTAGGGGACAGAGAATTGCATTTAGATCGTGTTTATTTTCTGCCCAGGTTGAGTTGATGTACCTGTGTTTATTTTCTGTGCCTAACTTGTACATAGTTTAAATAAATCTTCTTTTTGAAATTATGAAGCCTGGTAGTGCCTTGCCCACATAGTCTTCCCCACTCAGCACATTACCAGAGGCAAAGAGAGGCCAGGGAACTCAAACGGGCCCAAATCAGAGACATTACCAACTCTCCAGAGGGCGCCCAAAGATTGTCCGCTTTCCTGGGTTGGGAGATCAGCCAGAGAGGTCTCACTGTCCCTCTAAGAAGGCGGTGTCCATTCAGTGAGTGGTGGCAGCGACAGAGGAAGGAAATAGTCGCCAAACAGGGGCTTGCGAGCCGCAGAACGGCTATTCAGTCTCCCAGGGCTGAGGGCGGGTCCCCGTTTTGTCACAGGGACTATGAATCCAAGGCTCTCAGGTCTGTTAATAAGATGAGAAAATACACATAAAGCTTTACTATACCCTTCCAAACTTCTTTGGGAATTTCTTCTTTAGGGCACAGTAGTACTGTTGACATGACTAATTAAGGCAGCAAGATTAAAGTTAAAGGACAAGGATGCAGTTTCAGCAAGATTTTCAAAGCCCCCAAAATGGTCTCTGATTTATGTGAACCACCCAGCCTGTATTTAACCAACATATTAGCTGCCAAAGAACATGCTGGGAGCTGCTGTGTGCCCAGATATTATTTAAACATAGATAAAAAATATTGTAAATACTTCAAAGAGCCAGTGTGGGTTTTCAGAAAGCTAGTCCCTGCTGGGCAAAACTAAAATATGCCTATGTTGTTATTGTCCTTTCTTTCCAATATCTTAAACATTAAGCTTTTCAAGGTACTATGCACAGGTCTTAAAGGCTTCCCCATGTGGCGATGCTGATGATATAGCGGTTAGCTCAGCAGTGTAAAAGAAACAGCTCTGAAACAGCAAATTGTTTTACTACTAGACTTTCAGGAGAAGGGGCATTTGCAAATCTTTTACATTATTTTGGAAGCTCTAGCATCCTGAAAAGTCTGTGTGTGTCCCCCCAACTTAAAAGATGACACTTTAAATAAATCCAGTAAGTGATGAGGTTTTACAGTTGTATGGAGAAAACCATTCAGAAAGTAACAGCCTTATGTGCCGTGAATAGGGTTTCCAATTCAATAGTAGGAAACTCCTGGAGATTTGGGTGGGGTGAAGCCTGAGGAGGGCAGGGTTTGGGGAGGGGAGGAGAGGGACCTCAGTGGGGAATAATACCACAGCATCCACCCTCCAAAGGAGCCATTTTCTCCCGGGGAACTGATCTCTGTCATCTGGAGATCAGTTGTAATTCTAGATCTCCTGGCTCCACCTGGGGGGACTGGGAACCCTAGCCGTGAAAGGAAAATAGTAATCACCAAATACAAGGTGACCATCTTTAGCCATAGAAGATGATTGACTGCATTCCTGAAACTGTCAGGGGTTTTTTTAAGGTACTTGCTCAGTTTTTGGAGACAAACGGTGGTACAGCATGACACTGGCATCTTTATAACCTGCATATTTAGTGTTCCCTCTAAGCTGTGTAGGAGCTGCGGTGGCTCAAGTGGTTAAGACGCTGAACTGCAGGCTGTGGAAGGTTGGTAGTTCAGCAGTTCGAGACTCGAGTGTGCCGCATGACGGAGTGAGCTCCCGTCTCTAGTCCCAGCTCCTGCCAACCTAGCAGTTCGAAAGCAAGAAATTGCAAGTAGATAAATAGGTACCACTTCGGTGGGAAGGTAACAGCGTTCCATGCGCCTTGGTGTTTAGTCATGCCGGCCACATGACCACAGAAACGTCTTCGGACAGTGCTGGCTCTTCGGCTTGGAAACAGAGATGAGCACCGCAACCCTAGAGTTGGATTCGACTGGCTTTTGAGCAAGGGAACCTTTACATTTACCTTTTACTAAGATGTGCGAGTGAGTGGCCACTCATTGACACAGGAAGGCCCGCTCAGCAGCAATCTGGAGCCAGGCAGGGTCTTGCACTGCCCATTGCCCATTTGAAGATTACAGCAGTTATATCCTGCTCAGGATGTGAACTGTTCTGCTCAGTAGGAGAAAAAAATTAGAGGGAACATTGAACCACCATAAGAATCTGTTACGATTTTAGTCAGAAAGAGCAGAACTGTTTTAAAACAAACCTGGGTCAGATTCGGGGTGGGGTGGGGGGTTAAGTAGATTTAATAATAAAAAGAATAGAGTGTGACTGAAACAAAGTGAAATACTTTACAGTCTCTTTAGTTACTGTGAGAAAGTTAAAGCGTATGATTAGCTCTTTTCCACTGCATTCAGTGGACTTATGAGTGCTTAGCTTTGGCTGCACTGTACCATTGTTTCTTCCAGAGTCTTAAATGTTTACTTTGGCACATCCTCCTCTGAAATAAATCAGGGTCATGAGCTTGATTAATTTAAGACACATACTCACAGAAGAGGTTGAAGGGCTACTTCATGCTTAGAAGGTTTATTGCGTACCCTGTAAGACGCAAGATGGATACACATACTTCTTTTACTGCACTGTGTTTGTTCTTTAGTACACCTTTATGCCACCCTTCCCTTGGGGAACTCAGAGCAGCATCCCCTTGCATTATATCCTCACAACAACCCTGTGAGGTAGGTTAGGCTGAGAAAGAGCAACTGGTCCAAGGTCAACCAATAAGCTTCTGTGTCAATGTAGGGATTTGAACCTGGTCTGCCACTCTGACTACTACCCCACACTAGCTCTTTCAGAACCACTACTGAACTGACCCATTCTAGAACCATGGTTGCCTCTAGTTTCCCACAGAATGTTTTTTGGGAAGACCTAGGATTCAATAAATGCATCTCTCTATGGTTGAATGGGGTTCAAATGCGCTTTTATTAAATTTTTAATATCTGCTCAGATTGTATCATTGGAAGAAAATTTACGAGTCCAAGCTGGCCAGTTTAGTCCAAACTGAACTTGTGCTCCTTCAAGTAAAATAAAATTGCTTTAAATCTAAGCTAAACCTAAGTAGGAATTTCATTCGAACTGGACTCACAGTCAAAGACGAGCAATCCTCTAAGCACCTCGGATCTGAATGTATTGGGCTTAAGGAATTTGTGGCATTATATTTAAATATATGTCACCCTATCCCAAACACCCAATATCTATATTTATCAGATTGCCCCTTGATTGATTGATTGATTCAGGATTCTGGATGTCCTGAGTGTAATACAGAGCTGTTGTCTGCAAATGCTCCTGTCAGTGTTCTTGTCCCACTTTGAATTCCACCTCATTAGCTTGGAAAGCATTGTGGACAAATTTTGAATTGCTCACAAAGGAACTGGGAGGGGGTTTCCTTCCTGGAATCAGAGCTGGCAATCTTTATATCCAATTTAATAGCTGCCTCCAGTTTCTGAAAACATATTAAAGGAAATATCATAACAATGAGGTAACTACTTCCCCAAATACTAATTTGGTATTGTGTTTGATTTGCTTCATCAGTACGGCCTGATTTCATTTGCCACTCTCTCTTCAGCCTCTTCCTTGACCATCTTGACATGGCTGCATGCTTTTTTGCTTTACTTCAGATTGGTGAAAAGGTAGTCATAATAACCTAAGGACAGCCCTGTTACCTCAGAGCTAGGGATGCCAGCCTCCAGGTGGGACCTGGGGATGCCATGAAATTACAGCTCATCACCAGATTACACAGGTCGGTTCCTCTGGAGAAAATGGATGCTTTGGAGGGTGGACTCAGTGGCATTGTACCCCACTCAGTGAGGTCCCTGTCCTCCCCAGGCTCTACCACCAAATCTCCAGGAGTCTCACAACCCGATTCTTGCAGCCCTACCCCCCACGCCTACCCCTCAGAGCAGTGGTGCACCTAAATCCAGCATCTTGTTTAGCACAGTGCCCAGCCAATTCCCCTGGAGGGACAACAAACAGCTCAGGTGACGTTATTTACCTTTGTGCTTCAAAAATGTTCACTGTCTTCACACATTAAACCTCCATTAAAGGGGCAAGATTTATTTCTCCAGGATGTTGGCAGCCCTATGTGCAGTGTGGCATTCCCCAGCAATTAATGCACATATGAGAGAGTCTTCCTTTCCCTGTGTTGACCGTCAGCCTCCCAGGCTGGAGGTGACAGCCGCAGGTCCTCGGAAGGATGCATCTCCCGGGCACCGACAGTGGTCTCCAATGAGAGAACTCCCGGAAAGGGAACAGGAACTGGGGTGTGTTGCAGTATCTCACCCCTCACCGGCCAGCGACGTCTGAGTTGGGCCAGGTGGCAGCGGCGGACTTGCCCTGCATTGTCCTGCACCTCGTACGAGATGGGCCCCGTAGAACAGAGAACGACAGCTGGGACCTAGTGCTGACCTTCCCCATAGTTCCGGGCATAGACCGTGTCATCCGGAGCGAAGGTCTTTGTGCTCCTGGAAGCGATGGGGTCACAACTAGTGTCTGGCGCAAGGTCCGAGTGAACGTGGCTCAACCTGGTAGACAGCTGGCGGTCCAGGAGGAGCTCTG
>NW_015161948.1:2038493-2073530 GCF_001447785.1 Gekko japonicus | reverse complement strand
AATTGGTGTAGTCCTCTGACACTCTTGCTTCATTACTGTATTTCAGCCATTGATGGAATGAACGAGAGAACAAAAAACTCAAAGATCTTTCCAGACGACGGAAGACTTCAGGTGCAGGATGACCGTGCAATGAGCGACAGACTTTAGCGATGTGGCCCATCTTTCCACAAGAACAACAACTAGCATTGCGGAACTGACAGTCTCTACGAGCGTGCGCGCCACCACAACCTCCCACAACCACCAGTGCGGAACTGCCAGTCTCTACGAGCGTGCGCGCCACCACAACCGACACACGTTCCTTTTTGCGGGCTTTTCTGAGAACAGCACGGCTTCTGGTTGGCTCCTATTCTGTGGACTCCATCATCAGATGATTCTGATTGGTCGTCTCTGGAATCAGATGAGTCTGTGGTATCGGCGTGATGAACAGCATCAGTGCTGCATGACGTGTGACTCTGAGCACCCGATCGCGGTTTGTGAAGAGAAATGTTGGCGGCCTCCATCCTCAGCGCTTCTTTGAGTGCCGATTCGTGAGTTCTTTTTTCAACAGAAGCGCTCGCCTGATGCTGTCGTCTCTAAGACCGCAGAGCAAATGATCCATCAGGACTGAATCTAAATTTGGGAACTGGCAGTCACGAGCAGCCCTTCGCAGCGTGACGATGTATTCAGTGACAGACTCGCCCTCTTTCTGGCTCCGTTGGTGGAAGGCATATTGGTGTACGGCAGCAGATATCTTAGGCATAAAATAGTTGTTGAGTCATGCCTTGATGATGCCGAGAGGTGTCTCCAGTAATTTGGACGGAGTTACTAAGTCCCAAGCAATGTCGAATACAGCCTGGCCGCAGGTACTCAAGAAAGTGGCACGGCAGACATCGTCTCCTTCAATACCGTTTGCTATAAGGAAGCATTCAAAACGGTCCAGGTAGGATTCCCAGTTCCCAGCCTTGGGGTCGAACAGTTCGATATGGCCCTTGGATGCCATGCCCATAGTGATTTAGCTCTAGGTGCCCTCAGTGATTTCAGCTTGGGCAGGTGAGAGTGATTTCCCCATTTGGTTAGGCCTGGTATCCCATCCTCGTCACCAGTTTATGTATTGAAAGGCGGGAGACGATTATCAATGCAAGGCTTTTATTCAGAACATTACTCAGCTCTAATCTGACTCTGCGAAGAGCGACATCCAAACTTATACTGTTCCAAACTGAACTATATACAATGTAACTACTTTCATGAGGTCTGATTGGACCTAAGCGGAGCTCTCTGATAGGATACTCTGTATGGCTTTAGGACCACTAGAAGGTCTTTATTACGCAGCCAATCACAACAGAGGAAACTAGGATACCTTAGCACAAACCATAACTAAACAGCTTAGAAATAACTCAGAACATAACACTTCCATGTAAGAAATTAGTTCGATCTCTTACATATTTTTTTCAAATCTTTATGTGCTGTGATAATTGTATCCAACTATCAGATGTTGGAAGTTAAGCAGGATCAGCCCTTGTTAGTACTTGGATGGGAGACCACAGAGGAAGTCCAGGGTTGCTGTGCAGACACAGGCAATATTAAACCACCTGTTTTTCTCGTCTTGAAAACCCCACAGGGTTGCCATGTCAGCTGCAACTTGGTGACACTTTGCACCTCCATTTTCACCCCTTGGAAGAATAGTTATCATCCCCCCTTCTTGTGAGCCAAAGTATATACCTGACCAGGAAGGTAGCTGAGAGCCAGATCGGTGTATTGGTTAGGAGTACAGACTCTAATCTGAGAGAACCGGGTTTGATTCCCCACTCCTCCACATGCAGCTGCTGGTGTGACCTTGGGTCAGTTACAAGATCTTTCAGAGCTGTTCTCTCACGGGCAGTTCTTGAAAGAGTTCTCTCAGCCCCACCTACCTCTCCGGGTGTCTGTTGTAGGGAGCAGAAGGGAAGGGAGATTGTAAACCACTCTGAGACTCCTTCGGGTAGTGAAGGGTGGGGTATAGATCCAATCTCTTTTCTTCTTCTTTTCCTTCATTGCCTAGAGACAGCATCCTGTTTTTCCAGGGTGAAATGGGAGGAACCACAGGTGGTTATTTAGACAAAGTAGTCATTAAGAGCCCTTTTGCTGTTATGTGTGATTAATTTACCAACAGAAAGGTCAGATAACAAATTATTACAACCTAGTCTGCTGGCACAGAGAGACATTGAAGAGTATGCTTTAGTACAGGGTTAGCCAGCCTTTTCCATAACAAGGACAGCTCTGTTCACATGATACCATGAACACACATACATCCTGTGTGTGTGTTTGCGTATGTCTGACTGTAAGAAAGAGCCAACTTGCATTCACTTTACACATGAAATTGGGGACCAGTACCTTGATAAATGTAGGATTTCAATCACATGTTCACCTGTACATGCATTGACAGTATCACAATTACTCAATGGACGTGTAAAGAAAAATCAAGCATACACAGGACACAGATTGTACATGCATCCACTGTAATTTGTGAACAGGGCTACTAATGAAAAGTATCCAAAGCTGCTCCCCTCCCCCACCATATTACCAAATTTTGTTCTGTACTAGAAACAGAACAAGGAATAGAAAGAGCCCCAGAAATGAAGCTATCAGCTAAGCTGTACAGAGTAACGTTCTATGAAATAAAAGCTATTTTTTAAAAGGCTATTTTTTCCTGGGTCTTCAATGGATGCATGAGCTACTCTGCAGCAGCCGGTGAGGTATCAGTAGCTCACGCTGCACTTCCAAATTGGTACTTGCTCTCCAACAGCTTCATCCTTTTTTGTGACCTTTACATTCTGTAGGATTAGGTGAAGGGGTTGTGTCACATTGATCTGGAGCTTTTTAAAAATCATTTTTAGATTGACAGTGGTAAACTATCCCAGTTTATAATTTATGATGGCGGTAGCTTTGTTGAAGATAATGCTACAAATTATACTAGTAAAGTGCAAACTTATGGGTCAAGTTCTCTCTTTTTCTAAATGGATGCTCATCTCTGTTTTAAAGCTTTCTATTTTTTTTAAAAAACAGCATTCATGGAGAAAGTGATAGGAATTAGACACTGTTTGCTTGTTGTTACAAGTCTTCACTATTTTCTGCCAGTAATGTGGTGTCAACTTATTGTTCCTTCCCCCAAATTTCACTCCACCTTCATCTAAATCATCAAAAGGTAGCGTAACTTGTGTGATAATTTTAATATTTTCTAGAACCTTTTCCCAAAACCTCTGTATCTTAACACAAAACATCCAACAGTGTAAATATGTCCCTTTGGAGTTACAATTTCTCCAACATACAGGATTAACCTTTGTGATATGTGCTATTTGTACCGGAGTTAAATACCAAAATGTCAAAAGTTTAAAATTTTGTAATCGTATTGAAACTATAGAAGATTTATACTCATATGAATTCCATATTTCCCTCCATCCATCTTCAGTTTTCTTTTGAAATTCTCTCATATGCTCCAGTACCCAATGTAAATTTGCAATATGATCTCTAGTGCCTCTTCCTTTTCTGAATCCAGCTTGAACATCTGGTTTTTCTCATTCCATATATGTTAACAGTATTTTGTAAAATTGTGAGCATCACTTTACTTGCATGAGAAATTTAATGCGAAGTTTTGGTAGCTTACACTGGTTATTATAATAGTTCCCTTTTTCTCTACATGTAAGTTGCTGGAACGCTACATTTAGACTTCTGGTTCTATTTCTGTCACTCTTTACTTTTGCTTCTCATCTGTATAGCGATTTTAAAAATTTCATCAGACATCCATCAAGGCTTTTCATTTCTTTTGGCTACAGGAATAGTTTTTGCACATTCTTCCTTGATAATATCTGGTTTCAATCCATCTTGAAGTTCATTTTCTCTTGCAAATCTGTTCTTTAATTGGTCTTTCAACTCTTCAGGGATGTTATTTAGATTGTATTGTGGCACTATGAATGTTTTGCAGGCATAAATCTGTCAAATTGATTCTTACAATGTTTTAATCTCATTGCTTGCAGAGAATAGAAGGTTCTCCTGATGGGACTTAGAGAAGTAAACAAGAAACATCGGCGAAAACAAGATGGAGGCTGCTCTACCAGTCCCAAACATTCAGCGGCACTTAGACGCTTTCAGAAGTCACGTTTTGCTTGAGCTGTTGGTAACCCCTGTGGGGTGAACGTGACATCTACACAGTATTACTGCTGTCCTGCCACTTCCACTAGTTAAATAGTGACATTCAGCTCAGCCTCCACTTATATGTTCTACATTTTATTCAGTGTCATTCTAATCAGTGAATATATGTACATGTGATGAATATTTGCCACCTTTCCTGTTTTAATTTTCCAAGCAATTATGGATGAACCTGTCAAAAATGAGGCCATGTCTGGTCGCTTTTCTACAGTCTCAGTGAAAAGCATTCTGGTCTAAGCAATTGATTTGTGGCCAGAAATGTTGTTGGAAGCAAAACAACTGAGTTATTACTGTCAGATTGACAGGACTACTTCACACATGATCTTGTTCCACATAAGAAAAAAAAATAATAACATGTGAAATGGCATTAATGTGGTCTAGAATTTGTTGTCATGTTTTGCACCATCTATGGTGGATGGCTACTTGGTGAGAGATGTAAAAATATTCAAATACTTGCCCATCTTCTGGCTCCTGTGTTCATTTTTTTAAAGTATACAATAATGATATCCTTGAAGATATTCCTTTTGAAAGACAGAAACTTTAAAAATACTAGTTAATTCTTCCAGCTAATGGAGTTATGTCCTTGTTCTTATTCTGCGGATTTGGGAATGTCACACTGAAGCAAAAACAACCCCCTCATTCTTAGCTGTTTTTTACTATAAAACTTGGAGTAGCTTTGCAAAGATTATGACTTTTACAAAATGCAATTTCAGTGCAGTCATGAGCATTAATTGTTCTTTGTCAAACAACTCCTTGCATCTGAGATGTTTCACAGATAGTTGAACCTGGTTGTCTCCTGAAGCAAAACAGAGATCATTGATACACGACATCCCTGGCTGCAAACAGCGGGTTTATAAGATCCCGGATTCATATTTGCATATGATCTGCAGTTTTCTGCCTTTCCTCCATTTCATACAGATATCGAACTGAATCTTTGAGCTGAATTTTGCAGAGCAAAAATCAGTCCAGATTGTGAGGACAATGAATAGCCTAGATATGGTCATCCCAGTATGTACTGAAATATTTTAATCCAGTTTTGTCTCTTTTTTATGGATGTCATTAAAAAGGCCAAGAAGAAGGGGAAATGATACAGCATATAAAATATAGCATGTAATCTGCAGTAACGGATTCAGTAGTTTCATTATGGTCATGAATCAAGAAGTATGAATGCTATTGATATATTTAGCCCTCAAATCATCAGGGTGTATAAAAACAATGAAAAATTAACACACACAAAATATAGTTTAACTCCAATATACCTCACACTCAAATGCATTTATAAACAAAACCAATCTCACATGAAGTATCGCCTCTGCTTATAGAACAACATATCAAACCAGAAGGACCGATAGTCATTTTGAAGCAAGGTTTGTTGTGACTCACACCACAAGAGTAAGCTGTTCCAGTTCACCCTAATTAAATATTTAGTTTTTTAATTTATTTACTCCCTTTCCATGATTGCTGTATTTTGTCTGTAAAAAGTTAATGTTTTAAAACTAAAAGCTGGCAGGCTCTGTGCGACGCATCTCTCTTGGCAAATGTACATAAGAAAACTCTTAAGTATGCACCCCTAACCAAATACTATTACACTGAATTTGATGCAGTATTTTATTAAAGAAATCATCAGAAAATAACTTGCATCAGAATTATCTTTTTTTGTACAAATAAAATACCACATGTGTGAAACTCTTTATTAAGCACTGGTTCACACAGAAGGCTATGTTGGAAGCCTGGGAACCATGTCTAGTTGACATATTTGGTCCTAGACTGGGGATGCATGTGATGGGAGCAATCATTCTGAAATTAAGTATGGCCTGGCCAGTACCTGGAATGAAGAACTCTTAGATTTTCAGCAGTGCAATCCTAGACACCCTTCTAAGCCCATTGACTGCAATGGATTTATTTACTTAATTTTCACCCCATTGGGGACCCAAAGCGGCTTACATCATTCTCCTCTCCTCTGTTTTATCCTCACAGCAACCCTGTGAGGTAGGTTATGTTGAAGGTGTTTGAGTGGCCCAAGGTCAGCCCAAGTGGGGATTTGAACTTGGATTTCCCAGGTCCTAGTCTGACACTTTCAGTACTACACCACGCTGGATGTAGAAGGGTGTTGTTTAGGATTCCATTATAAGTATCTTGCCTTGAAGTCCATGTAGATGAAAAGATGTCACATACACGCAAGCCTGCTTGGGACAGTCACTCTCTCAACCAAACCTACCCCACAGGGTCATTATGAAGATAAAATGGAGGAGAGACCATGTACATTGTCTTTGGTTTACTGGAGAAAGTGATGGGATAAAAATCTAATAAATAAACATTACTTGTTGGGAATGGATGATGGGTTTGTTTTATTTTGCTGTAAGGATATATCTATGCTACAAATCTAAGATTTATGCAATAGATTCTACTGATGAATCCTGAGAATTGTAGTTTGGAGTGTGGGGAAAACAGAGCGATATACATTAACCCACTGGAGGTTTAAGTAGTACTTTTCCTCTGACTCAGAGTTAAAATGGCATGGATGACACAAAACGGACCACCGGAGCTAATTGATTAGCATTAAGTGAGTCCACCAAATTTCAGACTGGCCTTCTACAGCGATGCTTTTAAAAGATGTTTGATCTGCAGCAATTGGCAGATGCTAGCACTGAGTTCCATGCCATCACTGAAATTTTCAACTGACGATTTTTGCACATCAAACCCCCATTAAAGGCACAGGAGTAAGCCAGTCAGTGTAGCTCTGTCTTGTTTCATGACATCTCTGTTTCGATTGACATATTTATGTTTCTTTATTCCCAAGCATAATTTCTCTGGGGTTGGTACAAATACAACATCAATACAGTCTCATGAGCCAGGAAAGAGTATTTTCTGTTTTGTTTTAGAAACCACATATATATTCCGTATAATGTTATTGGACTTGTAGCCTAGGTAAGATCCTCCAGGCAAGGTATCTAGAAGCACTTGTACAAATAAGTACTCACATTCTTTGCTGTAACCGGTTTGAGGGGATAGTTTGCCTGCTGGGGTTAGGAACTGGATTTCCTTTTGTCTTTCGTCTTGTTCCTGTCAAGGTATAGAAAGCACATTAGGGCATTATATGATGTATTATCGCTAGGGAACGCATTCTGTTGAGATAAAACTGGTTGTTTGGCTGTGGGGAGCCGGATGGACTGGGAGGCTAAAATGCCCTTGGAAAAGGACCCGCCCCCTTGAAGATGGAATGATCAGGCTTCTGGCCATGACTCCCACCCACTTCATGTGACATGTGGGCTGTCAACAGCAGCTCCTACCTGTACACCTTGTGCAAAACAAAACACAGTGACTTATGGTGGTGGCTCCCACACATATAGTGTGCACCCTCTCCCCTCTGGCCATCTGCCCACTAGGCCTTTTTCTGGTAGCCTTAATGCCCAATCCAACCCTGGTGAGAAGATCACCAGTTTGCCTCTGTGTGACCTACTATGCTTGTGTGACTTGCTAAAAGTATAGGGATGCCAACCTCCAGGTGAGACCTGGAAATCTGGAATTACAAGCAATGTTCCCTCTAAGCTCCACAGTGTTGTGAGCAGAAATTCTACCTTGTGAGTAGAAAAAGCTAGTAGCATTAAAGTTGTGAGGGAATCTACATTTGACTATCGCATAAATTAGTTTTTTTAGAAGATTATGTCCATAATCTTGTGAAAATCTCAAAATAAATTTGTTTTAAATAATATCTAAACTATAGTTTAAGAATAATTTAAATACTATAAGATAAAACAGAATCAAGACAAATTTTACCCACCCCTTTCCACTATATTGGTAAACCTGACCTTTGACAAACAGATCTACTTGCCCCATTCCATTATATTGGTAGACCTGTTCTCCAGGTAACAGGTCTACCCACCCCTTTCCACTATATTGGTAGACCTGTCCTCCAGAGAACAGCTCTACCCCACCCCTTTCCATTATATTGGTAAACCTGGCCTCTGCAGAACAGGTCTAACTGCCCCAGTCCACTGCAATAGAAGACCTGTCCCTGGACCGTCACCCTGCGCTGAGCCTTAGAAAACATACCAGCACTGGGGGGGGGGGCGAATAAACTCTTGCAGTCTACTTTGGGGTTTTTTTTTTAGTGAAATATGACAACCAGCATCACAGGTCAAGTATAACATAGGAGGAACAATCACTGTCAGAACCTTGCCTAACCTAACAAACAGAAAGTTGCTTAAATCTTATCAATCTGCCCAGACTACTTATTTATTCAAATATTTATATCCCAGTTTTTATATCCTCTCTCCCCTCCCTCAAACCCTATCCTCCCCAGGCTCCACCCCCAAAATCTCCAACCCAGAGTTGGCAACCCTACTTGTGAATACAGTGTGATTTAAAAGGAAAGCAGGACATGGGGAAAGTTTTAAAACTATTCTTCCTGCTGTCGTTCTGCTGGAAACAGCCAGTCCTCTGAGTGAAGGTGGAAACGTATATCATTTCATCCCATCAGAGCTAGACTTCCCTGAGGATTGCGAAGATCGCCCAACAATTAAGAGGTTTCTGGGAAGCACCACAAAAATCCACAGCCAGGATCATACAAAGATATGTACCATCTCAGTTTTCTTTCTGAGATATATAAATAAGGGGCGGCGGCACTGGCAGTATTTTACATTTCTGATCAGGTTGGGGGTAATTTTTTTACCTGGACAGGTGGGTATTTCTTAGACCCCTTTGAAAATCATGCCAAACAAGGGTACTGAGAATCTTTCAGAGATCCTCCGTCACCCTTGCAGAACTGCAATTCCCAGGGTTCCTTGGGAAAAGGAAATTGCTGTCATGAAACTAGTTTAAACTTGTGGTTTGCATAAATCCAAACAGGGTAGGAAACCCATAATTCATATATTACCAATCCTAAATGGCCCATTCTTAAGTAAAAAGAATTCATTGATGCTGATGTCAGTGCCCTTTTATTCAGACAAACTCCCCAAATGACAAATGCCCATCTGGAAGTTGAACATTTTAGAATCAAAAAGACCTTTGTGTCTTAATTGAAACTGGGCTCAGTTTCAAAAAGACCAAAACAATGAGGCATTTAAACTCCGGACTGTTTAGTTCATGTTTCTGCTGTCTCACCAAGGCTGGATCAACAACCATAAAACATAATGTGTTGTTGACCTTTCTCTGACAGCAGCTTTGCTACTGAAAACTATTATTTGGTTTCAATTGGAAGATGCTGGATGGGACAACATGTGTTCTAGTGTCCTGGCCCCACTGCTGGACCTCCTGATATTTTTTGGCCACTGTGTGATACAGAGTGTTGGACTAGATGGGCCATTGGCCTGATCCAACATTGGCTTCTCTTATGTTCTTATGTTCTTATTATAAGAAATTAATATAATTTGCTTTTAACTTGCATACATTTGGCCTCTGCTTAGAAATGTCATAGACCTAAATGCACACATGTCCTGTGCATTTTATGGCTTTTTGCCTTATAGTTTATAATTTTTCTGAATCGGTAAGTATGTCCATCTGATGAGGTGGGTTCTAGACCATGGAAGTGTTGAATATTGAAACTCTGCATGCAAGAGGATCAGGGAGGGAAAGGGTTAAGAGAATTCTCTCAGTCAGGTACACTTGGCAGTTGGCCTCACCCTCTGTTGGGTTAGATGTTGAGCCTCTTTGGCCCTCGCTTGCCTTCTCTTTTTCATCTTATATAGGACTTTATCTCACTTACCTGTTCACAATAAGTTAAATGTACCCTACATTAATATGCCATGTAAGATGTGCTTCAATTTTTGTAAGTAAGATTTCTTTCTCTTGTTACCATTGGAGTCAGATCATCTTTGTAATTTGTTTGAACAGCATTTTTCCCTTAACTGGGAGATGCGGAGGATCCGGGATACTGTGTAAAGCTGCTGTGCTTCCAAGTCAAATTATTTTTTTTACATTTAACCCAACAGAAAGTTAGTGCCAGAAGACATATTGCTGTATTTACCCTGTAGTGTTTTTGAATGCAGTGAAATGGGCTGACCTTGTTCATAGGAGACAGGTTCAGTTTGCTGTGAATGATCTGAGCAAGTTGGCTCACACGTTACAAGAAACATATACTCCTTCTATTAGCATCTCTCCTTATATATAATTGAATAGTGGGTGCCAAAGTTCTAAAATGCACTCCTTTAGTGTATGGACGCTTGAACTGTCAGTCAGAAGACGCTGGCTGGGTTGACTGGCTGCTTTGTGCAGTCCCGCCCAGCGTTTCAAGGTCTTTTGCATATGGAAGCTGATTGGACTTCACTGCATTCCACACCTCAAACTCACCCCCCTCCCCGCAAGGCAGTTGGAATGTCAGTTGCATATGGAACCTTCAAGGTCTTTTGCATATGGAAGCTGATTGGACTTCACTCCATTCCACACCTCATACTCCCCCCCACCTGCAAGGCATTTGGAATGTCTGGTGGTGTGTAGGTCCCAGGATCATGTTTTAAAAGCTGCCTGGGGGATTATGGACCATTCACACACTTTCAACCTTAACATACCTCATAGGGGGAGAGGAGAATGATGACAGCGGCTTTCCCTAGGCAGAGGCTGGGGGGGGGGAAGTAAACTTGAAGACAAGACAGGCACCCACCCAGAGCCTCTGGCATTTTCTCACTCTGCTGACATCAAAACCAATTTAAGGCAAAATAAGAGGCTACTGAGAGGGGAGGAAATAAAGTTGCCAGCTTTAGGTATGGAAATTCCTGGAGATTTGAGGAGTGGAGGCCGGAGAGGGGGACCTCAGACAGGTTACAGTGCCATAGACTCCACCCTCCAACCCAGCTATTTGCTCCTGGGGAACTATTGTTGCCAATCTTGGCCCAGCACCCATCAAACCATTCTCTTCAACCCCCTGCTGTGCAGCTGACTTTCCCCTAGGGTTGCCAATCTCCAGGTGGGACCTGGAGATCTCCCACTGCTACAATTGATCTCCAGATGACAGAGATCAGTTCCCCTAGAGAAAATGACTGCTTTAGGAGGGTAGACCCTATGACATTATACCTGCTGAGTCCTTCCCCCCCCCCCAATGCTGCCCTCTACAGAATCCACCCCCCAAAACTCCAGGTATTTCCCTCCTTAGACCAGGCAACCCTACTTTCCCCTCAGTGCCTGATGGTAATCCACCCCCCAACACTCCAGGTATTTCCCTCCTTATAGCTGGCAACCCTACTTTCCCCTCAGTGCCTGATGGTAGGCAACTTAGTTTGGTCCAGTCACCTACTTTGGCCTTTGGGAGAAAACATATTGGGGCCAATCCTGATAGGGTTGCCAACTCCCGATGGGAAATTCCTGGAGATTTGAGGGATGGAGCCTGAAGAGGGTGAGGTTTGAGGAGGGGTGGGACCTCAGACAGGTACAATGCCATAGACTCCACCCTCCAAACCACTCAGTCCCTCATGGGGAACCATTGTTGCCAATCTCCAGGTGAGGGCTGGAGACCACTCAAAATTACAATTGCTCTGCAGAAGGGAGGGCGGAAGTCAGCTGAAGTCAAAGGGGCAGATAATGGTAGGTTGATGGTTAGCTGGGAAGGAGATGGGGTTGCCAACTCCAGGCTGGCAAATTCCTGGGGATTTGAGGGGTGGAGCCTGGAGAGGGTGGGGTTTGCGGAGGGGTGGGACCTCAGACAGGTAGAATGCCATAGACTCCACCCTCCAAACCAGCCATTTCATCCTGGGTAACAATTGTTGCCAATCTCCAGGTGAGGGCTACAGATCACTCAAAATTACAACTACTCTTCAGGGAGCAGAGATCAGTTCCTCTGGAGAAAACAGTGGACTCTGTCATTATACCCTGCTGAGGTCACCACAACAAAATGACACTGTTTGCCCAAAGCCAGAGCACTCCCCCAGAGCCTCTTTCTAGATCCCGTTGTATTTATTTCCACAATGGGCTTTACTGCTAGTTCAGAAATAAAGGGGTAGAGAGAGAAGAGATATTGCTTGACATGAGAGATTCACTATATGGTGAGATCTCACTCTGGTGAGGATGTTCAAAAAGGACCAATTTAAGTGCTGAAGATATTCTACTCCCTGTGTGATTACTTTTCACTTCAGTACTAGGAACTATTGTTAGAATTATTATCAGTCCTGATCCATAGCTTTTAATTTATTATTTATTTATTAAAACATTTATATCCTGCCTTCCTTCTTGGTTCAAGGCAGCTGTGGGACCTCCAAACAATTATTGCCAATAAACCATTTAGTTGCTGCTGAGACTGCACGGACCAGATATTGCTGGAGGGAAGGGAGACACTTATGGCTTCCACAGTGAGAGAACAGCAACTCAGAGCTTTGGTTCTGACAGTAGTGGGTAGGCACAGATAAACTTTGCTATAGAAATTACTTGTTTTGTTCACCTCTATTTGGACAGAAATTCTTTCCTTTAGTTGTTAGAACTGAGAACCAGATCTTATAAGCACAACCCTGTGGGTTTGGCACTCGACTGGATCAGGAACACACACACACTATTTTGTCCCTGAGGAAATCATAGCAGAGTTCTGAGGGAAAGGGAAGTTCTGAGTCCCATGAGTAGCACCACCCCAGAGAGCCAGCCACACTGTAGCAAAGACTGGGCATGACAGACTTTCAGAAGGCAGCAGAGAGAGAGTGTAAGAGACTTTATCACCTCTTTGGTTCCAATTTTAAATTGTGTTGTCTGTTGGATTTTGGTAGATATTAGGGTTACCATATTCTGAAAAGCAAAAAGCAAAAAAGAGGACATATTTCCCGGCTACTTCAAACAAATGGTCACTATGACAAATCTTTTAAATAACCTTCCAACCCAAAGAGAGGACATGTTCATCAGTTTTTTTAAAAGAGCCCAAAAGAGGATGGACACCAAAAAAAGAGGACATGTCCTCTAAAAAGAGGGCATCTGGTAACCTTAGGATATATGTGTCCGGCTTTCATTCCCCTTATTTTGCTTGTAAATGCGACTAGAGGGTCTGGGAGTTGTTTTTGAAATTACGTTGTTGTTTTTCTTTTTTGCCTACTGGCCACCTAGGGTTTCCAGCTCCATATTGGGAAATTCCTGGAGATTTGGGGGGGGTGAAATTTGGCAATAGTGGGGGTTGGGGAGGGACTTCGGTGAACTATAATGTCATAGAGTCCACCTTCGAAAGCGTCAATTTTTCCAGGGGAACTGATGTCTGTTGCCTGGAGATCAGTCATTTTTTTAATTAGTTTTTTCCCTTTTAAACTTTTACAACACATATTATTCAACTTCTTACAATTTCCTCCCGTTCCCCCTCCTCCCTCCTCCCCTCCCTATCTTCATGTTGTCCTTAGTCTTTTGTCCCCAGCCATGGGCACAAAGTCTGAATCTTTCACTGAATGTCTTTTCTTCCTTCCTTTGATATCCAGTCACAATAGGTCTTCCATCTATTCTAGTGTTGCCAAGTTGTTTTTGGTCCGCAGCGGGGGACTCCCGCCTGGCATCTGGAGTTCGCGCTCGCGTGCCACACACACGTCACCCGGAAGTGGCACCCTCCATCGAGGCTGCAGTCGTGAACACCAAAGACGCGGAGGTTTGTGGGACCGATCCCGAGTCCCCCTCCGTGTTAGGTAGGTTTCCCTCAATTCCGCTCATGATCTTGCCAGATTCGGAACGATAGGAGAAAGGGAGTTCTAACAATATGTTGGATCCCCAAGCATCGAGAATAAATCCACGTTTTCAAGAAAAGCAAAATTTATTTCAAAGCGTTGAAGACATACTCAAACACGTTCTTTGTTAGAACTGGGGATACACAGTTAGGTCAAGCATAATAAAGGAAATTCAAACAGATACAGATCCAATGAATAGCATTCCCGCTGGCGGGCTAATGGAACGGTTGCGCGCCCAGTCCATGGGAACCAGGCAGAACATCAGACAAAACACAGGTGCAGTACTCATGAGAAAAGCAATAGGCAAGCATTACAGCCTCTTCTCCCCCACACAACCTCCAGCAGTTATCTTGTGCATTCCAACGCAGGAGCAGGATGATAGAAAACAAGCCGGGTGCAACAAGGAAAGGATATGTACACAGAGGTCACAGAAACAGAATGGCAGCTTGCTGACACTGCCTTATAGAGACCTGCTATTTTTAGCCAGTGTTGCTTGCCTATCTCCTCTATTACTTCTTGTAATGGCTTAAGAGTTTTCCCTCTAAACATATCCCCCACTCTGTGGTATCCTTTGGACCTTAAAATTTCCCACCATTTAATTTCTTGCTCCTCTTCATTAATAGTTTCTAATGGTGCCCATCTAGAGGGTCTTCCTAGCCAGTTCAGTTGCCATTTCTTCCATCCTGGAGATCAGTCTTAATCCCAGGAGATCTCCAGCCACCACCTGGAGATTGTGAAGACCTTGGGTTCTGTGAGTCAATATGGAGTGTTTCCTTCAAGAGTTGATAAGTAGTAATTGATAAGAATTGGGATTGCTACACGCTCAGATAAAGCAAATATTGTGAAATGCATTGTTTTCATTGCAGAGTATTTAGTTAGCGTGTGAGCGATAATAGAAGAATTTTTTCTACAGAATTACGTAATCGTTTTTGCAACTTATCTTTATTGACTATTTGTTATTTTTGTCACAGATGTTTTTGGCATTCCACCACCTGGAGACTGGCAGCCCTATGGCCACTGTCTCCCCCCATTAGGAGGTGGAGGCTTTCATTTTGCCACCACCACCCCAAATCCAGATCCCATAATTTCTTCCCTCAACTGGTTTTGGCAGGAGAAATGGGTTACATGAGGCCTGAAGAGCATGGTTTCCTTATACAATCTTAGATATCACCTTTTCTATTGTATTTCCATTTTTAACCTCCTAAATAAATCAAGTTTCCCATGTAAAAACTGACATTCCGTTTTCATGCCTTTACCTATACAAATGCCTTGATTGTGTGGAAGTCCAGATTTGTGTTAGTACTTTATTTACCCAAAACCTCTATAGGGCTTCACTTCTGCTCATAGTGGAAGAAATGAGAATTTTATTACTGTTGAAGGTTGGGATAAAAACTGGACATTAATAGTGAAATCCTAAGCCATCTCTCCCTTCTAAGTCTATTGAAGGCTTAGAATTGTGTAACTCTCCTTAGGTGAGCATTGTAGAAAACTTTTCCAAAGTCAGTGAGGGGAACTCAGCTGATTTCAGTGAAATCCAGGTCAGGGTCAGTAATTTCTTTGGCACGTTAAGCCATGTACAGATTTTCCTGGAATGGCTTGGCATAATCATGAAGCTGGCTTGCTTCAGTCTTTCCACTTGCAAAAATAATTGGGGCCAACCTGCCCCAAGCAATTTTATAATACTCATCTTTCCTAAATGGTCACTGGAGCTTCCCCTTATTACTGCTGTGTGGGATCTCTCAGAGAGAACTACAAGTCCACTCCACTCCTCAAGGCAAGTTGGTGTATTGAATTTTCCAGCCAGTAATGGCAGGTATCACTATTATAAACATGTCAAGTGGCCACAAGGTAACCAAGAGGACATGCCCTGTGTACCTTTTAGTAGCACAGAAGAGTAAAATTCTGGCAGGTTGATGTTTTTCATCCCTGCAGCAATGTGATATGGTCAACTACTTGCAATCTTCTTTCTTCTATGCAGTTATTATTAAAGATAACCATCTTCAAGTTCTTGAAGGGCTGTCATCTAGAGGATGGTGTGGAGTTGTTTTCTGTTTCCCCAGAAGGTCGGGCCAGAACCAACAGGTTGAAAGCTAAACAGAAAGAGTTTTCGGCTAAACACTAGGAAGAACTTCCTGTCAGAGCGGTTCCTCAATGGAGCAGGCTTCCTCGGGAAGTGGTGGGCTCTCCTTCTTTGGAGGTTTTCAAACAGAGGCTAGATGGCCATCTGACAGCAATGCTGATTCTCTGAACTTAGGCAGATCATGAGACGGAGGGCAGGAAGGGTTGCCTCAGTGCTTAGTTCTTGTGGCCCTTTTTTACACACCCAGGGAAATGCTGATTGCCACTTTGGGGTCACGAAGCAATCCTGGAGGTTTTTGTCATCTTCTGGGAGTGGAACAGTGGTCACTGCGGGTGTGGAAGGGGAGGTATTTGTGAATTTCCTGCATTGTGCAGGGGGTTGGACTAGATGACCCTGGAGGTCCCTTCCAACTCAATGATTCTGTGATTAAGGGAGCCCTGTGCTGTAGTGAATACAGTCTCCCAAAACAGCCATGGCTGTTCCAGCCCCTTGCCTTTCACGCCCTCTGTAACTGTTCAATTAGCACATAAAGCAGTTCTTACTACCTGTTGTGTATTCACTTCATCCAAAACCATGTTAAGCTTGAGACCTCAGCCAGATTCTAATCTGAAACAATACCATTGGCTGAAGCAATGTCTGTAACCAATAAAATGTAAGAGTCTGTGCTGGAGGGAAGACAAATGATTGGTTGTTACCTATGTAAAATGATTGGATGTTAACTGTGAGAGGGTGTGGCTACCCCAGCCTGGGAGAGTTTGAAAGGAGCTATGCTCCACTGTTGTTTGTTGTTGTGTTGTCTGATGCTGTGTGATCTTTGGAAGTTCTCGTTCTCAGTAAAGCTGAATCACTTGTTATTTACTTCGCTGTTGAGTTGCATACTTAACACTACCTGTCCTGCTCAGGCATAAAAGAGATGCTGGAAGTGATCTGCAAAACAGCATGGAAATTACTCCATTGTGGCACTTGTTTCAGAAAGCCAGGCATAGGACCATCTTAGCAGTTAATTCCATGTAGAAGTACAACTGATCAGTCAACAAGCACATGCCCACATGTCTGAGTTTGGATGTGTTATATTTGTTCTCAGTGTTACAAAACCCTATCATTTGAGAACTCTTTGATTTCAGTTTGCCAAGGATCTTGGATTTGTACTCAACAGTAAGCCAACCTGTTCTGGGAGAAGGACAGGAGGTCAGATCTGCAGTGCACTATTTCTTGAGGTGCTCCTGATGCCTAACAGAAGAGCCATGGGTGCTACAGTAGAAAGCCACAGGAGGCAGATTCTCTTGCCTTGTACTAACACTTCTGCATCAGCAAATTAATTTTTGTTTGCTGACTTTGTTCTATTTTGGTGCAGTCTTTTGCGAAAGCCAAGTACTACCCTGTTATCCCATGGAGAAGAAATAGGAGCATACCTACTTCATACAAGTGACAAGTGCCTGCCCCTTTCTAGGGGTTAGCTCACACCTCCCTTTGCCTGGAACTTCTATCCCATATGGGAGGAAATGACCCCCTGACCTATGTGACCCCGAGAGATCTCTAACACTGGGATGCGACCCCTCTCTGAACTCATCTCATTGCCTCAAACCAATAGGACATGGTTTTGAGAGGGGTCACATGGCACCCTAAGAGATCTCTCATAGTCACATGGGGGCTCCAGGACAAGAGGAGGTAAGACTTAGGCTCCTAGAAGGCAGGAGGGCCCCTGTTACTTTTTGTGATAGGTATGCCCCTATTTCTTCTTATGATGCAGCTAAACAGAAAGAAAATGTCATGAAAGAATTATAGAGCATGAATTTGCTGGAATCATGAATTTTGGGAGCATGAATTAGGTTGTCATGTGGCTTGTACTCTGATTTGTTTAGCACAATATTCCTGGCTACAGAAATGGAAACCTGACGTTATTAGCCGTAAGTCCTAGGGGGCTATGTCTTGATTCCAAATGTCCTGAAGCAAGAGGAGACAGATGGCTGATTTCCTAGCAGCTCATGAAACGGTTTCTCCAATTTTTTGCCCTTCAGCCTTCCTAGAATAGGCCTCTTGCTGGAATAGAGTTGCCCATGCTTCTGCTACTGCTGTGGTTGAAAGGTACCACTTTCTTTTCTTTTTTAATTGAACGCCCCACTGTTGCTTGATGTCTTCTTGCAAATTAAATGTAAATTAGAGGGAACACAAAACCATTTTTTCTAAAAATAGCGGAGTGATCCTTCTCCCTTCTCTCTCATGCTTTGTAACATAGTAAAATGGTGATTAAATTATCACCAGACAATCCCTGTTCTGTACTTTCTACAGCTTTTGCTTTCGAGAGTAGCCATAAAAATGAAAACAAGCCATACACTTAGATTAGTTGCTTAGTAGTCATTAGCAGGTGGAAGATATGAGGTTAAATCCCAGCCTGGAAAAAGAGTTGCAGGCCATGGGGTTGCCAACTTCCCGGAGAAAAAAATGCCATGTCCCTTTAAAGGAGGCTTAATGTGGTATTGGCTACCAGGTGATGTGATTTACCTCCAAGACAAGCTTCAGCAGCTCATTTCCACATATTAAGCCTCTATTAAAAGGATGTGACATTCTTTTTTAAAATCCAAGACTATTGGCAACCTCACAATGCAGGATGATACAATGAGGTTGAGGAAATTCTGTTTCACTGTATCCGAAGAAGTATGCTTGCACACAGAAGCTTATGTCTTGAATAAAACTTTGTTGGTCTTAAAGGTGCCACTGGACTCAAACTTCATTCTAATGCAAGGCTTAGAGGAGACATGATTGCAGTCTTCAAGTATTTGAAGGGCTGTCATGTAGAAGTTGGAGCGGATCTATTCTCTCTTGCTCCGGATTGCAAGACTAGAACTAATGGGTGGAAATTACAAGGGAATTGTTACCGGCTAAATATCAGGAGAAACTTCCTAACTGTAAGAGTGGTTGAGCAGTGGAACAGTCTGCCTCGGGAGGTGGTGGATGCTCCTTCGCTGGACATTTTCAAGCGGAGGCTGGATGACTATCTTTCGGGTATGTTGTAGGGCTATCTTTCGGCTATGCTCCTGCAGAGTGCAGGGAGGTTGGACTAGATGATCTGGAAGATCCCTTCCAACTCTAACATTCTATGATTCTATGTTATTCCTGATTGCCTTACTATAGGCTGAGTTCAGACTGGCAGTTTGGCCCGATATAGGCACGTTTCAGAAATGTTTCACAAACAGATTAAAGGGGCCGTTCACACAGGCACATCTGTCTGGCATTCCCCAGCCGTAATCAACCCGTCTCGTAACGCTTCCCTCCCGAGTTTAAAAGATACCAGGTGAAAGTGGTATCAAACCCTGGAAAGCGCAATTATCCCATGTCCATCCCACACCAACAAAGTGTGAATGCCAAAAGCTGTGGTTTTTCTTGTGCACTTATGCGCTTATGCGCATAAGCGCATATCTTCAGATTACCAAAAAGAACATCGCGCCTTACAGCCATGCCTCCACCAGGGGCAGGCCAACAGTGTGAACGCTCCCTTGCGCCTCCTCCCCAGTATCCTCCCGTATCAGTCGGTGCAGTGTGACCAGGAAAACCTGGAACACTTTGTTCCGGGGTTTTTTTGCCACGACTCCCTCCTGCTTCAAACTGCCAGTCTGAACTCAGCCATAGTGTCTGCAGCAGCAATAGCTAACAGCTGGATTGGCTGACCCATCCGACTCTCAGTCAAATCCTCAAAACACCTCCAGGCAGTTGTTGGTATTTATTTATTATATATAGGTGGATCATATAAGTACAATTATCTTTATCATTACCAACTGATGTTAGGAACACCTGAAATGCAATAACAAATGGGAGATCAGTTGAAAAACATAGCCTAGCAGTTGCTACCTGAGGTCCAGTGTAGATCGTGAACTGATCTATATGCTGTTCTCATCTTGCAAATGCTGCTGAAAAGCCAAATTTCTGTGGAAAGTTTACCAGTCCAGAGCTGTAATGTGACACAGTGGAGAGCCAGTTTGGTGTAGTGGTTAAGTGCGTGGACTCTAATCTGGGAGAACCAGGTTTGATTCCCCACTCCTCCACTTGCGCCTGGCTGGATGACCTTGAGCAAGCCGTAGTTCTGATAAGAGCTGTCCTTGAAAAAGAGCAGTTTCTGTCAAGAGCTCTCTTAGCCCCACCCACCTCACAGGGTGTCTGTTGTGGGGAGGGGAAGGGAAAGGAGTTTGTGAGCCGCTCTGAGACACCTTCGGGTAGTGAAGGACAGGGTATAAATCCAATATCTCTCTCTCTCTCTCTCTCTCTCTCTGTGCTTGCCATGTGAGCTAGAATCATGGCATAGTGTGATTCCCCCACCCTTGCCAGATCTCATTAACAGCACGGAGCAAGAACAGTCAAAGTGGCAATGTGAGGGCCCTTATTCATGTAATGAGTTGATGCTAGGGTTGCCAGGTTCCCCCGGCCCACTAGTAGGGGATGGGGGGTAGGGTTGCCAGATCCAGCTTGGGAAACTCCTGGAGATCTGGAGATGGAGCCTGGGGGGGACAGGGGCCTCAGTGGGGTACAATGCCATACAGTCCACCCTCCAAATCATCCATTTTCTCCAGAGGAAATTATGTCTGTGGTCTGGAGATGAGCTGTAATCCGAGGGGATCCCCAGATCCCTTTTGGAGGTTGGCATCCCTAGTTGGTGCTGTTTCATACTACAACACTGAGATAGAAAACCCACCAACATAATGCCATTCCTAGCAGAATCTGCTGTGAAAGACCCATGTATACCGCTCCTGTCGTTACCAGATCTTGTTCTGGGGCCATGCAATGATCTGCCTGCTTGTGGACTTCATGGATACGTTTCTGCTTGTTGGGAATACTATAGGAGGTTTTCTTTGTTGGTTTCAGCTTCTGTTTGATAAAACGGGCTGTATTTGTGGACTTTGGCTTCTTTTTCATGGCTCTTCTGAATCCTGTTGAATTGTTTAGTCTACTTTTTAAAAAATGTTACACTGGGTTGTGGGTTCTGTTTTTATTCTGTGTAACAGGAAAAGGAGCATATAAATGCCTTACAAGTCCTGTTCATATCTTACAGTGGGCATGCGTTTGACAAACGAAACCTTGGACAAGTAATTGGATAAATGTGGGGTTTCAATACCACATTCAGCAGTTCATGCATTGAACATAGCATGAGAATTATTCAACACGTATGTAAAGAACCATCAAACTGTAAAATCAACACTGTACATGGACACTACATGTGGTCACTGTAACTTGTGAACCGGGTTACAGAATACAATGCCCAGTCACCAGGGGTCATTTCGTAGAAAAAGAGCTAGGGGGACTCATTAGCATAACTCATTAGCATATGCCACACCCCCTGACATTACCGGAAGTGTGTCCTCCCCACAGCCGGCGGCGACCTCCAGCGGGCACCAGCAGGGAGCTCCAGGCCCCGCCCTCCCGCACCTCACCCGGGGGGATGGCATCCCCCCGCGTCCCCCCCCCCAAATGACCTCTGCCAGTCACTCTGTTTCTGCCACTTCATTTTAAAAACTCAGTATGACAACCCACTGGAAACAAACAGCCATGAAAGAAAAACATTGCTTCTGTAACTAGTGTATACGCATAAAAACAAAATGTCACAGTTGAGGGCTCTTTTTGTAGCAGGTACTCATTTGCATATTAAGCGACACACCCCTAATGTAGCCAATCCTCCAAGAGCTTACAGTAGCTCCTCTAAGAAGAGCTCTGTAAACTCTTGGAGGATTAGTTACATTAGGGGTGTGTGGCCTAATATGCAAAGGAGTTCCTGCTACAAAAAGAGCCCAAGTTGGGGCAAATGTTGAGGCTCTGAGGCTGACAATCCACTTGCCTCAGAGCTCTTCTTCTCATGACTCACTTGCACTCTTAGGCTTTATTGACATCATAGTTGTTGTTGTTGATCCAATTTTTCATCCTATCCTACCTCCAAAGAGTTCAAGGCAGCATACAATCCCTCCCCTTAATATTTTATCCCCACAGCATCCCTGTGGGAAGAATTTGTAGGAGGAAAAGTTCGAAATGTTGGGGGGGGGGGTGTTATTGAAACAAAGATGGATGGGAAAGCTGTGTGAAGAAAATTATGTTGGAAAGTACTAGTTTGGAGACTAAGAATGTGTATTACAAGCTTACATGTGAATTGAGGGAAATTTCAGCTGTATTTGATATTTTTCATGCCATTATCCATTTTTTAAAAAATTGTATGTCTCTACTGTTGAGGAAAATCCTTATAAAACTTAACGTGAAGTCTAACTTTTGAACTATGATACATTAGGTACATACTCAACTGTTTTAACTTTGACCGATTTCCAGAGTAACCCTGAATCTAAAAAACAAAATGGACACATTGACTCACTATGTTTTTAAATCCAGGCCTGAAAGAGAATTTCTCCATTTTAAAAATAACTTTTGTCAGGAGTGCTAAATCACTTCTGACCCCTGGTGGCAGAGGTTTTACAGAACACTTGTGAAGCATTAGAACAAATTTAGAGTCCAATGGCACCTTTAAGACCAACAAAGGTCCCGGTCACACGAGCTGGATGATCCGCTGCCAAAGGGAGGCAAATTAGAGCCTGAGCAAAAAGAACTGCGGGAGCGCGATCCGACGTGCCCCCACAGCTCCATGCTCTGGCAGCCAATCACACGTTGTGCAGCAAACCGACAGTAGCGCGGTTGTGCACATGCGTGGGATGGGGAACGGTGCTGGCTGCGACGGGCTACCAGCACTTCCCCGACCAGACGCCTGGAGTTGCCGCGCATCATCCAAAAGGTAGTGCTCTGTTGCTAGTACCTTTTAAATGCGCGTTTTCGGGCCAAAGGGACGGATCGGGGATGGGTGCGTGACGCTTCCCAGATGTTGCGGTGTGATCGCGCCTGCTTGATGCGCCCGCGGTCCGTCCCTCTTGCGGGGCAAATCCCCCCGTGTGACTGGGGCCAAAGTTTTATTCAAGGTATGAGCTTTCGTGTGCATGCACACTTGTGAAGCATTTGAGCATAGAACAGAAAAGCCCCTAATCTGGTTAGTGAAAAGCATTCCTAATTGATTACAGGGATTACTAGGACTAATAATCCCCAGTTTTACATACAAATTTTGGTGGGTTTTCAGTTTTTTAGAAGCAGGTGATTTTAATGTGAGAATAGGACGTGATGATGGCCATTTAACTGAAAACCAAGTACAGACATCAAAGGTCTCCGCACAGGTACTGACATATTGGGACACTTTCCAATGCCCTTTTCTAGTGGTAATCAGGAACTATGTTACAGGCAAATTTGGAGTTTCTGTGCATCTTATCATGAGTTCTTAGTGAAAAGATTAGTAATGACAGCCAAGGCTCCGTCAAAGACAGACCTGCCCATCACTAATGCTCTTTTCCTGCCATGTTCAGCTGTAGGAGGGGGGGTTGTGGTGTTCTGGGGGGGTGTTCAGGGATATAGAACCAGATCACAGGTGCAGTGGTTAGATCCAACAGGGCTGGCTATAGCCCTGCATGAACTGAACACACATTTTACAGAATTCTCTAATATACTTTGCCACAGGGGTCATTTCGTAGAAAAAGAGCTAGGGGGACTCATTAGCATAACTCATTAGCATATGCCACACCCCCTGACATCACCGGAAGTGTGTCCTCCCCACAGCCGGCGGCGACCTCCAGCGGGCACCAGCAGGGAGCTCCAGGCCCCGCCCTCCCGCACCTCACCCGGGGGGATGGCGTCCCCCCGCGTCCCCCCCCAAATGACCCCTGCTTTGCCACATAAAGTTATTTCACAGCAGATTTTCAGGAAACAGGTCAATGTGATCCCTCAAAGGAGCATTAGCAGCTCTGGCTCCTTGGCAGGGAGAGGGCAGTGAGAAGTGGTGTGTAGAGTGGGTGACAGCTGCTAACATTGCAACCTCAAGAAAAAATGCATTGCCCCTGTGTAACAGAAGTATAATGTATGGAAACGGACAGCTGAAACTTTTCATGGCATAGAGGTAAATAATATTGTCTGGTAAATGATATTCCATGAAGCCTCTGTTTAAGCGGCAGGACACTTTTTCCCCTCCAGGTTGTTAGCAACCTTGTCTCTATTCCATGCCAAATACAGTTTCATGTAGGGATGCAAACTCTGGGTTGTGAAATTCCTGGAGATTTGGGTGAGTAGAACATGGGGGGGGGGGGTTGGGAAGGGGCCTCAGTGGGATATAATGCCATAAAGTCCACCCTTCAAAGCAGCCATTTTCTCCAGGGGAACTAATCTCTGTCAGCTGGAAATCCCTTGGAATGCTGGGAGATCGCCATGTACCATGTGGATGTCGGCAACCTTGTAAACCAGCTTCGTATCCAGGCCTGAGGTACCCAAGTTAACGGTAGTTAATGTGTTGGTGTGGGCTTGGATGATTAATAAACAAACGGTAGCTGTATCTGAACCAGTTTCTCTCTCTAAGCAATAATAGTCTGTAAGCTTTGAAGTAGAAATGATTTGTAGAAAACCATTCAGTGAATCTCTGGCATCTCATTTGTTATAATTACAATTAACAGAGGAGGGAGTAATTTCTCTAGCTGTGTCACATAACAAGTTTTTGTGTATGTAGTTGGCAGTGTATGGCTAACTCCCCCCCCCCCCCGGGTTGGGGGGGGGGAGCTGCTCAAGAATACACATCACAGCAAGAATGAAGGTGATTGAAAGCAATGCAAGATGAAAAGAACCCTGTTTAACAAAATTGAGACAATTAAATAGAGATCAAAGTGATGGATGAGTGGAACGATTTGTGCACTTCTAAAACGTTGCAAGTATGTTAAGTATGTATGTTAAGGAATAGCTGAGTAGAAAGGAGATGAACGAACTCTCCCATAACTGTTATTTGAAAAAAAAGAAATAATGTGCAGGCAGTCATGTCTATACGGAAAGGGAATGAGTGGAAATTCAGGAGAGCTGTTGTCGAGAGACGCCCACTGAGTCTAGCAGTCATAAGAACATAAGAACATAAGAGATGCCAGTGTTGGATCAGGCCAAAGGCCCATCCAGCCCAACACTCTGTATCACACAGTGGCCAGAAATACCAGTGCCATCAGGAGGTCCACCAGTGAGGCCAGGACATTAGAAGCCATCCCACTGTTGACCCCCCCCAAACACCAAGAAGACAGAGCATCACTTGCCCCAGAGTCCCTATCTATACCTTGTGGCTAACAGCCACTGATGGACCTCTGCTCCATATGCCTATCTAATTCCCTTTTGAAGCCGTCCTCACTCAAATGTGGCACTTCTGGATAGTGTAGATTTCAATACGAATCCTTCATAAAATAAAAAATACATGTTAAACATATTTTTTCAAAAAAAATATTCAGACATTTCTTTTGACAGTGGCATAAAAAAGAGGAGCTACGGTGTATATGCCTAGTTCTGCAGTAACAGGCAATCTGATGTCAACATTTCAGCTCTTTAAGTGAAGTTTGTAGAAAGCCAGGCTGACCTTCCAGGTATAACGTAGGGATGCAGAAGAAGTAAGAGAGAAATTTACGTAAAAGTGCCACTATGTGTTATATGTTACATGGGAATGAGACTGAAAATGTAGCTTTTGGCTACAGCATTGAAGTCCGATTGATAATTGATTGATTTCTCCTCTCATACCAACATATTGGACTCCTTACTGCATGTTATGATGTCACTGTGTTGTGCATTTCTCCACATCTATTCTACATCTTGCCCCACCTCCACAATAATTTGTGATATCACGACAAGGTCTAAGGGCCAAACAGCATGTGATGCTGGAAATTCATGACTGGATCCCCAGGCATATAATTTAGCTGCAAAAAGCAACCTGGGATCAGGGTTCCCTCTAAACTGAGTTAGTGTGAGCTAGCTCACAGTTTTTTAGCCTCCGGCTCACACATTTTTGCCTTAGCTCAGGAAGGGACGGCTCCAGAGCAAACTAATCTATGCAGTACCCAAATCGCCTGCTCACAGCTTTAAAGCCAGTAGCTCACAAAGCTGGATTTTCGCTCACAAGACTCCACAGCTTAGAGGGAGCATTGCCTGGGATTATATAGATTTTTATATTTTTTATTTATTTATTTTCATTACATTTATACCCCGCCCTTCCCGCGAACGGGCTCAGCTCTGAGCTTCCTCATTGTTTACAGTGACACTATTTCAGAGTTATAAATTATTTTGGATATTCACATGTTGTAATTGGATGGTTCTTTGTTTTATACACAGTTTTGGTTTTCCTTACTACAGCCTCCAGGTGGGGCCTGGAGATCACTTTTACAACTGACCTCCAGATGTCAGAGATCAGTTCCCCTGGAGAAAATGGCTGCTCTGGAGGGTGGACTCTATGGCATTGTAGTCTGCTGGGGTCCCTCCCCTCCCCAAACCCCACCGTCTCCAGGCAGCACTCCCCCATATCTCCAGGTATTTCCCAACTCAGAGCTCGAAAGCCTACCTTTTGGCCCCATCACCCCACCCTCCCCAGGCTCCACACCCCAAATCTCCAGGTAGAGATGGTTGTGCTATTTGGAAGTTGGCAATAAAGGGTTCTCTTCTACATCTTGAAGTGTGGAGTATTCATTAACCCCAGATGGAGCCGTGACCACCACCAAGTCTTCTCCATGCAGCACGTGCCGTGCCCTGCCATGCCATTCCCACCCCAGGCCCCTGTGCTAGAAAGCATAAACAATTTATTATTTATTTATTTTCCAAATTTATATTCCGCCCTCCACGTGAACGGGCTCAGGGCGGATCACACAATATATTCTATTGCTTTGTGGGCCTCTTCCAAAAGGGCTTGCAGTGGTTCTTTCTCCCCAAGACCTTCACTTATTAGAGGCAGAAGACATTGTTGGTGCAGTGCGCAAGGCACTGGTGAAGTTTGCCCTCTGGCTGGACCAGCTTTGCTCAGGATAGTGATACTGGTTGCATGAATGAGCCTTTAGAAGGGTTGCTTTTAGATGAAAGGGACAGAAGATCCAAAGAAGAATACATTAATATGATCAAGCACAGGGTTCTGGAGCGTGAAATGTTCTTATCTATACCTGTTTTCTGTCAGGAACAGATTGTTCTGGAAGCTATTGAAAGCCCCTAAACCCAAAGGAATATTTTCCTGCTTAAGCTGCCTTTCCATGTTGTTGCTTACTTCTACTTTCCTGTTATGGGCTAATTCATATAATCATGCACAGCTGTCTGTGGGGTTCAGCAAAAGCAGGCTTGATTAAATGTCCCTTGGAAAGAGAAGGCTATAATTTATTCTTTTTAATTATACATTTCCTGCATTATGGTATTTTTTCAACTCTGCATCATTAACGCATAATTCCTGTCTGAACACAACTGCTGCCTTTTTGTGCAATACAATACACGTTTAGCCCACACATTCATATTTGATGCTTATTATGTATGACATAGTAATTAGCATCCCTGTAATACATGACAAAGGTCATACTTACCCCCCCCATCACATACATATATGATTTCAACTCTGTATAGACCATGATGGATTTGCAAACATGACACTTAAAGCTTTTTTTTTGCTTTCCCAATATTTACAATGAACTGGGAAAACACTATCAAAATCTACATTCTGTTTTAAAATTGCCCTTCTGTTTTTATATATTGCATTAACTGCACTCATATGTATGCATACGAATGGCATAAAAAGAAGCTCAAAGGTGCGTTTACAGTTACGTCATTCTAAGTACTCTGAATCTGATGCACTTAGAAGGGTATAACGTGGCTTAGGGTAGCACTG
The DNA here is from genome assembly GCF_001447785.1 of Gekko japonicus. Classification (NCBI taxonomy): domain Eukaryota; kingdom Metazoa; phylum Chordata; class Lepidosauria; order Squamata; family Gekkonidae; genus Gekko; species Gekko japonicus. The sequence goes on along the minus strand of NW_015161948.1, from coordinate 2,045,968 downwards.
TTAGTGTTATGTATGCAAAATTATATACAAATGCTCCTAATATGGGAATCTTCAAAATGATTAAAGATTTCGATCTGAAATCTCCCTTGAGCAACCAAAGAGTGATTAACACATGGAATTCACTGCCACAGGAGGTGGCGGCGGCTATAACCATGGATGGCTTCAAGAGGGAATTAGATAAAAATATGGAGCAGAGGTCCATCAGTGGCTATTAGCCACAAGGTATAGATAGGAACTCTTGATCTAGGGCAAATGATGCTCTATATTCTTGGTGCTTGGCGGGGGAGCAACAGTGGGAGGGCTTCTAGTGTCATGGCCCCACTGGTGGACCGCCTGATGGCACCTGATGTGACAGAGTGTTGGACTGGATGGGCCATAGGCCTGATCCAACATTGGCTTCTCTTATGTTCTTATGTAAGAATGTTCCTCCATCAGAAAAAGCCTTGCTTTGTTGTAGGAAGAGTAAGGCTTTAATTTGCCAGGAAAGAGTCTTGGGAGCCAACTGTAAATAGAAATTAATGCATTTGTAATATGTTGGCTTAGTCTAGGGTTGCCAGGTCCCCCCTGCCCTTGGCAAGGGATGGGGGGTTGTCAGATCCAGGATGGAAAACTCCTAGAGATTTGGGGATGGGGCCTGGGGAGGGCAAGGACCTCAGTGGGGTACAATGCCATAGAGTCCACCGTCTAGAGTATCCATTTTTTCCAGAACTGATCCCTGTAGTCTGGAGATAAGCTGTCATTCTGGGGGATCCCCAGATTCCACCTGGAGGATGGCATCCCCATGTTCACTTCTGGTGTTCGTTACGCATTCTTTTGCTTGTGATCAGTTGTTGCTGTTTGCTGTGAACTGTTTTGGCAGATCTGGCTGTATGTTTTTCTGTTGTTGTTTTTAATCTGTGGGTTCTATTATTTTGTAAATTGACTCTTTTGTTCTGTGGCTTTGGGTCTTCTTGTGCTGTTAGCTGCCTTGAGTCCAAAAAAACCAAGGTGGGATATAAATATTTTCAATAAATAAAAACTTGTCCCTCACTTGGAACTAGGGATGCCAGCCTCCAGGTGGGACCTGGGGATCCCCTGGAATTACAACCAGATACTTTGGAGGATGGACTCTATGGCATTGTACCCCACTGCAGTCCATGCCCTCCTCCGGCTCCATCCCCTAATGATCAGGTGTTTTCCACCCTGGATCTGACAACCCTACCCCCCCCATCCCCCACCAGTGGCCAGAGGGGTCCTGGCAAACGCTCAGTATACACAAGAGTATAAGAAATACACTATTACAGTATAGTATAATAATAAAATATTATAGTATAATAAATTATATATAACTATAATATAATAATATACTATAGTATAATATAAACTATATAATATAAACTATAGTATAATAAATTATACTACTGAGGTTTTTTTATTATGCAGAAAATTAAGGATATGGTTACCTATCTAGTGTTCCATCTCCCACTGTTTTCCTGATTAACCGTAGGTGTGCCAGGGCATCTGACCTGTTAAGAAATGTAAATTTTGTCCAGAGCACTCCAGCTGCTCCTGGAAAGGTTACAGATAATTACAGCTGAGAAATGCACTTCCTGGCACTTACATAACGGCCATTTAAATAACAAACCTTTGACATGCATGTTTAGAGTTCTGCTGCCCAGAAATAAGTGGCAACTTGCAGGTAATTCCTATTTGTGACATTTTTGTAGTCCATTTTCATACTGTTAACCATTTTTTAAAAGTCAGAACGCCCTTTGTCTTTCATTGCCTGTTTCCCTATACAGTCAGTACTTTTGAATTGATGCTGTATGTAACTACATTAGGGACAACTTGCTAACAGCCCAGACTAATGATGAAAGTAAGTGCCAAACTACATGTTACAGTTCCCTGGGAATGTTCTCACCGTGGGAGGAGAGGTGTGTTCGGAGCTTCCAAACACTTGCCACACATACATGGGTTTGATTCAGATCAGGACCCTGGCATGTAGAGTGAGGGATTTAAACCTCCCCCATGCCATTTTATCAACCTGAAATGGCCCCAGGGGGGCGCTGTTTGCCCTGTTGTGGACATGCATTGATGAGGCTGCATGTCAGTTTCCCCTACAGAACAAATAGTTCCCTCCTAAAAATGTTGAAAGAGATTCTGACGACAGGACAATCCAATTAACAGCAATTGTTTCCACAGGAGATCTATTTACATGAAGAATCAGTAATCCTCAAGAGGCTTCTTGGCTGCAACTGCATGAAAGTAAATAGAAATTGCATCAGCGGTGCACTCAATCGATTACAACTCCCATCTCCTTTGGCTATTTGCTGTGTACTTTTTATTGGACTGCTAACAAAGGGAGGTCACCATTTATTTATTTGTTTGTTTGTTTGTTTGTTTGCCTTATTCGTAGTTTGCCTTTCTCACTGAAACTTAAGCGTAAATCAATGCTCTCAATAGAATGAGACATATAATAAGCGATGCAGTAGGACTAGGATTACAGAAATCTGAAAGGCATTATACAAGATATTTTAAACAATGCAGAAAATGGTTTTACAGAAGTAGAAAATAATGGCAGTGAGAGCAAGGTAATATATATAAAGAAAACATATATACTATATGTAGCAGTGTACTCCATAGTGCCATTCCCGGTATTAAACCACCCTCCTGAAACATTCCGTTGTAGCCCTGTCGCCTTTATAAAAATGCCTCCTGAACAATTTTGTTTTCCATAACTTGAAGAATGACAGAACAGGAGCTTTCCTGATCTTCTCAGGCAGGCTATTGCACAAGGTAGGGCCAGAGAATGGACATATATGGGTACTTGTTCAACTTGCCCATTTGCAGGGTGGCACCTGCAGAAGACCCTGCTCAGATAAGCCTACCTGCCATGACACAGCACAGGAGAAGAGGCAGTCTTGCAGGTATGAGGGTCCAAGGCCATGAAGGGCTCTGTATGTTATAACCAGCACCTTGAACTGAAGCAGGTAACTGATGGGTAGTCAACTGAGTGATTGCAGAATGGGTATAATATGCATGCTCTGCCTAGCTCCTGGTAATAACCAAGCTGTGGCATTTTGTACCAGGTGGAGTCTCTGAGGTGTACAGACCCCCATGGATTGCATTACAGCAGTCCAGTCCCAATGTTACCATGGCATCCAGGTGGCCAAATTGGCCAAGTCAAGGTAGAGGTCCATCTTCTCGGCTAAACTAAGTTGAAAGAAAGTATTTTCTTGTTTGTTTGCAGCTGCATTAACTTGCTTCTCCAGTAATAAACCTAGATCCAGTATAAGCCCAAGACTTTTAACTGAGTCAGCAAGTGTCGGCTAAACCCTATAACAAGTGGAAATGTCCTTCATCATCACCTCCATCTTGTCAGGGTTCATTTTCAATTTGTTCACTCTTAGAGCCAAAGTAGACTTTATGAGTGACACATGTCAGGACACGGGTGCCTACCCAGACTGGATGTCACACATAACAACTTGTATAAAGAGGGTTTACTCACCTAAAAAGTACAGGCTCAGAACCCTGTGAATAGCCCAAATGGTAATGGCAGACAGAGTTCCAGTGCAATAGTTATGCTACTAACCCAATAATTGCACTATTTCTTCCAAGAGGTGAACCCCAATGGCTTGGAACCAGTCTACCATTTCTGCAGGAGCAAGGATTTCTGCTCATGAAGCACAATTTTCCTGTCTCCCCTTTCCCACAGCAATCTATAAAGTCCCCTAGAGTCATGTTCCTGATTTACAGGGGCATTTTAAGGCTGTCGGAGAGGTAAGGAAGCATTCTTCCAGGGACACAAATTCTTGGCACCTGCAGAAACCTGATCACTTGGGATAGGCTACTCATACCGAAGGATCCAAGTTAATATACCGGGGAGGAAACTAGGTATAGAAATTTGAAGAGCATCTAGGTGGTGCCATTCTCTCAAATCCATAGTTAACTCCATGTACAGAGTGCTTTTGACCCCATGTTTTGTCTGCTGTACTAGTGGTGCCAGGGTGATGCCACCATTGCTTCAGCATTGGAGGGCGAGGGCTGAGCCACCTAAAAGACTTCCCCTATGCATCACTGAGCCTACAGAGCTCTGGATTACTGTGGCTATTGGCAGGTTTAAATAAGTTCCCTCTAGCTATGACACGTACCACCATTTATTTTCTTTCCAACTATATGCATCTATTAGTTCACAAGTGTAAATATCCTCCACTGTAAGCCATTACATTACTCTTTTACTAGGGGGAATGTCTGAGCAATTGGTACTCTATATATATCTCTCTCACTAGAACGCCACAGGCTGTTTTGTCATTACTGTACCCATGGAAGGATGCATCTATGCAGCCATTTTTACACATGCAGTCGTAATACAGGATTATTTAATCCTACAAAGTTACATCCCGCTCTTTCCGTAAGGAGCTTAGGATGGCTTACATAAGGTTTTCAATTTTCTTCTCATAATAACCCCATGGCGGGGGGAGGTTACAATGGAGAGTAATGACTTGCTCTGGGCTCCTCGTTCCTGCGCAGGAACATAAACCTGGGTTTCCCACAACCAAATTAATGTTTCACATACTACTTCACAGGGCACTGTAGCTCTGAAAGGCCAATGAGCCTGGGTGAGGATCCAGATTGCAATGGGAGCAGCGCCAGCACGGGTTACTCCTCACAGCAGTACTGGTGATTTACTCATGGTAATAGCCCAGGCTAACCCAATCTCCTCAAACTGGGAAGCTAAGCAGGGTCAGCCCTGATTAGAATTTGGAAGACCACCAAGGAATACCAGTGTCCCTACAGAGATGCAGGCAGAGGTCATTTCGGGGAGGATCGCGGGGGATCGCAGTTCCCTCAGGTGAGGTACGGGGGCGGGGCACATGACGAAGCCCCGCCCCCTGCTTCTGGCCGCCCCGCTTCCGGCCCTCATTCAGCCAGGAGGAGGCAGGAGAAGAGGGAGAGTTAAGTTGCTTCCTCCCTGCCTCTCCCCACCCCTGCCTGCCTGGGGCCAGGGAGGGCCTTCGCGGGGCTTCCTTGCACTCCTGCCGGCCTTGCAGGTCCACCGCCGGGCCCCTCATGGGGCTCGGCAGTGGAGCTGCAAGGCCGGCGGCAGCGGCCGGGACCATTGGGGGTGGGGTGTGTGGCCTTATGACACTTCCGATGATGTCAGGCGGTGTGGCCTTATGACACACGTCCGGTGATGTCAGGGGGTGTGGCATATGCTAATGAGTTATGCTAATGAGTTCCCCTAGCTCTTTTTCTACGAAACAACCCCTGGATGCAGGCAATGGAACACCACCTCTGAACTCTCTTGCCTTGAAAACCCCATAAGGGGTCTCCATAACTTATGACTTGATGACAACAATTTTTAAAAAACACCTTGGCTACTGTGTCTGAGTTGTTACCATGTGTGTTTGAATTTGCATTTTGTCTGTATTGTGCTCATGAAGTATTGATCAAATGTCTATGTATCTGTGCTGTTGGGACCCAGGGCTCGTTGCTGCTATGCGTTTGAATGACTGGCCTTGCACCTCAAGCTGTCCACAATGGGCATTGCTGAGATGCCAGCCACAGCGCACATGCTTTCCCTGGAATTTTCCACTGTGCTCCTGGCCAGAGAAGGTCACCACCGGCATGCACAAAGAGACATTTGGAGAAGCAACAGACGTTACCACCATTGATGGATTGTGGGAAAGCACCAACTCCCTTCCTGCTATCTGGTTTGGGATCAAAAGACAATACTGTTTATGGCTTTGAGGACCAGGCTCATCTCTACTCCAAAGGTTGCCAAGGAAACGGAGGTTCACATCCCACCACATGGCCCCCGCTTTGATGTAGGGATAGAATATCCTCATATTGCCCACTGCCCTTCATTAGGACGTCACCCCTTAGTGGACCTATAGCGATAGAGTAGAGGACGTACTTCAGGTTTTATGATAGGTAAGGCCTGCCCCAAAACATAGGTCTTAAAAAGAGAAACACAGCCATTGTTCTCTCTCTCTTGCATCTCCCTCTTGCATTGCTCCCTTGCCTTGCCCCCTTTCCCTTGCTCCGCCCCCCCCTGCAACTTAAGTACTGCCGGTGACTCTAACTGTGTTCTCTGGAATCCGGACCAGAGAACCCACACGTGGCTTGGCTGGTCCAGCTTGCGTGCTTCTAGAGTTTGCTTACTGACCCTTAAGCTGCCCCTTTTCTGCTACAAGATTTCCTTCTCAACTGGAACCCCAATAAGTATGAGCGATATCCTGCTGTGTTATTCCCCTATTTGATGCTTTTGTTATTTTCCATGCTTTAATTGTTTCTATATTCTATTGTAACTAAGGATCTTGAGCAATCTTGTATGTATCTGTTTTTGTATGTCTGAAGAAACTGCTTTAGTAAAAGGCAACATTTATTCATAAATCTAGTCTGACTTCCTGAAATAGCGAGCGTTTCATTGGCCAATCTGACCTCTGTATACATTGGGCAAGAACTCACGCCCCGCCCACTGTGGTAGATAACTCAGACTTGGGCTGCCGGAATCGTTTTGGGACCGGTTCGGATAACAGAGTAGAAGTGCTGGGAGAAGTGTTCCCTCTAAACTGAGCGTGTGAACTGCTGCTCATTAACACAGGAAGCCCCGCTTAGCAGCAATCTGGAGCCACAAAGGGTCTTGCGCTGCCCATATGCCCATTTTAGGATTACAGCCATTATATTCTGCTCAGGATGTGAACTGCTCCGCTCAGTAGGGGGGCAAATGAGAGAGAACATTGGCTAGGAGAGTTATAGATGCAGCATTAGGCTTTCAGTGCATGGCTATGTACCTATGGAACAATGGCTGCCAGCTTTGGTTTGGTGTTTTAATCAGACATTTCTCAAGGCAGACAGCTTCAGGAGGCCTCCCCTCTTGTGGTGTGGGACGTTTCAAAGCTTTGTCAGCACCCCAAACAGCAGTTAAAGGTGTTTTATAAGCATTCTTGCAGCTGGGAAATAAGGAAGAGAAATCAAGTTTGGCATCTGGGGACCAGATGGATCCTCTCAAGTTGTTTTTATGAAGGAAAATATACAGGTGCTCAGATCTTTCCGTAGTGTTTATTTTTAGATTTTGCTGTGCTTTCCCCTCCTCTGTTTTTAGAAAGTCAGGAGCAAACTGTAGTAACAACTTCTCTGAAATCAAATAGAAGAAGAAGAAGAAGAGACTGGATTTATACCCCGCCCTTCACTTGGAGTCTCAGAGCGGCTTACAAACTCCTTTCCATTCCCCTCCCCACAACAGACACCCTGTGAGGTGGGTGGGGCTGAGAGAGCTCCTTGACAGAAACTGCTCTTTTAGGAACAGCTGTGCCAGAACTTGTGGCTGACCCAAGGTCACATCAGCAGGTGCAAGCGTAGGAGTGGGGAGTCAAACCCAGTTCTCCCATATTAGAGTCCGCACACTTAACCACTACACCAAACTGGCTCTGATGATTGGGGGAAAATAGTTCAGGGAGGACCATATCAGCAAAAGTTAAGCTGGATGGGAA
>NW_015161948.1:2013151-2038475 GCF_001447785.1 Gekko japonicus | reverse complement strand
CGCTCTTCTGCTTCCAAAGCTGCTTTTCATTTTAAAAGAAACTGTCCAGAGATTAATATCTCTGTTTGCTGCATAATGTTTAGTTTTGCTGTTATAGCCCCCCTTTAACTGGAGGCGTAGGAACAGCCAAGGGAGATCCTGACAAACGTGGACAGTATAGTTAAGATGTGTACTAGATGCTGACGTATGTTGTCGTATGTATAAATTGATGTTAGATGTTAACTTTTCGGGATTGGAGGCTTGGGTTTTTTTCCCCTTGATGAAAAATGATTGGGAAATATATTTGATAGGTGTTGATGTGGAAGAGGTTCCCATGAAACGAAACGGAAGGTATTCCAGAGAATTTCGTCCATCATCTTGTCTTCTCATCATCTTATCATCTGTAACAACATGAAACCATTGTATTAGTGTTATGTGTGAGAGATAAGGATTGTATTTTTGTATGCTCATAAGATTGAAAAATATTTAAAATATTTGTATGCACACTTGCAGTATTTTGTTTTTGTTGATTCTGTATACTGCAACCCCTGTATTGCTTACTATAGACCTTTCAAAAGCTGCCTTGTAAAGATTTCTTGTGTTAATTCAGTGTTAAAAGTAGATATACCGTGCAGCCCGTTGGCTAAAACGGGACTTATTTCTGAGTAGACCTTGCTTAGGAGCACTCCCATATTTACTCATGAGTAATAGACTGAAGTGCCTTGTTTATTTTTAGATTTTGCCATGCTTTTCATCTCTCTATTAATAGAAAGCCAGTAGCAAACACTAGTAGCAAACTGTCCGTGACATCTAATGATATTGTCAAGGATTTCTGGCACAAACGTCTGTGGGAAGGAACTGAATTTATAGCGGTGTTGTTGTATCCTTCAGCTCTACTGTAATTTCTCAAGGTTATACTGAAAACCTGAAAAGGCCGTCCCCTCTCTGCGTTACCATTCCTGTCTGCTCTCACAAAGAGCAAGGGAATTATCTTCATTGTGTGCCAATCAATTTTCAGCCATTTAGAACAGTGAGGGCGACGTCTAGATGCATTAGTGATCCAGATACCGGCACTTGTGACCTTCTGATGACTTTTAGTGGTATACACAGGACTGTGCTGCATAGCATAGAGGTTTTAAGATAAGATTGCAAGTAAGCATCAGCTTCCTGCCAGGGCTCAGTCCCAGAACCAGTTTTCTGAATCCTACCTTAGGCTTGAAGCATGGAAAGCTACAAGAGAATGCCTCTGAGCCTTTTCAGCACCACGGAGCGATCACTGCCTGTCCACATAGCACCGGGGCCCACAGGGCTCGAGGGTCGGAGTATGTGACTCCTATGCAGGCTTTGAGGCCCAGTAACTCATCTTTTGGAAATTTGCCACCAGTGCTCTCGAATCTCCTTTATGTTATGTTTGTGGCACAAAGAATCCCTGTAGAGATGATCATTACCTAAGATGTCTCCTGGGGGAGGTACAGTAAAAGTTGCACTGTCTATGAATGCCTTGGTCTTCAGAAACCTGATGCTGAAGAAACTTTGGAAGTGGAAAAATATGTGATGTAGGTCTAGCTGTAGTTTCACTGCTACAAGCCTTGCAGGGGTTATAAAAAACTCATAGGAAGATGGAAACCATCTTCTTTCAATGCCTACACTGAACCCGCTGATAGAGAAGCCAGATTCTCGACTAGCCACTTCCCCTACAACTGACTGGGGGCACAGCACCTGTTAGTCACCTACTGTGGGACAAAATTAAGTTGGCATCATGGCAAGGGGGCTGTTGAGGCAGGAGATCTTGCAGCTGAGCTGTGTCCTCTGTCGTGCCACAAAGCCTTTAAATAACAGGAACTCCTTCTGAGTGATGGTCCGGCAATCCTGCTTATTGAGTTGGCAGTCACACCAGAGCCGGCATTCTTTCCCATTGCTTTGCTCGCTCAACCTCAGCAGGCAACCCCTCCTCTCCCAAGGTCTCTGCACAGCTGTTCCCAGGCCCGCTCTCTTCCGCGGCTCCTTACTTCAGCCGTGTGTGTGTGTGTGTGTGTGCGCAGCAGTGGGGGGGGCAGCACTGCTTTGTTCCCGCTGGAGCCTGGCACGTCTTTCTCCCCAGCCACCACATGCGAGGACTGGCTGGGGCAGGGGCCAGCCGGCCAGCCCACGTGAGTTTTTTAATTTTATCTTTATTTCAATGCCCCCCGATTTCTTTGAAAGGCCCCCCAAATTAAAAAATCCTGGCTATGGGCCTGACAACACTCCAAATATAATCAAAGAATATTTATTAAAGCGTGCAATAATATTTAAAGGAACATTAACAATGAGGACTAAAACAAAGAAACTACATTTAAGAGTCTAACTATACAGTAAGAAATCAATTCAAAGTTACCAGATGTTACCCTTCTGGGTTGAAGTCAGGCAGCATTCCATACCTCTCTGTCCAGAGAGCATCTTACCATGCAGAGCCTGGTTTGTTCCAAGGTGACCACAACCTATCTGTTTTAAGGCCTAAGATTTGAGTAGGCAAGGCCACCCTCCAAAAACCTCCTCCTCGCCCTGGCATATATACTCAACCAGCCTATGTCCTTACAATACCTGCTGCTGAATACAGCTTCCCTGTGCTAACCATGCATTAGGATGCAAAGAGGCAGCATCAATGTGCAGCTGCCCAAAGTAAGGAGGATCCTTTTCACAGGCATTGCCGGTTGGAATGCCAAGCTCTGTTGCTAGCACACACCCTCCCAACAAGTTTCCCAAAGTTTTATGGCTGTATCCACACCTCAAAAAAAAAAAAATTTAAGAAAGGAGAGCAAACCAAACTCTCAAGAGTATACAGTTCTCAAATGGGGAAGTTCATCATTTCAAAAGGAGAGAAAGTGCAGGAGAAACTGAGTTTGTTTTATTTAAAGAACGAAAACAAGAACATGTCCCCAATGAAGCAGGGGCAGGAACAGAAGCTTGCAGTTTCATTTTACCTCTCCTGAGGATAGCTGCAAAGATGGGACTTCTCCTGCCTTTTCAGCCTCCTTCAGCCTCTCTCTCTCTCTCTCTCTCTCTCTCTCTCTCTCAAGCTGGGGCTGAGCAGAATCCTCCCCATGGCTTATCCAGGGAGGGGCAGAAGGAAATGCTGCCCAGCTCTCTCTCTGACTCCTCCCCCCCAATATATTTATATAGAAATATCCAGGGGTCATTTCCTGCAGGAGCGCACAGGAGCAGAGCTCTGGCAGTAAAGAGCCCAGGGGGGTGGGCACATGCAACAAGCCCCACCCCCTGCTCCCAGCAGCCCTCAGTCAGAGCAAGAAGCAGCCAGGTAAGTTGCAAAGCTCCCCCTGGTCCAAAACAGTGGTACCTTTAAGACCAAGTCTAGTGGTACCTTTAAGACCAAGTTTTATTCAGTTACAAGCTCTCCCTCCTCTGCGAGGACAGATCTGCACATCCCCCCCCCCCAGCAAGCAATCCAAAACAGTCCAGTGGAGCCTGAGCAGTGGGTGTTGCCTTCTGACACACTTCCGGTGATGGCAGGGTGTGTGGCATATGCAAATGTGTTATGATAAGCTCCTGCACCTCTTTTTCTACGGAATGACCCCTGGAAATATCTACAGAAACACAGAAGCTCATACCTTGAATAAACTTTTCTGGTCTTAAAGGAGCCCCTGGGCTCAAAATTTGTTCTACTTGCTACTACTGTTATTGACAGAGGGTAGTTGAGTGGATGGGGAAATGCTCACCTCTGTTCACATACATTCGTCTCGATCCTTTGCTTCCAGGCCTGTTACATAAGACTGGCTTCACCCAGTTTCCTTAAGGTGGGGTGTGTTGGATGATAAGCATGCAAATAATTTCTGAGATATGGGTGGGGGTCTATATAGTGGCTGTTGATGTCACAAAGGCACAGATAAAGGATGCCCAAACAACTGCCTGTTTGACTCACCATCTGTTTGCCAGTCACAAACAAGAAAACCGTTGTCAATCAGTTTGCCGTTCACGAACAGTTCAAGGCTGCTTGTCAGGTTTACTTTTCAAGTGTTCAAAGAGTACACTTCTGAGCAATTAGTAATGTTTCATCTATGCGCATTTTCACGGAGCCAAACTTGAGAACAAATATGGTCTGTTAGATTTAACAAGAAACTCTCCTAGAATATTATTGCAATTATATGTTGAAAGTATTGTATATGTAGCTTGGGAGAGAAACCTAATCGTTATAATGCAACTTGTTGACACACTGAATTGCTTTTCGAGATAAAAAGGGAGAAATGTGTGTGTTGCTTTGACTGAAAAGCCTTTATCAGGCATTCTGTAAAGAAAAAGATAACAATACAAGAGAGCCGTGTGTGCAGTCCGTGTCCTAACAAGCTGTACTAGAAATAAAGGGTGTCTCTCTATGCCACTGAATCTTTGTCCTGTATGTCCTCTAACTATCCATGCTAAAAGAGTCTCATTGGGAGTGTTTATCCACCTGATTGGATCCCCATCAGGTCTCAGCACCTCTATAAAAATCAGTGGCTTCAGTAAGTCACTACCTTTCAGAATCAGTAAATGTGGGAATAGCCTCTCAGATTGCTGTGGTGAGGAAAATGCACCACTGGCAAAGGATGTTGCAAATTTAGGCACTGCTATAGAAATCACCGAGGGTGTGTGGAATAGTATCATACAGCTTGATTTCATCCAATCTCGGAAGCTAAGCTGGTTCAGTACTTGCATGGGAGACCACCAAGCAAGACTTTGCAGAGGAAGGCAAAAGCAAACCTGTGCTTAATCACTTGCCTTGAAAACTCTATGAGGTAGTCATAATTCGGCTGTGACTTGATGGCACTTTACATACATGCACACACAAAGAAATCGCTCCTTTAAATAATGGGCATGAAGATTCCATGCCTGTTGGGGCAGCAAAATGGAATTACAGACATAGTAGAGGTTGGTGTATCTCAGAGCTCTCCCAACATATGGAGGGGGGAAATAGTATATATTATTTTTATTTATTTATTTGTTTATTATTAAATTTATACCCCGCCCTTCCCCGTGGGGCTCAGGGCGGCTTACAAGGCAAGAAAAAACTTGCGAATAAAACATCAATACCATAGTACAATTAAAACATCATGTACAATTTAAGACCCATGTAAAACATTAAAGTGCTCAAAAACTAAATTCATATCGGAATCTCAAAATCTCAGAGTCTCAGAGAGGGCGACCCCCGCCCTAGCACAGCCCAAGCATTCCCAGTAGGCATTGATAATATTTTAGATGTTACCAGATGTTTCTACCTGGCCTCCTGAGCCCTATTAAAAACCAACACCCTCCTAGAACATCTGGATCAGCACTGTGCATGGTTTTTGGCCTCTGGGACCAACAGAAGGTTGAAGACAGCTGAGCGTCAGTTGAAGGAAAGGGGGGGGGAAGGAAAAGCAAGGGAGGGAGAGGAAACTGGACTAGGGGGGAATTCCTATAATTTAATCTCCTCTGGAAGGAGATATTAGGCTTGGTAGATGTGTACCATAAGGTACATATCGCTTGCCCTTAATTCCTTCTCATCAGTCCAAGATGCTATAAGCGCTGAAGGTCGCTGACCACCCTGAAGCTAAAGAAATTCTGGCAAGGAAATTAACGAGGATCAGAGGAAAGCACTTCCTCTCATCCTAATTAATTGCATCCTAAAGGACTCCTTCACCCTGACCTGGATAGCCCAGGCTAGCCTGATCTCGTCAGATCTTGGAAGCTAAGCAGGGCCAACCCTGGCTAGTATTTGGGTAGGAAACCACCAAGGAACACCAGAGGCATGACGCAGAGCCAGGCAATGGCAAACCACTCCTGGACGTCTCTTGCCTTGAAAATCCTACAGGGTCACCATAAATCAGATATCACTTGAGGGCAAATAAAAAGAGGAGCTCCTTCAGCTATGAAGGGAGCAGAGCCAATAAATTTATGCTGTCCACAAATGGGGCGAGTATGTGTGAAATCAGGGTTGGTGGGAAGTATACTGAGAGGTGTGCAATCCCAGTTTCTTGTTCCCGATCTGTGCCATATATTTAAAGGAAAAAGGTAAAGGTTTCCCTTGCTCGAAAGCCAGTCGAATCCGACTCTAGGGTTGCGGTGCTCATCTCCGCTTCAAAGCCGAAGAGCCAGCGCTGTCTGAAGACATTTCCGTGGTCATGTGGGCGGCATGACTAAACACCAAGGCGCACGGAACAGTTACCTTCCCACCAAAGTGGTACCAATTTATCTACTTGCAATTTCTTGCTTTTTAAAGGAAAGGGAGCAGTAAAAATATGTCCTTTCCCCCATTGCACCGCTCTGGATAAGCAGCACCCTGTCCACGTGCTACTCATCTCACCTAGAAGCTCATCAAGCCCTATGAGGAAAGGCTGAGGCACTTGGGGTTGTTCAGTCTGGAGAAGAGGAAGCTGAAGGGGGACATGATTGCTCTCTTTAAATATTTGGAAGGCTGTGGAGGGTAGGGAGCTGTTTCTGTTGGCAGCAGAAGACAGGACTTGCAATAACAAGTTTAAATTGCAGGCAGAAAAATACCGGCTGGATATTAAGGAAAACTTTTTTACAGTAAGAGTTTTGCAACGGTGGAATCAGCTGCCTAGGGAGGCGGTGAGCTCCCCCTCACTGGCAATCTTCATGCAGCAGCTGGACAAACATCAGGGATGCTCTAGGCTGATCCTGCATTGAGCAGGGGGATGGACTAGATGGCCTGTACGGCCCCCTTCCAAATCTATAATTCTATGAGTCTATGATTCTAGTGTGGTGCTGTTTCATTGTGGGGGGGGGGATCCTAGTAATCAGTCTCCCCTGTGATTTCTCAGCCTATTTTGAAGAGTGTCTGTATTGTCTTCCTGAATAGTTTTGCCTGCTGAGATAGGAAAGGCTGTGACAGAGAGCTGCCAGAGAAGAAGGCCATAAACAGTGTCCAGTGAAGCTCTAACCTCCAATATGCATACCATCCCTGTTGGAGTGAATGGAGTTTGGATCTGATCTGTGCTGGGATGGGCGGCCTCTTAAGAACCTTGAGCTCCCTGGGAGGGAGGTGGGAAATTAATATAACAAAGCAGTACTTTTGCTTGGGGGCATGTCATGCAAATGTCATTTACATTTAAGGACTGCATAGAGGGAAACTATGCTTTCTCCCTCTGAGAGGAGGACATCTTGCTGGGTGTTTCCCACCCTATCCTTAGGGAGGCAGGAACAAACTTCACTTCCTGTCCTCTCGGTAGGACACGCCCACCAGTCAGTTTAGTTCCTGCCTCGATAGGGAGAGCAGCACATCGTTGGAACTCGTCAGGTTTCAACAAGCCTGGGTGGATTCCAATGCAGATGCCTGGTCCAGGGAAATCGTGACAAATGGATATTCCATCGAGTTCAGAATAAAACCCCCGGACCGATACGTCCTCTCACCTCTCCTAAAACATCAAGACAAATTGCAAAGAACCATTCAAGCGGTACAACATCTAGCTGGAATCTTAGCGATAGAGCCAGTTCCTGTACAGGAAAGGACTCAGGGAGTCTATTCAATCTTCTTCACTGTGCCAAAGCGAAATGGCAGCTGGAGAGCAATATTGGACTTAAAATATCTGAACAAGTACGTCCATCTCCGACGTTTTCGTATGGAGACTCTCCGATCAATAGCGGAGGCTCTGCAACCGGGCGAATTCTTAACGTCAATAGATCTTCAGGAAGCTTACCTACACATCCCGATTTTCGTGGGCCACAGACGCTTCCTGCGGTTCTGCGTTCTAGGTCAACACTGGCAGTTTCGGGCTCTTCCGTTCGGCCTGTCCACCGCGCCAAGAGTTTTCTCCAAAATGTTAATACACACAGTCGTCCTACTCAGAGAGAAGGGCATCCATGTGCACCCTTACCTGGACGATCTTTTGATTCGTTCGTCCTCCCGTCCACAGTCCTCCCAAGACACAAAAGCGGTCGTCCATTGCCTTCAATCCCACGGGTTCATTGTGAACTTTCAAAAAAGTTGTTGCATACCGTCTCAGAGATTGGAACACCTGGGAGTTCTTCTGGACACATCTCAAAACAAGATGTTCCTTCCCAAGGCCAAAGCAGAATTGATATGCAACCTGTCGAGACAGACGATCAAGAGCCGACGTGTCTCCCTGATGACTCTGGCGAGATTGATGGGGCTTTTCATCTCCTGTATGGACACTGTCCCATGGGCCCGTCTCCACTCAAGACCTCTTCAGCACATGCTTCGTCCCTTTCAGCTAAAGATCCTGAACCGATCAGATGTCCCAGTAGACATTACTGCGGCTGTGAGAACCAGCCTGAGTTGGTGGACCAGATTACCCAACCTCCTCAGAGGACGGACTTACTATGTGACACACTGGGAGCAGATAATCACAGACGCGAGCCTAACAGGTTGGGGAGCTCTTCACCGCGATGTTCCTGCTCAAGGTCTCTGGTCGTCGCACGAGAGAAAACAACCAATCAATGTTCTAGAACTGCGGGCTGTCAGGCTGGCCTTGTTACGTTTCCACCACCAGTTGTCGGGTTGTCATGTGCTGGTCCGGACGGACAATGTAGCTACCAAGTCCTACATCAACAATCAGGGGGGCTCCAAGTCAACCCGTCTGCGCATGGAGGCCAAGCTCCTATTCACATGGGCGGAGATCAACCTCGAGTCCATCAGAGCCGAATACATCAAAGGTGCGTTGAATACCCAAGCCGACTGGCTCAGTCGATGTCAAATACAAGAGGCGGAATGGTCTCTCCGGAGGGACCTCTTCCATCTGATTGTGGAGAGATTCGGTCTTCCAGAAGTGGATCTATTTGCCTCCCCGCTCAACTTCCAGCTTCCACGCTACTTCACCCGGTTCTACCATCGGGAAGCGGAGGGAACGGATGCTCTGACATCTCCGTGGCCGAAGGGGCTGATGTTTGCCTTTCCCCCCATTCCAGTTCTACCGAGATTTCTCAGAAAACTCAAAGAGCAGAAGGCAGAGTCCATACTGGTGGCTCCGTACTGGCCTCGAAGACCGTGGTTTTCAGAGATTCAACGTCTCAAGATCGGTCCTCATTTACCACTACCGACAACGCCGGACATGCTTCGACAAGGCCCAGTTTGGCACCCGGACCCGGGTTGGTTCCATTTGACCGTATGGCGATTGAGCGCCGGGGTCTGATTGACTTAGGTTATCCGGAAAATGTGGCTTCTACGATCATGGCTTCTAGACGTCGTTCCACTTGCAACATTTACAATTCCACCTGGAAGGCCTTTGTACGCTGGGCGAGACGAAAGGCCATTGATCCCTTGAAGCCTCGTATCAAGAGCGTTCTTTCCTTCCTGCAGGACGGACATGAGGCGGGGCTTAAATCCGCCACCTTGAGAAGACAGGTGGCAGCACTGTCGACGGTCCTTCCATTGTTCAAGGGCGCGAGCTTGTCTAGACACCCACATGTCAAGCGTTTTCTTAGAGGGGCGTCTTCTCTTGATCCACCTGTGAGTCATAGATTCCCCACCTGGAAGCTCAACCTAGTACTTAATGCCCTGACTAAGCCTCCTTTCGAACCAATCCAAGAGGTCTCGTTAAAGTGGCTTCGAATGAAAACGTTATTTTTAGTGGCAATAACTTCGGCACGACGAGTGTCGGAGCTGGGAGCACTCTCGGCAAACCCTCGTTTTTGCGTTTTTCACAGAGATAAGGTGGTCCTGATTCCTGATCCAACCTTCAAACCTAAGATCAACTCTTGATTTCATAGAACCCAAGAGATATGTTTACCGTCGTTCTGCCCGAACCCTACGCACCCAAGGGAAAGGATGTGGCATATGCTGGACGTTCGTCGTACTCTGAAGGTCTTTCTACATAGGACTAGTGCCATTCGGAAATCTGAATCGCTGTTCATCTCGGTTTCTCCTCCTAACAAGGGAGCTAAGATGTCCAAATCTACCATCAGTGCGACTCTCAAAATGTGCATTGCTGAAGCTTACAAAGCACAGAAGTTGGATCCTCCGGCGGGCATTACGGCTCATTCCGTTCGTAGTGCGGCTACAAGCGCAGCCTTTTCCAACCACGCGTCTTTAGAAGAGATTTGTAAGGCGGCTACGTGGTCCTCTGTAACTACCTTCACGAAGCACTACAAAATTAATGTGTTTGATTCAGCAGACGCGGCCTTTGGCAGGCGCGTACTTCAACAAGTGTTAACAGAATAGGCGATGACCCACCCAAGGACACTGCTCTAGGAGGTCCCAGCAAGATGTCCTCCTCTCAGAGGGAGAACGGACCATTGGTACTTACCCGTGAAGGGTCATTTCTCCTCTAAGATGAAGGAGGACATCTTGGGCCCTCCCAAGTCATCGTCTACTTCTTTTTCTGATTCTGTAGTGTGTATCTTCAAAGTTACGTGTTAATTCTTCCTTCCTGTTCTCTTGTTTTTACTGTTTTTACACGAGTTCAATGTTGATGGTTTTATACAGTTATTTTCAAAAGTTTACTGCTATTTGGAGTTCCTAACTGACTGGTGGGCGTGTCCTACCGAGAAGACAGGAAGTGAAGTTTGTTCCTGCCTCCCTAAGGATAGGGTGGGAAACACCCAGCAAGATGTCCTCCTTCATCTCAGAGGAGAAAGGACCCTTCACGGGTAAGTACCAATGGTCCGTTTTCTTGTTTTAATGGGCCACCTGAGCAAGAAAGGCCACAAATTTTGTGACGAACATGTTCAACAGTCAAGCATACCTTCTCGGACAGCTGAGATCATCCTATCAGCATGGCTGTCAAACAGCTTTGCAGCTGTGCAATAGCTGTGGTCATGGTTCTTCATCTGCTTGCAGTGGTGAAGTTTCCTCTCCTTGCAGGGGCTTGTGCTTCTGTGCAGGAAGTGCTGGTGCTTAGGTGCTGGGCGCTTGGGTGAAGCTGTTCAATGTCATGGCAGAGGAACAATGCCTCCCATAAGGCAATGCAAAAAATGTGGGGAGGAGTCAATGCTTGCTTTCTGCTCTTCACAAGAAACAGCCGAGCGGTTGGGAGCTCCCTGCTGCTCATCTGTTTGCTTTAAATGGCTCAGAGCTATTTCAACCCTGCTTTCAACTCCCTGCAGCTTTTCATGGGAGCAGAAAGCAGGGTTTAAATGGCTCAGAGTCTTTTAAACTACTGCCGCTTTTGGCTCCCTGCAGCTATCTGCTGGAAGCAGAAAATAGGAGTTTAAATGGCCTAGCTTTCTGCTTCCTGGGAAAATCCATTGGGAAAAGAAAGGGTTTAAATGGAAGGGGTGAAGTGGCTTCCCGGGAGGTCCCTCCCCCCTTTCTCCTGGCCAGCAGACAGTCCCCAATGGCCAGCAAACAGGAGGGGTGAAATGCCCCATGTGAGGCACTTAACTCCTTCCATTTTGCTGGCCAGGGAAAGCCATGGCCAGTAGAAAGGAGGGAGTGAAATGCCCCCGGGGAGGCACTTCACTCCCATATTTAACCCACTGGTTTTGCTCCCCCCCCCCACTTTGAAGCAGTGGGAAGCAGAACCGGTGGGTTTAAATGGTTTGGAGCCAGTTAAACCCCTGCTTTCTACTCCCCCTGTTTTCATAGAGAGCAGAAAGCAGGATTTTAAAGTTTAAATTGCCCATGAACCCATTCAAACGGTTCAGTTCAGAAACTGGCATATCCGTTCGGTTCATGGTTCACCCACGAACCACAAACAGAACTGCAAAAATGCAGTTCGTGCCCATCCCTATTCATATTATGTCTTCCTTCCTTGATGGGGTTACCATAAATCTAATGTAACTTTTTAAAGAAGAACACAAAGACTGATTCCTGTTATCTGTCTGCCTGTCCATGTTTTTGTGTTTATGAATTGTTTCACACACACATAGCAGAGTGTCAGAGATGTATGTTAAATATAATCTTTTATCTTCCAATAATAAAGATGCTTTTGCCTACTTTTAGCTTCCTTAAAGAAGAAACTCTCCTTGCTTGCTTTTTGCACCCTACCATGTTTACGGCCATAAATACAGGGTTTTTATTTTTCAGGACACACACACACACAGAGTAAGAGTGATACTGATCTTTGTAAATCCACTCTGAGCCAGGAGGAATCTTGCAAGTCGAGCAGGGTGGCTCTTGTGGGTGGAGCACGAAGCACCATAACCATATATTTTTCTGTTCTGAAAACAAGTTCTCATCCTGTAATTGAAGCTTTCATTTCACAAATTAAAGTACCATTAAAAATATTTTACTGAACCAGTCCCTCAGATGTGCATTCCCTGGTTTCACTTGAGCCTATGAGTAGGTGGGAGAGAAACCAGAACAAATCGGAGTGGTGGAAGCAGAGCTGCTATTATTTGTACATGGAAGAAGATAAAAACAGAAGAGTCAGTAAAGTCTGAAGAGACTGGGCTAGTGAAAACACCAAAAACAAAAAGTAGGTAGCTGCACTGGTCTATATGTTGTCGTGGTTAGAGTATCAGACTAGGATCTGGGAGACTTAAGTAGGTATCGCCATTCTGCCATGGGAGTTTGCTGGGTGATCCTGGGTTGGTCACACACTCTCAGCCTAACCTACCTGATAAGATAGTAGTTGTGAGAAAATGGAGGAAGGGAGTAGGTACTGTAAGATGTTTTGGATCCCCATTGCGTTAAAACACAGGGCAAAAATAAATACAAATACATAGAATTGCCAGCTCTGGGTTGGGAAATACCTGGCGATTTTGGGGGTGGAGCCTGGGGAGGGCAGAGTTTGGGGAGGAGAGGGACTTCAATGGAATATTTCTGCCGGGCCTGCTGGGAGGGCGGGGTAAAAATCTGAAAAGTATGCAGATGGAGAGTGATTTCAGCTAAGCATACCTTTATTAGGTTCAGGACAAAAACAACTGACCAGCTCGTAGGCCGGTTTATATGCATTCAGAAAAACCCACCACCCAGTACACCTAAACACACCCCCTACTCCTGATAGGCTATTTACAGTAACCGGGCGACCATTGGTCTCCTGGCTGGGAAGCTAGCCCTTTTGATTGGGCCGGCTAGGATCCTTCGGATCCTTTGTCTTTTGACTGAAGCTACAGATGAATTGTGCCTGGCCAGCCCAGGCAAGTCCGGGCATGTCAGGCTGAATACATTACAAAATCTAATTAAATAAATAAATATAATGCCATGCAGTGCACCTTCCAAAGTGGCCATTTTCTCCAGGGGAACTGATCTGTCACCTGGAGATAATCAGCTGAAATAGTGGGTGATCTACAAATACATCACCCACAGTAAAATCTAAAGCCAAAAGCCACATAATGCACTTTATTATGACGAGCCGAAATAACACCACACACTACACAAGCTTTCCAGTTCTCCAGAACTCTTCATGAGGCTGGATATCCCCCCCCCCTTTTTAACATCCTGCCTGATATAAAGTTCTGGAGAACTCAAAAGCTTTCACAATGTGCTGTGTTATCTTGGCTAGTCTCACTAAGAGTCATTATCTGGCTTTTGGTTTTGGATTGGGCTAGTGAGAGTGACAGGAGCTGCAGTGGCTCAAGTGGTTAAGACGCTGAACTGCAGGCTGGCAGGTCGGTAGTTCAGCAGTTCGAGACCCGAATGCCGCATGACGGAGTGAGCTCCCGTCTCTGGTTCCAGCTCCTGCCAACTAGCAGTTCGACAGCAAGAAATTGCAAGTAGATAAATAGGTACCACTTTGGTGGGAAGGTAACAGCATTCCGTGCGCCTTGGCATTTAGTCATGCCAGCCACATGATGACGGAAACATCTTTGGACAGCACTGGCTCTTCGGCTTGGAAACGGGGATGAGCACCACAACCCTAGAGTCGGATTCGACTGGCTTTCGAGCAAGGGAAACCTTTACCTTTACTAGTGAGAGTGAAGGATGTTGATAACAGAAATGGAATGAGACTGAAATGGATTGAGCGGCAGCACAAGAAGAATTGTGTAAGGTAGGTATAACAAGACACACAGCAAACCAGACAAGCTACAGTGGGTAGCTTGGTAAATATGTGGGAGGGAAAGCAGCTCCGTTGCAGGGATGACAGCAGGGTCCTTATGAATGATGGGGCAAAGGAGACAGAGAGGAACCATCATGTGTTTGTGCTTCACAAACAGAATACTTATGTCTTTCTGAATCGTTTAAGAGGCAGGTAGAAGTGAGGCCTAGGCAAACACTGAAAGGCAAGAGGTGGTAATTCAGTAATTCAGTAAACACCCACACTCTCTTGCAGCTGCCGGTTAATAGGGGGTGCAGAAGCTTGTCAGTATCGTGGAGTTGACACACGCAAGCAAAGTACACAAATGTTTAAAATGCCAGGGCCTCTTTAATTTCCTGTTGAGCTACAAAAATGAAAAGGCCTGGTGGCAACAGAAGAGACACCACACCTGCATGCAATAGATACACATGCATCTGTGTGCATGCCCAATAAACATGGAAGATTCTCAGTGGTTTTCAGAACACAAATAATGGTGGTTTCCAGGGGAGCACAATTCTCTGCTTTAAAAGGAAAAGAATAAATGATATGATTGAAGAAATGTGGAGGTGACAAGCAAAAGTTGTCTTCCTCATTACAACACTTCATATTCTCAAGATGAATCTATTTCTGAGCTACATGTACAAGTTGCAGAGGGCCTCATCTGAAAACAGCCACAATCCACAAAATACTTTTTATTGGGACCAGCTACAGTGACACCAAAGTGTGTGCAAGCTTTTGAGTACCCCAGAACTTTTCTCAGGGTGACTATTAAAAAATAAAAAGAGGTGGGAGAGAAAAAGGCCACGCTTTTAAATCCCTTCTTTCATGGCTTCTCTGTGCTGAGTGCTGGGACTTATAGATACACATAGGTGCCTTCGTAGGTTGTACTATAGTCCTTCTGGGCAAGAGGGGAAGACAGCAACTGGTAATCCTCCAGTGGGGTCTCACGCCATCAAGGGGGAAGAAGAATACTGACTTGAGAACTTCAGTATTTGTGTTATTTTTATACAGGAACCAATATTCATAGCATTTTATAGACTAACAATGTCTTTATTATTTATTAAGAATATTTGTATGCCCCCTCTTCAGAGTCCTGTTTGAAATGGCTTTCAGTCAAAAGCCAAAATATTAAAACAAAAACCATCAAAACACAAGCCATTGGAGTCATAAGCAAGATAAAAAACTATCCATAAAACAGAAGCAGGTCAATAAAAAGGCTGACAAAATGAGGCCACTAATTAAAAATCTGAGTTAAAAGATGTGGTGATGAACACTGGCCCCAAAGACATCCGGCTGTTGTTGACCAGAGCCAGGGCTCTTTCGGCCCTGGCTCCAACCTGGTGGAACTCTCTGCCAGTTTCCACCAGGGCCCTGCAGATCTTAATGCAGGCCCGCAGGGCCTGTAAGGCAAAGATGTTCCGCCAGGCTTTTGGTTGAGGACAGCAACGATTTCCACCACAGCTGGCACCGTCCTCTTTTCTTCCCCCTTGCCTGTTTCGGCCTCCTCCTTAGCCTGCCCACGAGATAGAAAAACAGCCCAGAGCAGGTTTTAGATTAAATTATAGATGCCATCTGAAAATTGTGAAATTCGGGATTAATTGATTGTTGATTTTAAATTGTGTTTTTGTATGTTTTAATTTATTGTAAATTGCCCAGAGCCCTGTGTACTCAGGGATGGGATGATTCAGAAATTCAAGTAGTAGTAGGGTTGCCAAGTCGACTCACCCCTCGGAGCGGGGGAGCCTCGCCGGGGTCTGGGAGTTCGTGTTGGATGCATGCGCAAAGTGGTTTCCCCCCCCCAAAGATGTGGGCCACGCCCCCAACGTGAGCAACGTGGCTGCGTCACCTCTGGTGATGCAGCTTCGGGGGCAGAGTTCCCCCCGGGGCCTGATTCCGCCGCGGC
The DNA here is from genome assembly GCF_001447785.1 of Gekko japonicus. Classification (NCBI taxonomy): domain Eukaryota; kingdom Metazoa; phylum Chordata; class Lepidosauria; order Squamata; family Gekkonidae; genus Gekko; species Gekko japonicus. The sequence goes on along the minus strand of NW_015161948.1, from coordinate 2,022,707 downwards.
GGAAATCGGGCCTCCAAAGCGGGGGATTCCCCGCCCCCCGGCCCCATTTGGCAACCCTAAGTAGTAGTAGTAGTAGTAGTAGTAGTAGTAGTAGTAGTAGTAGATAGCCTGATGCCTCAAAGATAGTAAAGTAGGCGCCAGGCAAGCCTCAAGGAGGAGAGCATTCCAAAGGGAAGTTGCCACCACAGAAATTGCCCAGTCTCTAGTCCCCCCCTCTCACCTCTGAAGGCAGGGGCACAGAGAGCAGGCCTTGAGAGGCAGATCTTAACCGTCAGGCTGGAGAGTCTGTGGAAGAGATGGTCCTTTAGGTACACAGTTAATTAAAACCCCAAGATTAGGGCTGCCAGCTTTTGGTTGGGAGATACCTGGAGACCTTGGGGGTGGAGCCTGGAGAGGGTAGGATATGGGGAAAGAAGGGACCTCAGCATGGTATAATGCCGTAGAATTTACCTTCCAAAGTGACCATTTTCTTCAGGTGACCTGATCTCTGTCTGTAATAGTGGGAGATTTCCAGCCACCAACTGCAGGTTGGCAACCATAGCTGAGATGGACTCTGACCATTATTTTTTTTTAAGGTTTCTTTCTGAACATTTTCTGCACACTCAATTGTTTCTAGTCAGGAACGCAGGGAGCCATTTCATGAAACTGTCTAATTCTCCAACATGAAAGATGCAGAGGTATTAATTTACTAATCAACAGCATTTGTATGCTGTTCTTTTCCTCAAAGGATCCCAAAGCATCTGACAGAAAAATACCACACAATTGACCAATTTAAACAAAGCAAATAATTAAACAAACAAAACAAATACAACCTGAGTTGATACAGACTGATGGACATGAACTCCAAGCCACGAACAACATGAAATTAACCTGTTCTGTGCCTGCAGAGACCTGGTTTGGTGTTGTGGTTAAACCCTAGAGGTTCGCCCAGATCTCAGCTAAGTCATGATTTGACTGGGTGACTTCAGGCAAGCCATTCTTTTGCCATCTCAGCTCTTCTTCTGTAATATTAAGATAACAGTTGTGTCTCACCTTATAGGAATATTATAAAATTAAGACAGTGCTATGTAGGACAAGTGCTGGATTAACTACTGTATTTTTACAGAAGGAGGGAAACGGTATAATCCAGTTTCCCTAACATATTTTTAATCTCTTAATAGTGGTACTGCCATTAAATTCTATCATCAGACCATCCTATGTGGGATCTCTTCACATGACACAGCTAGTAGCCTTTGAAGACTGGAGAAGATGTCACATTTTGGCAAACACCAGGTCATATGAAAATACTCCAAGCACTGTTCCTGATACCATACATTAAGATGAAAGTCGATATTATTAGATATGCCAATAACAATTCATAATCATTAGTTAGGTGTCTATCTCAGTTATGTGGCCTGCTTCTGTTCCCTGAATGCCTATATTGGCACTGGGATAGAATCATAGAGTTGGAAGGGACCTCCAGAGTCATCTAGTCCAACCCCCTACACAAGGCAGGAAATTCACAAATACCCCCCCCTCCCACCCCCAGTGACCTCTGTTCCATGCCCAGAAGATGGCAAAAAAAAAAACAACCCTCCAGAATCTCCAGTCAAACTGGCCTGGAGAAAAATTGCTTCCTGACCCCAACGTGGGGATCAGCATTTCCCTGGGTGTGTAAGAAAGGGCCACAAGAACTAAGCACTGATACAACCCTTCCTGCCCTCCCTCTCATGAACTGCCTATGTTCACAGAATTAGCATTGCTGTTAGATGGCCATCTAGCCTCTGAAAACTTCCAAAGTTTTGGAAGCCCACCACCTTCCGAGAAAGCCTATTCCACTGAGGAACTGCTCTAACTTCCTAACGTTTAGCCAAAAACTCTTCTGATTTAATTTCGACCCATTGGCTCTGGTCCGACCTTCTGGGGCAACAGAAAACAACTCCGTACCACCCTCTATATGACAGCCCTTCAATTAGTTGAAGATGGTTATCATATCACCTCTCAGTTGTCTCCTCTCCAGCATATGTGTCATTCTGAAGTCCTGTTAATCAGTGTTACCTCTAAGCTGAGTTAGTGTGAGCGAGCTCACAGTTTTTTAGCCTCCAGCTCACACATTTTTGTCTCAGCTCAGGAAGAAGGGCTCCAGAGCAAACTGATTTATGCAGCAGCCAAATCGCTCACTCACAACTTTTATGCCAAGAGCTCACAGAGTAGAATTTTTGCTCACAAGCCTCCCCAGCTTAGAGGGAACATTGCTGTTAATGTATAGTTAAATAGGTAAAAGGTAGCATTACAAGCAGTTCTAAGACACTCATAGACTGTTAGGGCCAATGTTTTCAGAATGCACTATAAATATTTTGGACAACATCAATGTATTTTTCTGTTAGCTTGCTACTGTATCCTTCAGCATAAGAACATAAGAGATGCCAATGTTGGATCAGGCCAAAGGCCCATCCAGTCCAACACTCTGTATCACACAGTGGCCAGAAATACCAGTGCCATCAGGAGGTCCACCAGTGGGGCCAGGACATCAGCAAATAGGTTTACTCAAAGACCAGCAAAATATGCAACAAATATGCCTTGCCTTCTTGGTCCACTCAGTTCAAGAATAAATTAATCCATCAGCAATGCAATTGGATGTATTGTAGAGAGGACTGCTGAAGGAATATTTAAGACTGACTGGTTTTATGTGCTTGCAACACTTCCTTCCTTGAAGGGTGAGGCTTACAGAGACTATTCTTATTTGTGGTTCCCCCCACCCATAACGAAACACCATCAAAAGACAATAGAATTCCTTTTAAATTAAATTACACAGATAAACTGGTTTGGAGACTGTAGGTACCAACACCCAAACTTTTGATCTGTGAATATGTATGATAATCTTATGAAATACAACTTCATAAAATGGGACTTTCAAATCAAAGTCATGGACACAAAGCACCATCATGCATAAGGGCAGAGAGTAATATAAGTCTTTGATTACCATCTCAGAACCAGGCATTATTGTTCTTGGATATGTCTGCACATCAGTAGCTTCTAGGGTTGCCAGCTCTAGGTTGGGAAACTCCTGGAGATTTGGGGATGACGTCCGGGGAGGACAGAGATCTCAGTGGAGTACAATGTCATAGAATCCACCTTCCAGTTTGGTGTAGTAGTTAAGTGTGCAGAAGAACTAAGTTTCATTCCCGACTCCTCCACTTGCAGCTGCTTGGGCAAGCCATAGTTTTGTCAGAGCTGTCCTTGAAAAAACAGTTCACTCAGAGCTCTCTCAGCCCCACCTACCTCACAGGCAATGTTCCCTCTAAGCTGTGGAGTCTTGTGAGCAAAAATTCTACTTTGTGAGCTACTGGCATTAAAGTTGTGAGCAAACGATTTGGCTGCTGCATAAATTAGTTTGCTCTGGAGCCATCCTTCCTGAGCTAAGACAAAAATGTGTGAGCTGGAGGCTAAAAAACTGTGAGCTAGCTCACATTAACTCAGCTTAGAGGGAACACTGCTCACAGGGTGTCTGTTGTGGGGAGGGGAAGGGGAAGGAGTTTGTATTTGTAAGCCCCTCTGAGACCCTGAGTGAAGGCTGGGGTATAAATCCAATCTCCTCCTCCTCCTCCTCCTCCTCTTCTTCTTTGCATCCATTTTCTCCAGGGGAACTGATCTCTGTACTCTGGAGATTGGCTGTAATTCGGGGGGGGGAGAGGTCCCCAGGTCCCACCTGGAGGCTGGCATCCCTAGTAGTTTTGCAGGGAATCAGTGCCACATTGGAGTAGATATGTAGCACATATTAATTCAGATTATGTCTCACTAAATTCCATGGGACTTACTAATAAATGAGATTCTAAGAGATTCTGTCTTTAACATGAAAATGACTTGCAGCGTCTACTGTGTCCAATCTAGGAATCAGGAAGACCTCCTATAATAATAGGAATGTGGAATATAGCCTGATCTTGTCAGATCTCAGAAGCTAAAAAAGGCCAGTACTTGGCTGGGAGGCCACCAAAGAAACTTTTGCAGAGGAAGTCAATGGTAACCTACCTCTGCTTGCTCGCTTGCCTTGAAAACCCTGTGGGGTTGCTGTGGGTCATCTACAACTTGATGACACTTTACACACACACGCACCTATAACAGGATGTGCTGTTGGTATGATTCAGGAAGTATCCGCTCGAAAGTGGGCAGATTTCTTTGCTACATCATGATTGCGCAAAAGTCTTACAATGCTGCATTTTGTGGCTATGAAGCTGCATGGAACTAGGCTCTGTTTGTAGTTAAAGTCTAGGACAGAGGTCTCAAACTCATTGGTTACAAGGGCCGAATCTGACATAAATGTGACTTTTTGAGCCAGGCCATGTGTGCCATAGAACATAATGCCAGGTACCTGTTAAGTCGCTCACTTAACAAAAGCAGTCAGAGAGTGATTCAGCAAGAACACAACTTTATTCTTCAGAACACACACAACTCTAACACGGATCAACATCTGATAGCCAGAACAGCTTTAACATAGCAGCTATCCTGCTTTTAAACATTCCTGGCTAATGTAGCCACACCCACTGTACAGAAACCAACCAATGAGGTTGAAATGATAAAGACCAATCACGAACGTTCCCGCTCAGGGAGCTAGCAGTGAAGTGATTGGACGCAGTTTCCTGGGCTAGTCTTCTGATAGGATGTCTTTGGATCCTAGCCCATTAGGTTTCAATGGGGAGGTTCACAATAACATATGTATTCAGTTGGCCTCACATAGAATACATTACAGTATCAGAGATATAAACTTAAAAAAGGACTGCAGCTGGTAAGCTCCGAGTTGGTCTGTTCTCACCGCAAGGCCCCATGGGCTGGGGGGAGGTGCAGAGGAAAACTCACAAGGGCAGATTGAAGAGCCAGCACTGTAGCGCTGGGCAGACGCTCCTCTGCTACCTGGAGGGAGACAAAACCCTTCCCCAGCCTGCTCCTGTCACCAATGCTGTCAGCCTGGGCCCCGGGGTAAAAACATGAAGTGGCTGGGTGTTGTAAGCTCCCCCATGCCCCTGAACAACCATGGAAGGGGACTGAGAAGACAAGTTAAACTTACTCCCCTGCCTGCAGAAGGGGGGAGGGCAGCGGCCAAAATCCAAGGTCATATGTGTGGCAGGACACAGGCCAAGCAAAACCCAATAAGCTAGAGATGAGCATGCTGCAGCAGCCACTTCCAACCCAGGCCATCAGGTGATCCATGGCAGGGCAATGCTGGGATTCAAGCCAGAGATCGTCAGCAAGCTGCGCCGCCCCCATGCAGCAGCAGCAATCCCTGATGGGGGAGTGAGCACCACAGGCACAAGGCCGTATGTGTGGTAGAGGCCTCAGGCCACCCAGCAACCAGTATAACCGGAGATCACTGGCACTGCCCCCCCCCCCATGAGGAGGCAGCCACTTACAGCTGAAGGCTGCCAGGTGGTCCATGGGGGAGGGAGACCCGGCCACCGAATCGTGTGCTCAGTGGCAGGACTAGGCCCCCATTGTGTGGAAGAAACTGCTGAAGAACACCCCCCAATGGGCCAAAGCACAGCCACTGCATGGGGGGGGGGCAAATACGGCAGTGGCACTGTCCGCCAGCAGGCCCCAGCAGAGGATCGTCTGAACCCTCCCACATGCAAACACTGATCCCTGTGGCCATCTGGAATGGCATCCCCCAGAGATGCAGGCTGAGTGGAGAGGCATGTAGCCTCATCTTGAAGCTCCGAGCTGGCATGAATGTGTTACCAGTTAGGCTGCCACTGAAGCAAAGGGGTTCTGCTTAATTGCTGCAGACAAGGTTGTTCTGCCGTGCCAAAGCCACAATCGGAGTGGCTCCGCCCACTCACACACCCCCAGCAGCCTCCTGTTCCCTCCCTCACACCAGTGGCTCATGGGCCGGATGAGAGCCCTGGACTGGCCTGTTCTGGCCCCCAAGGCAGTTAAAACGCCTGCACTGTAACATCACCCGAGCAGCCACTATGGCTGTTCGAGTACCACCGCGGTCGAGGTGAGCTCTCGACCTTCGTCCCAGCTCCCGCCTACCCAGCGGTCTCGAAAGCAACTTAATTGCAAGTAGGTAAATGGGTACCCACCCTTAGAGGGGTGGGGGGCACCCTGTGTGGTCGGCTGAAGATGACGGAGATGGCGGAGGCAACGGCAATGGCGGCGGCGATGACGGCGGCGGCGATCCTGGCGTGGATGGCATTGGTGGCGTGGCGGCGGTGAGCGAAGCGAAGCGCGATCAGGAGGCGCGCGTTTGAGCGATCCCTGGTGGCGGAGAAAGAGTACATCGAGGGCTGCCGTGAAGAGAGAAGGGGAAAAAAAAAAAAAGGGCGTGCGCAGACGCCGAGTTCCGGCTCAGCGGAGCCGGAAAAGGACGTGGCCGGGCTGGAAAGCAGGCGAAGCTGCGCGCCTAAGGAGAGGATCGCCACCACTGAACGCCGAAGAAGGAACGCCAGAGAAGAACAACCCCGCTTGGCCCAGAGACCCGACCATGCCGAGCCGACGGAAGAAACACCAACAATAGCCACCACAGAGGGGGTGCCGGTAGGTTGTCCCACCCCCCTTCATACACTGTGGCCCTAGCTAGGGAACAAGGGTGATTAGCACCAGAAAACCCTGTAAGCCGCTCTGAGACCCTAACCATGGGACAAGAGCGGGATATCAAGTCAAATGTAAAAAAAAAAAAAAAAATTGACACTCCTGGTCTAGGAAAACTGTTACACCTTAGGAAATGCTCATGGAGTTATACAAAATGGAGACAACCTGGTGGGTGCTACCCCTCCATTCCTCATAATGGCATCACCAGATTACAAATACAATTAATGTGAACCAACAAAGAAGGAAAAACTATAAACAGGGCTCCAGCTAGGGATGCCAGCCTCCAGGTGGCACCTGGGAATCTCCCAGAATTGTAGCTCATCTCTAGACTACCGAAATCAGTTCCCCTGGAGAAAAAGGACGCTTTGGAGGGTGGATTCTATGGCAATTATGCCCCACTGAGGTCCCCGCCCTCCCCAGGCTCCACTCCCAAATCTTCATGAGTTACCAACCCGGAGCTGGCAGCCCTTCCCTCCCACACTGGTGACCTGGCAACCCTAGCAGCACACATGCGAAAGTAAACAGGATAGGCACACTTTATTGAGGAGTCCGGGAGGGACCCTGGCTGTTGCCACGGTATGATCTCCTTATGTTAATTCAAAAATAAAATAGATATTTTTCTTGCATGACTCATGAGATTGTTGGTAGGATCATTTGGGGAAGGGATAATGTTAAAAGTTTGCACCAGGCCCAGAGAAATTATGCTTAGAGTCTTCTATTAAAGCCGGTTTTTGTTCCCCTTCACAATGTGCCATTTTCAAGAATTTTTAGTGCTGCTATTTACCTAAGAGTCAATGACTACAGAAACGACACGGCTGGGAAGAATTAAGTCTAGATGCCTCAGTATAAGAAATGTATTTGTTATATTAAAACAAAACAGCTAAAGCAGTAAACAAAGATGCAAAATTTCTCCCACATATATTTCCATTTACCTCCATTTGCCTAGATAGTCCAAGACAGAGGCAAAGGATTTGAATAATAATCTGCATTTTGCATTAACGCATTTGTTCTGCTTATGAATTATGAGTAACCTGAAGGGGACCCTCCTCTCGGTGTGACAATGGAGAGAAATATAATTATTCTTCTTGAGGTTCCACACAGTCAAATGACAAAATCACATAGAATTACCCAATGTTCTTTTAGACAATAGCAGCTGCATTCAGATCTCACGCTAAGCTTCAATTAAACTCTAGTACTAAAATGGAAAATAGCTAATAGAATCAGCTGGTTCCTTCTGAATTGCTACAGGGATTTATTGAGTTCCCAAATACCTTTAGAAATCAATAAGCAAAGGTGATATGTTGCTTGATAGGGTAACATAAAAATGACTTATAGTGTCTACAGTGGCAAATCTAGGAATCAGTAAAAGGTAAAGGTAAAGGTTCCCTTGCTCGAAAACCAGTCAAATCCGACTCTAGGGTTGCGGTGCTCATCTCCGTTTCAAAGCCGAAGAGCCAGCGCTGTCTGAAGACGTTTCCATGGTCATGTGGCCGGCATGACTAAACACCAAGGCGCACGGAACGCTGTTACCTTCCCACTAAAGTGGTACCTATTTATCTACTTGCAATTTCTTGCTTTCACAACTGCTAGGTTGGCAAGAGCTGGAACCAGAGACGGGAGCTCACTCGGTCTTCCGGCACTCGGGTCTCGAACTGCTGAACTACCGACCTTCCACAGCCTGCAGTTCAGCGTCTTAACCACTTGAGCCACCGCAGTACAGCTACCTATAAAAGGAGAGATATGAAATGGTATAGAATACCTCGATCTCATCAGATCTCGGAAGCTAAACAGGGTTGGCGCTTGGCTGGGAGTACACCAAAGAAGACCCTGCAGAGGAAGGCAATAATGGCAAGCCACCTCTTGCTTTTCACTTACCCTGAAAGTGGCTTGCTGGAGTCGCCATAAATTGGTTGTAATGTATCAGCAATTACATAGTAGGGGGCATCACTTCCCCTCCCCCCCAGTGTCGATACCATATCAATTCAGGCAGCTATAATTAAAATATTCACAATTTCCCAACACTTTTTATATTCTCTATCATCCAAAAAGAAATCTCATTAGGAGACATTATTGTTTTATGATTGTAATGTGATTTTATTGTAATGAGTCTTTGACTCAATTTGTTGTGATCCGCCCTGAGCCCGTTTGAGGAGGGTGGAATAAAGATTCCTAACTAACTAAATAAATAATAAAATATATGAATTAACTATGAATGCAAAGATCCATCCCAAAATATACCAAAGAAGCCAATGAAATACAGAACATGAAATGTGCTATAAATTAAAAATGTGTATTGAAGATAGCCAGTCTAAATTCCACAAGACATCAAGAAAGACCAGATATAAAATTCAAACAGTGATTTAATTAAAGCATCCAAAAAGCATAAGAGAATGCATGAGATGATGTTAAATGATCATGCCGTTGGGATGGTCTGATCAGGCCATCCTGACTCCGTACTGTTGTTTTTTATCCCCTTCAGAAGAAGAAGAAGAGATTGGATTTATACCCCGCCCTTCACTTGGAGTCTCAGAGCGGCTTACAAACTCCTCTCCCTTCCCACAACAGACACCCTGTGAGGTGGGTGGGGCTGAGAGAACTCTGACACAAACTGCTCTTTTTCAAGGACATCTGTGCCAGAGCTTGTGACTGACCCAAGGTCACATCAGCAGGTGCAAGTGGAGGAGTGGGGAATCAAACCCGGTTCTCCCAGATTAGAGTTCGCACACTTAACCACTACACCAAACTGGCTCAATGTATGCGCATCATCGCAAACTCCATAGGAAGCCCTCAGTGTGGAAGTGCGATTCATCGTTTCCTTGTTTAAGCGCATGGGGGGGAAAGGTACAAAAATAAAAGACTCACGCGCAGTTGCGTCTGATCACACACTGACGGACTGCGCCTGCAGCTTTGAAGGGAGGTGTGATTGTGCAAATGCGGGTCAAATTCTTCCAGAGGAAATATACTCACTCCCCCCCCCCCCATTTTTTTTGGC
>NW_015161948.1:1999586-2013104 GCF_001447785.1 Gekko japonicus | reverse complement strand
TATTTTTCACCTTGGAATGCGGAGTTTGGGTCTGTTGGGGGGGGGGGGGGAGTTCCCATTGCAGCAGCCTTGTTTTCTCTCCCTGAACTGTGGCTATGCTAGAGGAGTATAGTGTGACCTTGCACTGTTCTTAGCCCCATTGGAGCTGGTGTGTCTAAATGCAGCACCAGTGCTTCACCCATTAAGAAATGAGTCTATGAGATATTCTCCCAGAAGCTCCTGTGATGGCTCAGAAGCCTGTGAGCGGATCTGCTTTTTTTTCTGATGGGAGGGGTACATGTACACCTCTGAGCATGACTTTATCGCACTCCTTTGTGCATGAGGGAGTCGTGCTCTGTTGCTTGCCTCTGCCAGATGCCTTTGCCAACAGGAAATGGGAGATCTCCCCAAAGTCTCAGGGGCAATTGTCCATTTCCTGATACAAGAAACACCTCAGCACACCCAAGGGTAGGGGTGACTCTTCTATGCTCCTTTGAGCATGAATTGCAATCTGTGGCTTCCTCCAGCCCTCAGGTGGCAGGAAATGTTATGTTGTCAAAAGAGCCAATTAGGAGGGGTGCCTGGAGGAGGCAAGTGAGTCCTCCACTTCTACCAACTACTTCTGTCATTATTAAATGGGAGATTCAGCCAAGTGCCTTCATTTAGAAGTGGGTCCACGACTGAGCTGGCCTTGGCAGGTGTTCAACCTCTGAGAATAACTCTGGGGAGGTTTAACCCTTTCTTCCATGTACCCTGGAGCCTTGGTAAGAAAAACACACAGGAAAACATGTGTTCTTTTTATCCAGGTACATAGCACATCTGGCAGTCAATTTGCATGAGGAAAAGGATGCAAGTCCAGCCCTGTCTAATGAGGAAGACTATGGCCCTGAGAAAAGGATGCAATATTCAATCTATTGTCTAGTTTGACCCTAAAATAGAAGGGGATAGGAAGAAAGGAATGATCTTAAGGCAACTAAATGAGACAAGGTTTTGAAGATCTGTTAGTGGATCCTACAGTTCTTTGAACTTCTGCAAATAGCAGTCATGGAGGCTACCCAGTTTGAATTTTTTTTGGCATTTTTTATTTTATTTTTCGTGTGTGTGTGTGGGTGTACCTGGAAGTCCTGGAGACCTCTGGTAACTGATTCCTATGGGGGCCTGGAGGATATTCAAGGAGGTAGCTGAATAAAGCCTACCCCCACCTCCCAACTGCTGGTATTTCAGGGAGGTCTCCCATTCAAGTACTTGCCAGAGTTGACTCTGCTTAGCCTCCGAGACCTGATGAGATTGGGCCTGTCTGGGCTATCCAGGTCAGGGCACCCAGTTTGGATTTGAGTACAAGAGAGTCACTATCTTCTGTCTCCTCCAGGTGACAGGACAGCCAGGGTAATACAGTGTCTTGAATGTCAGACTAGGATCTAGAAAAGTTAGGGTCAAATCCCCAGTCTGCCACAAAGCTCACTGGGTAACTTGGGCCAGTTACACTGTCTTAGCCTAATCCACAGGTTTGCTGTGACAATAAAATAGGGAAGAAAAAACCATGTATGTCATCACCCTGAGCTCCTTGGAAGAAGGGTAAGATTAAAAAATGACAGGTAGGAGGTTCTGGGATGTCAATGGGGTCTCTGAAGTAGCCTGGGAAGAACACTGGAGGATGCGGAGCATAACTTGCTCATGCTCCAAGCAGCCGGAGGCTGTAAAAGCTGTATGAAAGAGATGCTGTTCTATTCACTCCCACACTTTTCTTGCAAGGGAGTGAGGGATTATCCCAGAAGTGCTGTTACAGGAGCTCTGGGGTGACCTGGGAGCACTGCTGGAAGGAACTGATCACAGCTCTCTCATGCTGCAAATAGCTGGAGGGTCTCTGTCAAGTGGCACACAGTGCATAAAGAGAAACAACTACCCACAAACTACCCACAAAAAGGCAGACAATCCATTAAAAATTAAAAACCTACAAGCTTAAGCATTAAAGCTAAATGCCAGGAAAAAGTTCAAATAGACATAACCCGTTTCAACATATTCCCCCTTTTGATCAACTGAAAACTAATTAACAGAGCAGCAGATTTTTTTAAAGCAAATTCTTTTAATTAAAGTATTTAGAAAAATGACAGCTGGTGGTAGCCATCTTAGAAGAAGAATGCTTCTTTTAAGATGACACGTGTATATACCATCTAAAAATAAGCATTTCTTTCTCTATACCTGTTGTGTTAGGCAGATGAAAGTACATTCCATTTTAATTTATTAATTACCTAGTAACCCTCCTACAAGACAGGGGGGCCTGGAGGGAGCTGGTCCATGGGGTCGCGAAGAGTCTGACTTGACTGTGCGACTGAACAACAACAAAACCCTCCTACATTAAAAAGCTTATTATTTATGTATTTAGGCTTTAGTTTGTCCCCTTTCAGGCCCAGGTGGCAGCTAACAATAATCATGAAAAGCAATATTTAACATGAAGAGGGAGGCACTATCCAGGATTAGTTAATACTAAATGTCCAGGATTTCAACATTCAGATTTAAAAGGTTGTGAAATCCAGTAGTCAAGTAAGTACTCTGTTAGAACCAAGGCCGCCATCTTTTTGTTCCCCCAGGCAGGCCTCCTGTGTATTTAATACTCTACGTGTCATGCAGAAATTCAACAGGTGAAGCTTTTCCCTTACAAGTGCTCTCTGTCTCAAGAAGAACTTGCTTGCATGAGTTGAATTTCTGTGTTAAAATCACAGGAGCCCTGGTGGAGGACGGAGGGGGGGGGGGAAATGACAGGATTGCCCTTTGGGAACAATGGGAAACATTGGCATGGCCATTGGATAGAATGGAAGCCAGGAATTCCAGTTGACTTGCATTGGCCCACTGAAATATATTACAGCACCACAAAAGTTGCAAAAAAAGGTGGAATGAAGTTTGAATGAAGGTCTCTGGTCAGAGCTGGACTGCTCTAGAACTGGAATGACAGCTCCCAGAGTAGAAAGGCAGCCCCTGGGAGAAGCAGAAGCGTTCCCTAGGAATAGAATCAGTCATCTTTACTCTGTTCTGAGGGACCTTAATTCTGCTCTGGGGGCTGACATTCCAGAACACTAATTTTATTCCTAGGGACTGTCATTTCACTCTAGGGGCTGTCATTTCAGTTACAATACACTTCTGCTACTCCCGGGGGCCTTTATTTGACTTTGGAAGCTGCCATTCCAGCCCCAGAGCAGCCTATATGGGTCCAGACACCTTCATCCAAAATTCATTCTGCATTTTCATTGCAACTTTTTTGTGTTGTAATCTATTTCAATGAAGCCCATGCAATGGCATTCCCAATGCATTCCTGGTTTCCATTAAAGCCAATGGGCAGTCCATTGTATCCCAGTGTTCCCAATGGCCATTAGAATCACAGAGTTGGAAGGGATCTCCAGGGTCATCTAGTCCAACCCCCTGCACAATGCAGGAAATTCACAACTACCTCTCCCCACAACCCCAGTGACCCCTGCTCCATGGCCAGAAGATGGCAAAAAACCCTCCAGGATCCCTGTCATTAATTTCAGCACATTTGGGGAAGGCAGTAACCAGAATAGGCTGCATTAACAAGAAAATCCCAGTGTTAGATACAGACTGAGTATATATCAGGAACTACTTTCACAGTGACTACACAGAGGCCATGAACTTGTTTTACTTTTGCTTTCTAGATTTTCCTTTGTCAGCTAACACTGCTGTATTTTGCCTCTTTTAACAAAGAAAATTATTTAACAACGACAACAGTTAGAATCTAGACTGTCCACAGTTCTTCGACATGTTAACTGTGGGCCTTCTGAGCACTGTTCTCCAGTGTGGCACCTGCCCCGTGTTTCAGGAAAGTGGGCAAGGCCAACTGTTGAGCTTGTGGTTCACCAGGAGAACAAGTTAAGCTTCAGGCCTCCTCGAGTTGCCGGCCTCATACCACTGGCTCTTTTGGTTAATGGCAATTGCATACCTGGCTCTCTGTGAGCTGTGGAGTGAACACCAGTATGGCAGTCTTGTTCTTTACAGGGGGCTGCTGTCTCTGGACTTTAGCGGAGAACAGAAGGAAGAAAATGGCTGAGAATCTCGCAAGCAAGCCTAGAGCCATTGGGATCCACTTGAAAGTTGTGCCCTTGACGTCCACCTGCATTGTTCGGGTGCAGTTTCTTGATAAAGCGCTCTCTGCACATGCATAGAAGCGCCCTTTACTTCCTTTTCAAAATCGTTTTATCCCCCAAACAGTGATCCCTGGCATAATTCCAACCGCATTCTGCGATTCAGTTCTGGAGAAGGAAAGCGCCTGCCCCTGTTGTCCGGCCGGCCCCCTTCGCGCCTTCCCTCTTCCTGCCCCTGTCTCTTTAATGAGGAACCCGGCCTCCTCCGCAGACCCAGCCCATTGCCGGGCGGGGCGGCCCTGGCCGCCTCTGTCAGTCGCTGCCGGTTCTCCTCCCACTGTTACCGCCTGGCTTGGACTAGGAGCGGCCAACGGAGCCCGGGAGCCGGGCAGGAAAAGAAGGGAGCCTCCCCGCCCGCCTGCCCACCAGATTTTTCGGGGGGCGTCGTGCCATGCGATGCCATGAGCTGCCGCAGATGAGGTAAACGGGACGAACCGCCCTTCCTTCCCGACCAACCGACAGAGCGAGCGAGCGACCAGCCGCAGGCGAGGCAGGCAGCCTGCCCGCCTTGCTGCCAATGCGGAGCCCGCGCTGAGGCTCCGGGAGCCCGCCGCTCTGTTTGCCCGCCTGCCTGCCTGCCTGCCTTTCCCCTTCCTTCTGGAGCTGATGGGAGGAGGACGAGGAGGAGACCTTCGGCCTTGGAGGTAGCGGAGCCCGCCTGGGCCTAGGGCTGGCTGCTGGGGTAACCGAGAGCGAGTCTCCTCTGGGATTCCACATGGCGGTTCAGGGAGAGGGAGGCGGACAGGTGAGCGTGTGGAAAGGGGAGGAGGAGGAGGAAGGATGGGGCTTCCGTCGTCCCAGTAAAGGGGGAAGACGCCGAGAAGTAAGCCTTGGTTGGGGGGTGCGGTGAACTTCCTTGGGGCCCTCTTTGGGGCGCGGGAAAAACAAGTCTCTGAGCATGTGTAGAGTGCAGTTCTCTCGCTGCTTGGCCCCAGTGGTCGGGCCCCACCTTAGAGGATGTGCCTCCAAGCACGATGGAGACCCGGAACCTTGTTTTTTTAGAACTTAGCCACTTGAGGCCTATTTGAGTTTAGTATTTGTTGCATGTTTGTTTCTACGGCGTAGCTGTCTTTCTGCGAGGCGCCTGTGTGGGGCGAGTGTGTGTCTCGCTACGGGTCATGCGGGTGGGGTGGTGGCATCGATGCTAGGCGGCTGGGTGCGAAGGCAGGACTTGAGCGGGGAGGAGGGGGTCATCCCTGGAACTTTTAGAAAACATTATGTGCCAGCTTTTGAATATCTGAAGTTGTAAGAGAGAAGACGTGGCTACTACAGAACAAGGTGTTCTCTCCCCCTACTTTTTTTTTTTGCTGAGGAGAGATGGCAGCCAATACATACACTTCAGGACAAAGGGGACACAAGGTTAAAAGGTGCAATGCATAAGGAAAGTGACTCTGTCATATCTTTCTCCTTAGAGAGAAGGACTGCAGAGAGGCTTTTGGTACCTGT
The DNA here is from genome assembly GCF_001447785.1 of Gekko japonicus. Lineage (NCBI taxonomy): Eukaryota > Metazoa > Chordata > Lepidosauria > Squamata > Gekkonidae > Gekko > Gekko japonicus. Next base: position 2,007,528 of record NW_015161948.1, on the reverse strand, counting down.
GTTTTTAACTAGGGGTGCATGATGTCTTGGAAAGAAGGAACTATGTAAAACAAAAGCCCTGGAGAGCACAGAAGAGGTTTAGTGGTTCTAGAGAGGTTTGTTTTTGGAAGGTGTCTTGGGGGGGGGGGGGAGTGTACACAATGAATAAGTTAGTTGTTGTGAGGTGAAGAAAAGGGGTAGATGCTGACTGGGAGTGAAGGAGGGCTTTCCCTAATATTTGTGTAGATTTTTGTTTCTAACAGGTCACAGTTTATAGGAAGTGAGCTTTGTTAACCTGTGTTACTTCCAGGCTAAACACAACTGTGGACTCTATGTTTGGGGTCCATCTGCCCTGGGACTCCAGCCTGTGTCTATAGTTTGTTTGGTGGGTGACCTGAATTCTTGCGATATTGTAAGGTGTAAGGTAGGTATTAGCAGTAAGTGGTGGGAGAGTTTTGTTTGTGGCTTGCTCCTCTGTGGGTAAAGCTTACACGTAAATAGTCAACCACAGAAAAGAAGCTGCTTTTTACTTTGTCTGCAGATTAGCCTCTTTTCAATAAGTGGTGGTTTTTTTGCTGTGTTTCAGTGAACCACAGCTGAGTTCAAACAGCAAAACAATATCTGGGTAGTACTACATAAGGGGAGGGGGAGGTTTGGTTGATGGCCATAGGCTGATCACAGATACGGATATGGCTGTGTTCAGTTTTTACAGCTGGTTCTGGATTAGGTTCTGATCTGTTCTGATTGTACAGTTGGTGGAATTATTTCTGACTTGTACACATGTAATAAGATCAGAGTTTGTAGTTCTAAAGATTACTGAGGTAGGAAGGAGGTACATGGTTGAAACCAACCAGCACCCTCTACCCTTGTCTGTGTTACTTCACAACACCTCAACTTGGTAAGAACAATGCTTTTTAAAAATCAAATATTTTTTTTCCTCTTTGGGGGACTCTTAATAATTCATTCTAGTAAAATTGTGTTTTGTGGCTTCAGGGCAGATCTTTAACTAAGTTGTTGCAGAAATTAATGTCTTGAGCTGTGCTAGTTGATTTGTATTTCCAAAAGATTAATAACTGTTATCACTTTTCACATAAAACGGCACATAAAGCGACTGAATTTAGATTTTATAGAGACAAAATTATAGTTTATACCAAGTCTTGTAAAAATCCATATGGATCTTGCTAACTGCTTTCCCAAATATTTCCAATATTTGTTAACAATAAGCCAACTAATTCTGTGTCTCATTCTTCCTCCAACTGAGCTGTCAGCAAAATAAAACAGTAGTGTATGTTCTGAACAACAATTCCATAAAATTCTATCACTGTATTTTCATTTTACTTCAAGGGGTACGTATTACAAGAGATGGCTACATTTACTCAGACGTTTGTCCATTGTTACTGCAAGCTGTATTTTAACACTTTTACAAGCAAGTGTTTCTAATCTGATCCAATACACAAGTGTGAAGTTGGATTGGGCTGTTAAATCCCATGTGCCAGGGTCTTCTAATGGCAGGAACCTGGAGGGCTACCTGGATGCTGTTTCTCAGGTGGCATTTGGCTTCGAGTAAGGCTTGTATTTATGATCAAGCTAATGTTTAACTGAAGGGAAGGTAATCACCAGCATGGATTCCAGCAGTGGGACACCAGACCACTTAGCTTGGCACTCATAGCTAGATCTCTACCCAAGCAATCCAAGCAGTGGCAACACTGCTGGAAGAAGGCAACAGCATGGCATATGTCCGTCATCACCTCCTATACCTGCACAAACCCCATCTGAGTCCAAGGCAAGAAGCCAGCAGTGCCGATGGGGCTTGGCTTGCTCCAAGCATCTCTCTCCAAGTAGGCCACTCATCTGCCCCTCCCCATTTTGTTTGCTGGCCCACCAACATTTTAATAGGTAGACATTGCATGAGGGGGGCACTTGGGCCCCAGTTAAGGTTGTCTACTGCTGATTTAATGGAAGGATCACTCAAATTTAAATGTTTGGGGATTATCTCTTGAATTAAGAAAGGGCTGTCATGTTTTACTTGCCATGGTAACTGTATTTACAAGGGTTTTTTAATTGGCGTTTTTGATTATGAATGTGGTCTAAATAGTGCTCTTTGTCTGAGAACATTTCCTTCTCCCAATGAAAAGGGATGGGGAGAGAGTGCTCATACATGGCTGCCTGGAACAGAAATAAAAGGATGGTGGAGCAAATAGCCGAGCTGGACAGAATCAACAGAGGGTGCAAGAGACACTCTGCAAGTATGTTTTTTTTTTTTTAAAGCCCCCGGAGGGGATTTTTTATTGATTTTTTTATCAACTACAAAAACTACAACAGAAAAATAGGGAAGGGGAATACTACATATACAGGAGAAAGTAAAGAACCCACTACTAACTAAAAACCCAAGAGAGGAGATCCTCCAACTAGCTTAGATATATCCAGTCTTCTCATCGTTGAACCCTTCATGAACTGAGTCAAACATTTATAGCCTTTTACCCTTAGAGTTTAAATTTAACTGTCTAGTAACAGTACCCCCAATCATCCCCAAAAACCAAAGTTTTCAAAGGCACAATTCAGAGTCCTTCAGCCTTTACTTCTTCTTTTCTCTTCTCTTCCGCAACTTGTAGGGACTTTTGGGGGCTGCTGCCCCCTGCTCAGACAGAGAGTCCTCTCCGGAGGAACCAGTTTCCAGCTCGCCACTGGACCTACTGTCCTCTTCTTTTTTCTCGTCCTCTGACCTTCCCAGCTGTTCCTTTAGAAATTCTTGCGCTTTCAGAACAGAGTCAATCTTTTCTTTTTTATCTTTAATCTTGAACCGTCTGGAAATAGCCATTTGTATCCAATTGAATTTGTTTGAAGAAAGAGCACAAGTTCTTTATATTTCTTTCTGCGTTGTCTTACTTCAAATGGAATATCCTTTAGCATTCTGATAACATTCTCCCCTGCTTTCAGGGGTGTTGCAGAAACCGCCTTCAGGATAGTATCCCTGACGTGCCTCTTCAAGAATCTTACTACAATTTACCCAGGCAGATTATTTTTCTTTATATATCCTGAATATGACCTGTAGGCCACATCCATATCGTTTGAGCAGCGATTCCGCCTTCATTTCTGTTACTGGGGCTAGTAGCTCACTCATCAGTTCTTTAAGATTCTCTCCTCTGTTCTCTGGCACACCCTGGAAGCGCAGGACCATATTGGCCTTATCCATTTGGACTTGCAGCATTTGCTCTTCCAAAGAGGTTTGTTTCTTTTCCAGCTTTTGTACTTTCTTCTTCACTTTCTGCGTAATTACAGCCACTTCCTTTACTTTCTCAGCATCCTGCTTCATTATTTGAATCATATCAGTTACTTGCGTTTGTTGTGCAGTAATACTTTGTGTTACCAGGGACATCTGCTCTTTGAAGTTATTCAGCTGTTCCAGTAGAGGGCGCATGTAATCAGCTATAGCCTTTGCCGTCTCACTGGTCACTTCCATTTTTGGACTTTCTGGTTTCATTTTCAAGAGTCTTTCTTTGTCCCTCTTCCCCGCCATCTTTTTCGTTTGTTTACTTTCGCAAAAAATTTTAAAGTCTCTGAATGTGCGCTTGACCGCTTGGCCACACTTGGGTAAGTACTTCTAGACAGTTTCTATCGTGTTCCACTCGCCCCCCTCAATCGCTCAGATATTCATGCGCATGGGAGGCGTCCCTCCCCCGCTCGCTTTTTCCCTGTTCTGTCAGGTGGGGTGGGGAGCTGCTTTTTCTCTTTAAACGCTACGAAACTGACTCACGTTCATAGTCGGTCGTTTGACCTCGCTTTCATTTTTTTCCTGCCGCGTGATCTCCTTCGCTCGACCCGGTCAGCGTCGCTAAGCCCATTCGGTCTCTCGGCACGGAGAACCGTCGGAACAAAGAGGTGCCTCAATTCTCAGGCATTCCGCCCTCGAAGAGGCAGCCTCTTGAAAGTTCCATGGCCAGGGTCCCTCCGCCGGGACCCTGGGGGGGGGGTTGCGAACCTGCGCACCCCCTTCTTTGCCTGGAGTGCAGCCTCACCCCCGGGAGGTCCGGCAGGTGCGACTGCTAGCGCGCCGCCATAAACCGGAAGTCTGCAAGTATGATGTTGTATGTAGATGGTTGAGTTTGTGAAGAGGCAAAAATAAATGCTGTGAACTTCTTTCATTAGATTAAATCTTCAACCCCTGATTGCCCCTGGCTTGATGGGGATGAGAAAAAGCAAAAGTACAGGGTTCTTGAAAGCTATATTGTAGGGCAAGTTAAACAAGCATGGTAAGGGAAGGCCTACGGTGTCATACATGATGAATTTGCCTTTCATGGTGAAATTACTAAACTTCAGCTACCCATTAATGAAAAAAAGAGTTATAGTAGTTTCTATCACTCTTTTTTTCATTAATGGGTAGCTGAAGTTCAGTGCAAATTTAAAATTAGTTGTCTTTTAAACCTGACTTCTAAAATGCTCTTGGGCCTTGAATTTGTCTTTGTGGAGATAATTTTGGCCTTCTTGTGTCCCTGCAGCAGCACAGAATTAAAGAATGTTGTATGTTACCGAACTGTATGAACAAGAAAATAAGATATATTTTCCTTCAAATAATGAAGAATAGCTTTGTTTGAAAATCGAGCTTGTAAGAGAGCATTCCTCTTATGAATTCTAAAGAAGGCGACTCCATTGAGATTTTGTATGATGTACATTCAAAACCCAAATCAGCTGAAGATTAAAACTTTTAAAATCCACTGACACCTAATAGGAAGGAGTTTACTTTGTCCTTCAGTGGGTGATACTGCTACTGGGGGAAAGTGTGATGGGACAGTAGATGGAGAAAACGTTTACTTAGTCATGACATATGATATTTGCAGATCTTTGGAACGTTGCGTGCATACTTACTGTGGTCCATCAATATCAAGCTGTACAAAGCTAGCTAGACTTCAGCTGTTCTATTTTCTACTTCAGCCCAGCCCTACAGAAAGTGTGGCCTTGCAACATAGGGAATAGCAGCTATCCATTTTTGGAATTGTGTCATACGTACTGGGCATGAAATCAATCTCTAATGCAATCCTAAAGGTGTTTACTTGAAAGTGTATCTCAGCTGTTGGTAGGGGCTACAACCACAGGGCAACTTCATAGAAGGAAGCAAAGCTATCTTTGTGTGTGATTGTGCAAAACTGTGGACTGAGTTTGGATAAAAATGATGATGGGTTTTGGTGTGGATGCATTAATGTAGAACAGGCAGGTTGTTACTGTGGCATTGTCTAATGTTCCCTTGTAAGTAAAATTACAAAAGCTACTAGCTCATGCTGTTTTTTACTAGTATGCCTGTAGCTTATTAATGTGTATGACCTTTGGAGAGGATCATTTTACATTCAGTCGTCTTCATTTTGGGTAAATACCAGTAAAATTGATAGCAGCCTTTAAAAACTTACATGCACAGTGTACAGATCTAACTGAAAAAAAGAAAAGTCCTCTGTAATAAACTAATGCTGGAAGATTCCTAGTGAGGGAACCACCATCCTTAGTGCAGGGGAGAGTGAGTTTCAAGAAGCATTGGGGGGGGGGGTGCCAAGACAGCCCTGGGTTTCACTTGACAGGGTTCCTGCAGATAGATTCAGGTGGGTAGCCATGTTGGTCTGAAGCAGCAGAACAACGTTTGAGTCCAGTGGCACCTTTAAGACCAACAAAGTTTTATTCAAGGGATGAGCCTTTGTGTGCACATACATTTCCTCAGATACAGTGAAATGGAAAGTATCAGTGCATACATATAGGTAGAAGGTGAGCAGTAAATTAGCATACAGCATAATGAAGATGTTTTAACAGATTTCAGGCACAAACAGGAATAACAAGTTTAGTTTATATGATTACCATTTGTTTGGGTTTAATTCCAGGGGGAGGGGAACATAGTGAAGGAAGTAAATATGTCAACATTGGAGATTGATGGGCAGATGTATCTTTAATTATTGATTGTTTGATGTTTTTAAGTAAGTATTGAATGTTTTAAGCACGATGTAGACCACACTAAGCCCTTCGGGGGGAGGGTGGTGTAGAAAGTCAATAAATAAAATAATTGTGGAATTCTGAGAGTAATTAACTGAGACTCTGCTATTATGCTCCATCCGTCTCCTCTCAAGCATGTAGGCAACCTTATAGCATTTTCTTCTTTGAAGTGGGGCGATTGGTGATTAGGTGTGTAGAGTTATCTCTCCATCTCCAGATCAGAGAAATACATTCCAATCTACCATTCCAAATCACATTAAATTTTGCTGTTCATTACATTACATTGCAATCCACTATTCTATAAAATAAAGAGGATGTATAGCCCTTCTTGGTGAGAATACAGATGTAAGGGCTGAATGAGGTTAGCATATATAGTGAGATAAGAAACCAATATCCCTGTTAAGTCCTGGGGGTTCCATTGTTCTGAGTGTTGTAATAACTTGCAGCTCAGCAAGGAGATGCACAAGGTCATAGTAGTTCACTTGGTTTTCTCTGCATGTGTGTCAAATATGAAGAGGAATTAGTGTGAATTGGTAAAAACTATGGAGGAAGGGGGGAGGTTTGTATTGCTTTTGGTCTGAAAAGGGGTAAATATGTGATGGTGACTAGTTGGCTCTGGAATTCTACATAGGTCACATGGTGAAGACAGTGCAGTGATCCATACGGTTCAGCTCTCATGTAGAGGAAGATAAGAATACAGGAGAGACTTTTGCTTCTGCTAGATTAGGCTGTAAGAAACTCCTCCATCAAGGGCCTTCTACGTTTGACATAATTGGTGGTGCTTAAAAGATTTCAGCTACTTTAGCAACTCTCACATGACTTTATCACATGACTTTATTTACACTTTACCTTTTAAGTTTGGATATTAGTGGCTTTTAATTTAATTTATGTGGGGGGTTTGTATCTTACTGTTCGTATCCATAAGTTGTTCAGTGTTACCAATGAAATGTAAGTTTTTTCTGTTTGCAGCATTGAGTTTGACTGTGAGGCTTGATATGGTTTTAATTAATTTTGGGGGGGGTCAAATTGTGATATGTAATTATCTAGCTTTCAGGATTGTTCCTGCTTTACTGTGTACTTTAAAGGGTTCCAAAAAATGTCTAGTTCTTGGACATGATGAAAAATAATAAACAGACTGTACAATCTTGTTGGGAGTTTATTCCACATAATTTAATGACACTTATTCCCAAGGCAGTGTCTACAGTATTGTGTCCAAATCAGGTGTGATAACTTTTTGCTAACAGCTTGTTCATTCCCTTGATCCCCTTCTGAGAATTTCAACAAGCAAGATTCTGATATGAAAAGTATTCTGGGAGTAGTGTGGACATTGGATGGAGGACCCTCCTGTAAGGAAATCTCAAGACATCCATTTTGTAAGGTATCTTTGTAGCGTGGCCACCCTGTGTACTTCTGTGAACTTATTTGGAAGAGTAATTTAGGTACCTCAGATCCAAATTATAACATTATGTGATCAGTTCTGACCAATCTAAATAATGAAAATTGTTCTGTTAACTCCAAGCTTTATTCGGCATTATGGCTAGAGCTTCAGATGTCTTTTTTCCCCTTCAGCCACATATTAAGTATTTTAAGGTGGGGGAAGGAGGAAAGAATGGACATATTTACAATATGCAGTGTGGACACTTTGGGCGATTTCGCACTAGAGCTGAAAATTGTTCTGTTAACTCCAAGCTTTATTCGGCATTATGGCTAGAGCTTCAGATGTCTTTTTTCCCCTTCAGCCACATATTAAGTATTTTAAGGTGGGGGAAGGAGGAAAGAATGGACATATTTACAATATGCAGTGTGGACACTTTGGGCGATTTCGCACTAGAGCTGCCTTGCGGCGCAGCCGCCGTTTGCCCCGACACAAACATGTCAATTTCACACCCGAGGCTGTGGGGCTGCATTTGACCCGTGGCTTCGCCCAATTTCCTCCGCAGTTTCGTGATCCTAAAAAACCAGGATCACGAAACTGCGGAGGAAATCGGGCGAAGCC
>NW_015161948.1:1910483-1995259 GCF_001447785.1 Gekko japonicus | reverse complement strand
CCCAATTTCCTCCGCAGTTTCGTGATCCTAAAAAACCAGGATCACGAAACTGCGGAGGAAATCGGGCGAAGCCACGAGTCAAAATGCAGCCCCGCAGCTTCGGGTGTGAAATTGACATGTTTGTGTCGGGGCAAACGGCGGCTGCTCCCAATTTCCTCCGCAGTTTCGTGATCCTAAAAAACCAGGATCACGAAACTGCGGAGGAAATCGGGCGAAGCCACGAGTCAAAATGCAGCCCCGCAGCTTCGGGTGTGAAATTGACATGTTTGTGTCGGGGCAAACGGCGGCTGCGCCGCGAGGCAGCTCTAGTGCGAAATCGCCCTGAGTGAAGCAGATAACAGAAACAAAGATACTGAAATTAAACTCAAAATTCATTTTTTTCTGCCATCAGGTTGCAACTGACTTTTTGTGACCCCATAGGGTTTTCAAGGCAAGAGACGTCAGAAGGGGTTTTCCATTGCCTGCCTCTGCATAGCAACTCTGGAATCCCTTGGTGGTCTCGCATCCAAATAGAAGCCAACGCTGACCCTGCTTAGCTCCTGAGATCTGACAGGATCAAACTAGCCTGGGCTATCCAAGTCAGGGCTCAGAAGTCATGCCACTGGGCTATATGTTATGTGCAGCTTACGGTTGCTTTTGTCTTGCAGCTGTTACGGAGGTATGGTGGCTATTATGGTCCAGTCCAATATTAGTTGAATAACATAGTATATGTGAACATCTTGATTCCCTGTAATTAACAACATGGACTGCCCATTATATTTCAGTTCTGCCCTTCCTCTAAAGAGCCTAAGGCTTTCTGTCTCCCTTTTATCATAATAGCACAGTGAAATAAGACTGAGAGGTGGTGACTGGGCCAAGGTCTGTCACCTCACCGGTAAGCTTCATAACCAGGTCTGAATATAAACCACTTCTCCCAAGTTGTAGTCAGGCAGTCTAGCCACTGCACCATATTGGTTATGGGGCTGTGTGTGGATTTTAAGACAGTCAGCTGATACATAGCGGTGGGGTAGCAGTTGAAGATTAAACTAGACAAGATGTTGTGATTGAATCATCCCAGCCGGTTTTAAAGCTCGATTGCTGCCCTGCATAGTTTTGATTAGGATCAGGGTCTCACAGGGAGGGAAGAGTGGACTTAATCCTTCTGCCCCTTGATGATTTCCTTCAGTTTGATTAGCGTTGTTGCCTGGCTTGCATGCTGTCCCTGTCCCTGCAGTCACAGATGTATACTTTCACTGCCTCTGGGCTTGATTGATGGAAAAATCTTTTTTTGCACATTGACTCCTCTGCAAAGGAAGGGAAAAGTGCTATGGATTTATTTCTGACTGAATTCATCTTAGCGAGGCAATCTCGTGTGGCTATTATGATCACTTTGTCTGCACAGTAATTGGGGGATTTCATAGATAGGTGATTTATAATAAGTTGTTGTCGAAACACGGTAAGCATTCTTCCTGTCCTCAATCCGCTCCTTTAATAATGCCCTTAAACTGACAAGAGGAATCTGAGTAGCTTCAGAAATGCCAGCTTTCAGTCTGTTGATATTGATTTGATGTGTGTCTGAAATCCTTGTTAATAAAACTTGCTCCTGAACTGAAGGCATAGACGGCTGGTCTAGTCCTGCAACAGCCAACCTATCCAATAGTTAATGTAGGTTGAGGTGGACTGGAGTAGTTTGTCCTAATTGGGTGGCATGGGCCTGAAAAGATGCAATGGCTGACATCCCCTCTCCTGTATAATACCTACTAATATTAAGGCTCCTGATTGGCCATCCTGGGTCAAGAATAACTCCCTTGCTTTACTGTTGAAGGGAGGCATTACATAGCTCCGTTTGAGCAAATTCTCTGGCATTTAGAGGTAGAGTGGCCTTTTGATTATAACGCACACAGGTTGCAACTTGCCCTCCTCTTCAGTGCTGACTATATAGGATTGATTAGTCTGTCGAGCGGAATGGGTCACAGTGATAGTAACAAAAAACTTCTAGCATTGTGTCTCGGCAGTTAAAGCAGTTGCTGACGCACAGTGGTGGTTTCCACACCAAGATGATCTTCTGTGGTTTCTCTGTTGCTGCTGCTGATGTACAGAATAGCAGTAACAGGGCTCTCACATGGTGGGTTCCCCCACATTTTCCCTATCTCAGCCCCCCAGCAACAGCCATCTGCCCCACATGCCACTGGGGGCTTTTTCAGATTTTTTTGTTTTTTTTAGAATAGGCAAGTGCCATTATAACAGTCTATCTTTCAGATTATCTGAATTCCCAGCTTTTGTTATAAAACAAAAGTAAGTCTCTAACCCCCTTTTTGTGGAGGTGTATGAGGAAAGGAATATTTCCTCTTGAAAGGAGCCAGAGCCTCTATAAGAAAAATTAGAGCTTGGAATTGAGGGAGGCCGAAAAACAAGAAAGCCCTCCAGTGGTGGGGTGGTGGTGGGCAGAATGGCCACTGCAGGGGATGGGGCGGGAAGGTGGAGCTGGTGGGACCAGGAAGATCAGAACTTTCCCTTCCGCATGGGTGTCAAACTGGCTTTGCTCTAGTCATTCCCAAAACGTGATGTAGGAGGTTTGGGAAAGATTTCATGAGAAAACCTGAAAGGTGCATGGTACATGGGGAAAACCTGGAAGGTGCATCGAAGCATGATGATGCTGTGGGGAAGTGGGGGGGACACATGCTCTCTAGTAGCATTCAAGCTGGGTCAGGCAACCCATGTGAAGGTGACTGGTGAGGATCAAAACTATCATAGGCCTTCTGGGGCTGCTACTTTGAGTTGGAAAGGGAGGAACTAAAAATGCCGAGTGCAGCTGACCTTCTGGAGCATTAAGAAACTTAAGAGTGGAGAGAAACTGATGTGCCCAAAGTTTATTCCTCAACAATTTGCTCTTTCCCCTCTTGCAACGAAAAACAACTCAAATTCCAAAGGATACCTTGCACAAGTAAATTTGACACTCAGGCTCTTTGTCAGAGGCTGAAACCAAATAACCAAGGGATCTCAGCTCTGCATTTGAGTTACTAAGGGTGTAAGAAAAACTACTTGTACCTGTTCTGCTTGTATTAAAAGAACTGATGGCGGGGCAAAAAGGACAGGTAGTTTTAGCTCTCCAGTTCCCTGGTTTCCATGGAAGCAAACATTGTCAGCAGCCCCGCCATGCAGGCATTTCTTGTTTGTCAGTATGGCCCTTTAGCTGTATGGCAGGGGCAGAAAATGCCTTGCTTATGTTACCTTCCAGTAGCTCTAGGTTGTGAAGATACTCTGTGCACCTGCCTGCGTGCCACTTCAAATCACTGTAGGTCCTGGGCTGGATCCAGTGGCGGGTTCCTGTAGCTGGGAGGATTTCTGCCTGTGGAGCATGACTTCTTTGCCTCCTGCTCCTAGGGAACAGGATCCCAGAACATCATTTTGGGGAGAACATTTTTATTTATTTATTTATTTATTGCATTTGTATCCCACCCTCCCCGCGAACAGGCTCAGGGCAACTTACCTAGTCCACATAAAACCATTAAAACATTTTTAAAATAATCATACAATTAAAGTGCTCGCAGTAATAGTCATTCCTTCATTAAGTTAAGGTGGCGTGTTTTAAGATGTAACACCAAAGTTCCCAACTCAGCGACCGTCCAGTCTTGTAGTGGGAGCGGGAGGCAAGAAAGTTGCATTCCGTGGGTGGAAATACTTCAGTTGGACCCAGCCTGTGGATTAGTGACGGCACATCAGAAGCTCAGACCCGTGCGTGTGCATGGTGTATGCAAGTTCATACTCATGCAGTTGAGAATAAGCATAGATGAAATCTGTTGCATAACTGCCACATCCAAAATCTGGTTGTGAAAACAATTACTGACAGAGCATCATAAAGGCAGTTTAACTGTACAATCAGCATGTTCCTTTTGTTGCCAGAGAAGCTACAGCTGTTCTTTAAGAGAGGACCCTTTCAGTAATTTGAAAGAGATTAGAACAAATTTAGAGTCCACTGGCACCTTTAAGACCAACAAAAGTTTATTTGCGGTATGAGCTTTTGTGTGCAAGGCACATTTTTTCCAAATATATTGGAATGTATTTGAAAAAGTGTGCCTTGCACATGAAAGCTCATACCTTGAATAAGCTTTTGTTGGTCTTAGAGGTGCCACTGGACTCTAAATTTGTTCTGTTGCTTCAGACCAACACAGCTGACCACCTGGATCTATCTTGAAAGAGATTATTTTCACTGGTGGATCATGAGAGATGGTAGACCGTGGTATTTCTGCTTTATACCTGGAAGGCATAATGTTATGAACTGTTGTACCAACTTGGCTCCTCCTCATGTCTCAACATCTGTGTGGGTTGGACACATTCTTTAGTCATGTTATTCAGTGGCAAAACCAGGAAAACTATCTGAAAGATGCTATAAAAATAATTTGTTTTCTGGAAATGGCTCAGTGCATATTCAGCTTCAGTGTTCTCTTTCCAAGAGTATCTTCCTGGTGCAGTGGTTCCGAGAGATCAGCTTCTTTTAGAATTCTATACATTAATTAAAATAACAGCCAAGCTCACCCCCTGTGTTGTGTTTGTAGAAGCTGGTATTCATTAACTATTTTAACAATCAGACATAAGGCTGTAGGCAGTTTTGAGCATGATAAGTGATGCTGTAATATACGGTCCCATCCCCCCATCCTGCACACCAACTATGCAGACTTCGTTTTGTTTTCTGTTTTCAAATCCATGCAAAACTTCTGTAGAAAAGTTAGATGAGGGCCCAAACTGGCACTGAACCCCACTGAATGGAAGGGAACTCTCTGCCCTGAGAAGTTAGCCTGTTACCTGGCTTGCTGTCATTCTGGCGCCAGCTAAAGACAGTTGTATTTGGACAGGCCTTTGGTTAACTTTGGTTAGTTGGCCAGGCCTTTGATTTTATTGGCTGTGGTCTGGATTTTATCTTCCCCTACCTGTAGTTGTCTCCTGGGAATGGCATGGCTTTGCTGCTCTATGTGTGTGGTATGCTGAGTTGTTGGTTGTTTTAGGTAATGCTTTTATTATTTTGCTGCCTTTTACTGTAATTGTCTTTGGTTTCATTTTAATTATATTGCATTATCTGGAACTGTTGTAAACTTTCTTGAGCAGTGAATAAAACACTGAACGAATAAATAATCCTCCCTATTCCAACAATTGGGTGCGTCTAATAGCAGGACACACAGTGCTTGGCATTAGCAAAGTTTCTGCCTATTTTGTTAAACTTTCATGAGTTGTTACGGTAATTCTCCGATGGGTGGTGATTGTGTCACCCTTTTCCAGGTGTTTGTGCATTTTGGTGTTGTGTGAACATCTAAACAGAAACTTGGCTGAACTCACTTGGTCACCGAATTGTGAATTATAGTGCTATACTGAAACTTGTAATTCTGAGGCTGTTCAAGATGCTGTTAGATCAAGCATGGAGTGGGACTGTATTTCAGCTTCCAAAACACCAAACTCTGGCAGAGCAGCTTCCTAGTACAAAATAATGGTCATTGCCAAAATTGACACAGAGATGGACTTTATGTTGGCTCTGTTTTAGATATCAGGCAAGTAATTGTACTTCCTCTTTGTACTTATTCACAAGTATAGGGGCTTTGTTTTGAATGCCTTAGCTGGGATGCAAAGAGCCACTTAAGTATGTCCAAGGGATTGGGCACAGTGAGATTTTCACCTTCTTTTCTTTAGGAAGTTGACACTTATGTCTTATCACAAAGCTTCCTTCACTTTCAGTGGGAGCTTACCAGGCTGCCACCCTGAAGCCTCCTTTAGGTGCATAAAGTGAGCTGTACACTTTCTTGGAATCCTTATTTGAAGTTTTTGTGAAGGCCCTACTCCATGTATACTCACCTTGAGAGGCGAGGTGGGCAGTCTTGGTAATGACACTGTGGGGTGCCCTCCGCAATGCATTTTACCTGGTGCCAGGTGTGTCCGGCTTTAAATGCCGCATGAAAACTCTTGTTTTCTTGAGCATTTGGCTGATCTGTGTATGATTGGTTCTGGTTGTCATTGTTGCAAATCTGCCCTCTATGCTTGACTTAGCTTTTTATCTCTGGTTGTTTCAGCATTATGTGGTGGTGCTTTTAACAGATATCTTATGCTGCTTGGTTGATTCATGTCTTTTGAATGTATTATTCTGGTGGAAACTGCCTTAGGAGCTAAGGGTTACAATTACATGGTAATTTTTTAAAGTTCATAATTAATAAGTTATCTATTATGAATCTAAACTATGATCTAGGTAGACTACCGACAATATTTCTGTACAGTCAAGAGATAGGAACAAACACTTAGAAGTTTCTAAGCAGGCTAAGTGGAAGCAATGTACTTATAGGGAAACATTTCTGTGTTCTTGGGACACTGCCAGTTTAAGCAGGTGATATTTAATGGATAATCCTAAAATGAAAACTTCGGCTCTGCAATCTCTGCCATCTTACTGCACACAATTACCCTGAAGTCCACAGCTTATGGAAGAAAAGATATGTGGTATAATAATCATCTTGTGTGACTTAACCTTAGGATCTAAAAAAATGAGGTCTTGATGCCTGTGAATCATTTAAGACTCCTCTGCTGACGTGCAAAATATTTGTCTCATGGACCCATTTAAACTGGGAAGTTTCAGTTGTGCCTCCTTAAATCCTCTGTTCTGTACTTTGTTTTCTGTGATATTGTTTATCTGCGCAGAAGAATGAAACTAATGCTCTACAGCAGGAAGTAAATGCATTTTTGTGAGCAAAGGAGAAACAAAGGATTTTCTCCTCATACGTCATGTTAGAGCTCCTGAGACCTGGTTTACATGTGTAGATTCTTTTGGTTATGATTATAGAATAGGATGCAGCCAGTGTTCCCTCCAAGTTGAGTTAGTGTGAGCTAGCTCACAGTTTTTAAGCCTCCAGCTCACACGTTTTTGTCTTAGCTCAGGAAGGATGGCTCCAGAGCAAACTAATTTATGCAGTAGCCAAATCGCTCGCTCGCAACTTTAATGCAAGTAGCTCACAAAGTAGAAATTTTGCTCACAAGACTCCACAGCTTAGAGGGAGCATTGGTTGCAGCACTTCAGACGACTGGTGGGGATACCATTTCCAAATGAGCATTCATTATTTTTTTTAAACTCCCTGCACTGAAAAGCTAGTGCATCAAAGGAAGAGCTTCTGATTTGCTTCACTCCATACTGTGCTAGTTTTCTACTTGCAAGGTGGATGCATTAAAATGTGATTTCTCACTTGCAGTCAGAGATAGTACAGTCCATTCTACTTCAGAAATCTACTGTGTGTATGGACTAGGCCTGACTAGTTAAAGGGGACATCTACAGGAAAGTTTTGACAGGCCATATCAGCGCATCGAATACACTTCTGAATCTTCCTCTACATATGTACCCAAATGTTGCCTCTGCACTGGTACATCTTCTGTTCCTTGAGATTCTGTATGTTTGGGTATCAGCATAGGCCAGCAGTCCCCAACCTTTTTAGCTGGCGGGCATTTTTGGAATTCTGACACCAGGTGATGGGCACAGCCACAAAATGGCTGCTGCAGGAGTTGGATCTAGCCACAAAATGGCTGCTACAGTTTACCTTCAGGTGAAAATAATGAAAAAACCACAGCTGCCAAATTGAAAGGGACAGCAAGGGAACAGGGCTGTGTATTACGCTATAACAATACTTAAAGCATTTACACAAGCATATCTGTCTATTTTAACAATACTTGATATTTTAATAAAGATATCAAAGTTCAATCTTCAAAATACAAAATGCAAAGAAGGACCGATAATAATCTAATGAAGTTTCCGGGTATTGCGTTCGTTTCCAAGGTCTTCATCAGAGAAGGACCAATTATAACTGCACAGTTGTTTTCTTTCTAAAGTCTGTCAAGACTAGTCGAGCAAGATTTGGAAAATCAATGCTCCATATTCTTCATAAAGCATGTAAGTATATGAGGCATATCTAAGAGTAGATGTCAAGTAAACGTTTATAGCGTCAGCTACAATGAAACGCTGACACTATAAACTTTTACCTGACATCTACTCTTAGATATGCCTCATATACTTACAGCTTACCTTCAGACACACAGTGAAGATCCCTGTGCTGTGGTGGCACAGCTGCTGCCAAAGCAATGTTTTTAAAAATTGGCACAGTCAATCAGAAGCGCTCCTGGGCTAAAGCCTCACCTGGCCCCTCCCATGCCAGTTTGGTATGGTGGTTAAGAGCGGTGGACTCTAATCTGGAGAACTGGGTTTGATTCCCCACTCCTCCACATACAGCCAGCTGGGTGGCCTTGGGTCAGTCACAAGTTCTCTCAGAGGTGTTCTCTCAAGAGCAGTTCCTGAAAGAGCTCTCTCAGCCCCAGCTACCTCACAGGGTGTCTGTTGTGGGGAGAGGAAGGGAAGGAGATTGTAAACCAGTCTGAAACTTTGAGTGAAGGGCAGGTATAAATCCAATCTCTTCTTCTAAATAATATGGTGGCTGCCAGGAAAGGTGTAGGCAGGCACCATGGCACCCACGAACAACATGTTGGAAACTACTGGAATAAGATGTACTCTCTTCATGATTGGCTTTCTTTGAAGGGGGTGGGGGGAAAGCTATTGAGACAGGTGTCTTATGTGATGCTTTGAATTGTGATAACAGGGTTATGCTGATCTGTTGTGATGGTAGACTGGAAAACTACAGTACATATCTGCCCTGTCCCATTGGCATGTCAGTACTTCATGTAAAAAAAAAATCTTGGAAGGTTGCTGGGTTACTTAATTAGTCGGTCACTCATTGTCACAGATAGAAAATAGAGTTTAAATGTTAATGACTGTTTCCAACTTCCACTAGTATGTTCTTACTAAGGGCTACTACACAGTAAATGACCACCCAAATAGAGAAAACTTAAAATTGTTCTTCATGGTAGCTATTAGCTTTTCCCCCATGTCTCTGCAGACTTCTTTCTTGGACGTATGCAGTGGCATGGAGAAAATCTCCTTCCCTTCATGCAGCCAGTTCCTGTGTATTAATCCATATGATGAGCTTGCCATGGGGAATTTTAAGTAGTGACTACAGTGGCCATATCTAGTATCTATCCTCAATAAATACGTTAAGAAAGGAGCCGAAAACTTCAAGATAGAACCATTTTTACTGGATTGTACAGAAAACAGGAATTTCAGAGAACAGTTGGGGGGGGGGGGCTTGTATGAACCTGGTCCACCACATTATATCAAAATATACAAATAACTTAATACATTCTACATACCCTGACTCCCTCAGTTTGATCATACAGGTTTCTGCTTGTGGCATTCTTTTAAATAACTGCAATTGTACAACATTGGCCAGCGGGGGCTGCTAGTGAAAACACCAAGGTACTTGGCTATTATTTTAATGAAGTGTTTATTAAATATGTGTCTCATTGGACACTGCTGGCTGGCTAATCTTTTTTTCTTGCCTAGTAACTTATACGTTTATATCACTCGATATAGAAATGTCACCTTAGACAAATTCTACTAGGAATTCAAGTCTGGCTACAGAACAGGCCTAGGTTAAACAGTGGAATTTCATTAGGGTTGCCAGCTTCCAGGTGGGGCCTGGAGATCTCCCACTTTTACAACTGCTCGCCAACTGACAGAGATCAGCTCCCCTGGAGCAAATGGCTGCTTTGAAGGGTGGACTCTGGCCTTGTACCATGCTGAGGCCCCTCCCCTTCCCAAACCTCACCCTCTTCTGGATCCACCCCCAAAGTCTCCAGGTATTTTACAACCCACACCTGACCTGGCAACCCAAAATTTCATAGTCGGACTTAGTGCAAAATGCACATATAAAGTTAGTTGTATTTCTGTGTATGAATCATTTGAACAGCATGTGTCCAGGAACTGTTGCTGTGACATCAGCTGTTGACTGACCAAACCATGGGGCCTAGACAGGAGGACTGTAGGTGAATCCAGGCAGGCTAAATGTGGGTTCTCTGATCATTGGCAGCTGGGCTAAAAGGCAGGAGCCTGTTCCCTGCAAACTCGGGAAAGAGATCACTCAACACCAACACCACCCCATTATTTCTGGGGTAAGCTATGCCGGCTTCATTGCTTTCCACTTTATTTGGCCAAAACCTCAGCTGTTTAGGAAGACAAAACGAATGATTGCCATCTTGTGAGAAGGAAGGACGATGCAAGGAGGCATCCATCAATGACTAGTTATTTAGGTTTGCCCATGCCGAGTCTGGGCTACAGGTTCTAGTATCTGTTCCAAACTACCTTAAATGAATTGATTTACAGTTTACATAAGTAACATATATCCACCATTTACCTTAAAAAGATCAAGGTTAGAGTCCTGCTGAGAGACATTTCTCCCTCAGCTTGCTTCAGCCACTAGTTTCCCCCTTTCTCATGTTTGAAACTAGGATTATCTTGAGATAGTATTGGTGGGAAATTATTAAAGCCGTAATGGCATTTCCCTTCATTGGGGGGGGGGGGAATAGGAGGGATGACTGTTTGCCACAATAATGGTTGAAGCTGTATCTCAGTTAATTGTAATGACGTATTATTCAAAGGGAAAAAATCCTAGTTTTGCCTTTGTCTTGGCATTGGGGGGTCACTGACTAGTTGCTTTAGTTATCACACTGTTCAGAGTAGTCCTGGCCAGTATGGTGAGCTGTTCTTTTTGGAGGTTGTTCATACATGTTGTTCTCAACCCATGTTACAGACTGTCATTTGGAATAGGCCTTGTCTCATTTGCAGGGTCAGTGTGAAACTGAACCAGTTCCAACTGAACTGGTGGGAGTTGCTTTGTACTCAAGGCAGCTGTTCCTTCTGCATCTCCCAACCTTGCCTTAATTAAGTTCCACCCTTCAATATTACAGTAAAAATTGCCACACTCTTTGTGTACATAGGTACACACACATAGGTAGGTTTTCCAACACATTTAATTAGGAGCTCGTACACTGTGCTACAGAACTTCAAGCTGAAACCTTAGGGCTGGCTGCCCACAGGTGAAATAGGGTGAGAACCTAGGGCAACCATTTGATATAGCTGTCTGAAATGAATCTGTAGATTTCTTTGATAGATTAGAGCACACTTTGATATTAAACTGCTCTAAACTGCCAGTTTGGTGTAGTGGTTAAGTGCGCGGACTCTAATCTGGGAGAACCAGGTTTGATTCCCCACTCCTCCACTTGCACCTGCTGATGTGACCTTGGGTCAGTCACAAGCTCTGGCACAGCTGTCCTTGAAAAAGAGCAGTTTGTGCCAAGAGTTCTCTCAGCCCCACCCACCTCACAGGGTGTATGTTGTGGGGAGGGGAAGGGAAAGGAGTTTGTAAGCCGCTCTGAGACTCCTCTGGGTAGTGAAGGGCGGGGTATAAATCCAATCTCTTCTTCTCTTCTTCTTTCTTGTGGTACACCTTGCTTTTGCAGCACTGCGTATTTTGGGGGGGGGTTGATAGAGAGCCTCTTAAAAGTTGTCTTCTCCCTTAACTGGCTTCAGTCTGGGTTTGTTGGGTTTTCATCAGGAAAGTCTGGATCGACAAGTGAAGGATCTGTCACTCCAGCATTCTGTCTGCAACAGTGGCTAAGCTAGATGCCTCTGGGATCTGAAGTCTATAGTCTGTCTGTAGTACACTGCCTCAAACACACTGGTTCCCTTTACCTTAGCTATCATCGCTAATAGCTGTTTGATGGATTTTCCCCCCCACCATGAATTTGATCGGTCCTCTTTTAAGACTGTTGAAACTACTGGCCATCAGACTTCTAGAAATGCGAAGGGTTTTTTGAGATTGTTAAATGTTGTGGAAAATAGTATGTTTCAGAAATTGGAAGAGGGAAGAAATGAAATGGTGTTGAGCCCATCATCCTGCTTGTTTCTTTCTTTTTCTGCTAGGAAGGCCTCCCCCCCCCCCAACAAAAATGGAAGACGGCAAATTTTGAAAAGGAGGCTAAAGTTTCCAAGAGTTGTAGTAAAAACCTAAGGGCTTAAACAGATGTTGATAGGGATTATGGATAGTCTTTAAAAAGGTAGATTGCATCCTGCAGCCTCTATTTGAATTGAAGCTGTTTGGGGAGGAGTAAGGTAAAGGTAAAGGTTCCCTTGCTCGAAAGCCAGTCAAATCCGACTCTAGGGTTGCGGTGCTCATCTCCGTTTCAAAGCCGAAGAGCCAGCGCTGTCCAAAGACATTTCCATGGTCATGTGGCTGGCATGACTAAACACCAAGGCACACAAAACGCTGTTACCTTCCCACTGAAGCAGTACCTATTTATCTACTTGCAATTACTGGCTTTTGAACTGCTAGGTTGGCAGGAGCTGGAACCAGAGACGGGAGCTCACTCCGTCATGCGGCACTTGGGTCTCAAACTGCTGAACTACCGACCTGCTAGCCTGCAGTTCAGCGTCTTCACCCTTGCTTGATTCCAGTAATTGAAACCTTTTAAAAGTCCTTTTAAAAGAAACAACTTTAGTTTCATTTTAAGTGCTGTTAACAGAGTATGTATGGGGCAGTTTTGACCAGTGAACCCATGTGGGGGTTGAAGAACAGAACACTGTCCCCCTTACTAGTTGGAGCCACACTCACTTGCAGTTTTCCTCTTACAGATAAGTGGAGATCTCTAATCTTTAGCACTGATGTCTTTGTAGGAATTAGTATTCTCATTCTACACCCATGATTGATAGGTTTTGAAACACACTATTGTAATGGAGAAAATGGGACAGAAGTTACTATTTAAAGAGGCTGTGTCAAGGGATGGAATTACAGGTGCAAAGGCCTGAAAAACAAACAGAAGAATTCAGGAAACAAGTGTGTGTTGCTTTCCCCCCCCCTTAAGACTTTTTTATGTTTTTAATGGAAAAAATATGGGGGACTACTGAAAAAACCTGCTGTGAAATATTTTCTCTTTTGGAATGAGCAAGGCAAGGTTTACTTAAATTGTGTCATATGAAATAATGTGTTATATTATAGATATACGTACAACATATATACAAGGATATGTCTAAACATGAATGACTTAGGCAACAATTAGAAAAGAGCAAGAGACTGAGTCCATTAGCACCTTTTCTACTGCTACAGACTAACACAGCTACCCATCTTGATTCCGGCAACAATTAATATGCTATAATGTGTTTTCATTGTGTTGTGGGATCAACAGGCACAGTAAGAGACTTTGGTGCCTAATCAGGGATTTTGTTAATGAAGCAAACTTGAAGATCCAAGGCAACACTTAGATTGCTGCAATCTCTTTGCTGGGTCAGGGTTATATAGCTTGACCATAGCTCCAGGTATTTTGTGGTTTACCCCAAAAGTTACCTCACTTTTTCCTCAAGTAATCTTAACTGTGTATTTGTATACAGAAATAGTATACAAAAAAAGAGATGGATCTGTAGCTATTGAAAATGCAAAGAGAAGCACTGCGCTGCTGAGACTCATGTTTCTGTAGTTTAATCTTTTCCCTAGCATTTTGATAAATACAGTTCCCCCGATATATTTTCATTTCTTTATTATTGATTTTATATTACTATATTTAAAATCCTTCTGTCACACCAAGACTCAAAGTGGAGTCTACTAAGCACAGTGTAGGTCAGTATAAACACTATGAGGAGACAACCAACGAGCGAGGACTTGGATTACTGAAATCTGAGTGCACGTGATATATTAGGCATGATACAGCGTGTGGACATAATGAAGAAAAATTGTATTATAAGAGATGACAACAGGGAAATACGTGCAATGGACTGATAATATGTCTTGTAACAGTGATATAATCCACGGTCTCCCTCCCACTATAAAGTGCCTTCCTGAAGTGTTCCACAATAATATAGGCCTATTACTTTTATAGGAAAGCTGTTCTGAACATCTCTATTTTCCATAGTTTGTTGAATGCCAGGAGCATGGGAGCCCTCTTGACCAGCCCAAGCTGGCCATTCCACAAGGTGAGGACCGCGACAGAGAAAGTAAGTCTGCGGGCAGTTGTTGGTCTTGCCTGTTAGCAGGATGACCCCTGCAGAAGGCCCTGAAGAGATGAGCAGTGCTGTCATGGCAGAATATAAGAGGAGAGGCAGTCTTGCAGATATGAGGGTCCAAGGCCAAGCATGGCTGTGTGTGTGTATGTATTTACAGCCTTTGAGATTGCCACTGCAATAGGAATGGTGGCATGTATCCAAGTACACATTCCAAAGACTTAAGTGTGCTAACTTTGTTTAAAAAAAAAAAAAGGAGTGGCAACTTCTGCCTATTCCCTCTCTCCTTCTCAGTGCTTTAACTGAGAATCTGCTGAGCCCCAGAAACAAAATTGTGATGAGGGGGATTCAATGGGTTGCAGCGGGGGGCGGGATAAATGGAACCCCCTGCAAGAAAGCATAAATATCCATAAATGTTTGGAAATTGCATAGTTGAAGGCAGGCCAGTGTGTCCACTGAAGATTATTCTTGCTAAGCAAGTTGACGTTTCCAGAACTAATGACAGCCTGCAGATTAAAGGATGATTTCCTATGTCCACCATGTGTAAATGTTGCATCTTATTCACAGTATCATTCTTTTCCAAATGATGTAATGGATGTATTGGGTGTCACTTGACCAGAGTAAAGTGCCAGCAGAACCAAGCTTTGAATGACTTTCATTGTGTTGTGGAATCAGCAGACACAATCTGAGAGACTTTGGTGCGTAACCAGGAATTTTGTTTACAAAGCAAATTTGAAGATACAAGGCAACACTTAGACTGGTGCAATCAAACAGCAACACATTCACCTTAATCCCCATTTTTTTTGTGTGTATCCCCCTGTATCCTTTAAATGAAAACAGCAACTGGATACTCGGCAGTATTTATTGCAATGAAATGGAGTGCTGCAAAACTTCTGTATAGCTGCCATAAATAGTTGTGTGCTGGAAAACATGGTAAAATAAAACAGCATTTTAAATTTTGATGCAAATCACTACATTAAAAGATTGATTTTCGCCAGTTTACCCTCCTGCTGCAGAGCTTCATTTCTCCCATGCTGTTTCTGGGGGGTCCTATGTAGAGATGTGAAGGCCCGGAAAAAGCCGTTTTTTCTCCTGTTTTTTTCCTGAAACCTTTTTTGTTTTTTCAAAAAAATTGGAAAAATTGAAAAAAGAAAAAAATTGATTATGGAACATTTTATTTTAACATGATGAATAAAATATTTTAAGACAAGGTGTTCAAATATTTTCCAAATCATTTCTAAAAAATATATCTATGGTATCAGATTGATCTAATTTCTGTGCACTGAGGACAAGCAAGTCCTAGGTTACAAACTGAACTCTCCAATGCATTTCTTCCTTTAGGAGGTGCTATTGTCAGAAGAAAATTAAAAGGTTTCAGTTTTGTTTTTGCATGTGGGTGGGTATGGTGGGTATTCTGTTTGTAATAATTTTGTGGATACACTATATTTTTAATATGCTAGTTGTGATAATTTCATGCCAAGTAAAAATGTCCATAGTCATATTTTATGTTCCTAAAGTAGCAGAATGACTTTCAATCTAGAAAAGACAAAAGAAATGCTAATGTAGCATTTTTTCAATTTTTCCGAAAATTTCCATTTTTTTCTGGAAAAAACTGGGGGGGAAATGGGGTTTTTTCCGAGCTTCAAAGTTTCCGGAAATTTTACATCTCTAGTCCTATGTGTTCCAGAACAGCAGTTTAGGGGACAATTGGCGCTGGAGGAGGAGGTGAGAATTGTCTGTACCGTGCATGAGAGGAGACAGATGGCAGAGTCTCAATTAATTACTCTCAGCATTCTACAATTAAGGATACATCAATCTCCAATTATGATGTATTTATTTCCTTCACTTTTTTTGCCCCAGAATTGATCCCAGACAAACGGTTACCATATAAACGAAGCATATTCCTGTTTGATCCTTGTATCTGTTAAAATCTTCATTATGGTGCATGATAACTTACTGCTCGCCCTCTACCTACATGTATGGACTGGTATTTTTCAATTTTGTTTTTGTCTGTGTCTTGTATCTAATTGGCCCTTCCTGGCAACGAACCCCTCCTTCTATATGTAGTGGTTGAGGAAATTCTTTTTCACTGTATCTGAAGAAGTGTGCTTGCACAGGAAAGCTTATACCTTGAATAAAACTTTGTTGGTCTTAAAGGTGCCACTGGACTCAAACTTTGTTCTAATGGAAATACCATTTGTCTTTGGAAATATTCCACACAGTCCAAGCCATTAGATAAACACTGTGTGTCTTGCCACTTTTTTCTCACTACTGTACCTGAAGGAATAATTTTCCCCAATCATTGCAGTATTCCAAACCTTCATATTAACATTAGTTTTCAGGGAGATGGGGATCTCTTCCACCCTGGCGCCATGTATAATTTTCTGGCAGTTAATAAAAGGTATTTTAAAGCCTAACTTCTGAATATGTTGAGAGGCGTCTCTAACCAACAAATGAATAAACTCTTGATGTAATGAAGACTTTGGATAAATGAAGACAAAGCTACTAGGCGGTTAATCTTCAATGTAATTTAATGTTAAGTGAAACGTGTTACAATAACAAACACAAAATATTCTGATAAGGCAACCTCCTTGCATTGATTAGGCGTCAGTGTTGGTTAAGATGCAGCTGGAATAATGGCTTTTTTCTTGTGAACACACGGATTCATTTATCTCCCCAAACTAATTTGTTCAAGTTATGTACCAATAAAATGTCTAATCAAAGAGCGTTCAGATAAACTTTAGTCATTTGTAGTGGGAAACCTTGCTAATCCATCAAATTTCGGAATATTGCATATTAGATTGAAGGTGCCTTAATTATTTTCCGTTCTTTCCTCAAGGGAGTTTATTGCTGTTTTGTGCTGTCCTTTATTCCCTCTGCAAAGGAAAACTTCGATTTTAAGTTGTACTTGCATTTATGAGTTTAAATTGTTTTGTTGGTACTAGAGAAAAGCCACAGGTAGCCTCCAATTTAGAAGACTTTCACCCAGGAACTATTACTTGTGAGTGTGCTAATAATACTTTGAGACTTTTGTGAAATATATTTTGTGCTGATATTCCCTTGTCTGATTTATACCCCTCCTCCCCAGACTCTGGTTCAAAAACCTTATGCAACCTCACCCTTTTGGCCCTTAAACTGCAAATCAACCGACCTAATCCTCATTTTCTTTTGCATGTAGATGCTGCTCATAGTGTGATATCGAATGCCTTGTTAGTTCTTCCCCCTTTTACCTGATCTTGTAAGCTAGTTCTTACCATGTGAACTAGATGCATTCACCATGAGTAAAGGGAAAGCCCCATGTGTAGACTGCCATTATGTAGGCTGTTTCATGCCCACAGACCCAAATTGTGAGAACTTCCATACACTAATCACAGTGCGGAAACGACCTAATACACCTACATAGTGATGAGAACCTGCATTACTTTCTACTGGAGATAGTCAGCTTCAGTACTTTCAGAAACAGAATTGTACGTTATAGGGGTATTGCTCAATTTTAAAAAAAGCTTAATAATTGGCTACATTAGTAGTGGCATGAAAAAGTGTACTTTTATCATTGCTTTTTGGATTGTGCACCCAGGCGTTGAAGCAGGCAAAATTTCAGGGGAGGAGTTCTTCCTTCTTTCACAAAGAAGGGGTAGCCATTAAGACATTAGTTTCCATCTGCAGTTTTTACATGCGTTTTTTTTTAACCTGCAAGTAAAATAGTTGTAATACACAGGAGTCAGGCTCCTTGTGACACCTATGCTGTCCTCCAAGCATCAAGGGCATCATAAAGGTGCAACATGTCTGTTGAGGCACGGCTGTGATGGTATGCCAAACCCAAATGATTTTGAGTCCCAGTAAAGTTTGGAAATGGAGCTGTGGTGGCTCAAGTGGTTAAGAGGCTGAACTGCAGGCTGTGGAAGGTCAGTAGTTCAGCAGTTCAAGACCCGGGGGCCGCAAGACGGAGTGAGCTCCCGTCTCTAGTTCCAGCTCCTGCCAACCTAGCAGTTTGAAAGCAAGAAATTGCAAGTAGATAAATAGGTACCACTTCGGTGGGAAGGTAACAGCGTTCCATGCGCCTTGGTGTTTAGTCATGCCGGCCACATGACCACGGAAACGTCTTCGGACAGCGCTGGCTCTTTGGCTTGGAAACGGAGATGAGCACCGCAACCCTAGAGTCGGATTCGACTGGCTTTCGAGCAAGGGAACCTTTACCTTTTTAAAGTGTGGAATGCATCTAATGCTGAGGAGTCTCTTTTGCTTCCTAGAGGAACTACCAGTGCAATCCAAAGGCACTTTTCTGGAAGTAAGCCCAATTCCATAAATTTGAATAGGATTCTGAGTAGACCTGCGCAGGATTTCTCTGTAAAACTTTACATCTTGATTCAAATATAGGACGCTCACTGGGGGCCAGTTAAAATTATATGGGGAAGAGTTCTATCCACCCCCACCACCCACTGGTATTCGGGAGGAAAAAACACTTTTGTCAAGTGGCAATTGCTATGATTTTATTATGCAGCAGTCATAATCCATAGCTAGATGGTTAGTAGTGGTATTTTTGCTGAGCAAACAGCCTTACCTGATTGTGCCATTAATATTTCATATCCTCCTTTGTGTGGTTCTAGAATTGTTATCTAGCTCACTGCAGATAATGTAATTTTCACCCTTTATTAATTAAAGCTGATTTCAGCTGTTTACTGAACATGTGAATAGTTTTTTTTATAAAAGGAAGGAAAGGTGAACCTGAAATAATGAGTGTAAAAATGTCACAGACATTACAAGTTGGGCCATGTAAGCATTTGCTAGATATTTGATATGTATCTCATTTAAAAGTAATGACCTGTGGTATAAGGTTAACAGAAGATGTTAACTACAGTATACTGTTTCCTAAATGTGACTGTCAAGAGTTCTAAGTAGGCCTGTTACCCAGTTAATGAAACCAAGTTTAATTGAATCATACAACTGATCATTACATTTGCAAATGAATAGCGATAGTTTTGAAGCAAAACAAATGAATTCCTTTTTTAAAAAGATAGTGTACCCCTGTGTTGCTGCAGGTATAAGGGCAAAAGAGGCATTTCCTCCTGAGAAAGTAATAAAAATACCTTTATAAGGTGCTTTTCATCACCTGCTGTTTTGATAAGTACTTGTAGAAATTAAAAATCTGCCCAATTAATCAGGCCATATTTTATTCAATACATTGGAATAACCAGTTGGATTTATTTTTGATTAAAAGCTGCAACTCTAGTGCTTGGTTTCAGATGTTGAGAGAATTGTGCCGAGATTAATTTTTCTGAAATTAAATGTTGATTGTCTTGCAATTGTGCATTACCACATACTTTCAGAATGGTTTTACCTGAAATTCCAGTGGTTTCCACAATCACCATTATTATGTATCATTTGGGATATTGTTTTTAAATGGTTTCATCCCCACCCCCAGGGATAAAGATGTTCTGTTTATCAAATGGTTTACTACCACAGTATACTTAAACTTTCACATAAGACAACGTACGTCTAGGTGTAATGTATGTAAAGTATCTTACCTGTCTGTTAGCTTGCACGGATTTCTTGAATGTAATGTACCTTTTGTACTGCTTGTTTTGAGCATAAGCAACTCCATTATTGTTAGATATTGTATTATTTGAAAAACTAATAAAATTTAAATGATTCTTTAAAAGAGAGAGAGAGAGAAAGCATACCACCACCTCTGCTCTGATGCACAGCAGAAATGCTATTTCTCATTCAGAAATCTGGGCTGCCATAGACAGCCTCCTGCAGTTTAACCATGAGTTTACCAGTGTTTATGGGTGAGTCAAGTGTTAAGTGAATGATTGAGAGAGACTCAGTGCTGTCTAATGAACATTATGTAATTGGTGCATGAGGAGTTGGAAGCACTTTAGACTCCCTGTTGGCTTCCTATAATCTCAGCTAACTCTGTGTATTTATACTGAAGTTGACTAGACTTTGTCCCATTCCCCGCCCTCCACCCCCACCATGATCTACAGAACATAAAGAGCCTTCCTGGGTCAGAGTAAAGATCCCTCTAGTCTACCATCCTGTTCCCCACAATGGCCACCCAGGAAATCCACAGGTAGACTTTGAAGTTTCTTCTGCTGTTGTTCCCCAGGAGCTGGCATTCATTGCCTCTAAACAAAGAAGTTTAATCATGGTTTATAGCTGTTGATAAACCTGTCCTCCATGGATTTGTCTGGTTCCATTTTAAACCATTTAAAAGATTCACTGTGGCAGTGAATCTTGTAAACTAACTATGTGTGCTTATTTCAAACAGTTTTATACTGCCTTTCCACTCAATCCGGGTCCACAAGGCGGCAAACATAAGAAACGTTAAAAACAATAAAAATACAATTAAAATTATAAACATCAATTAAAAGTGCATAAGCAAACACTAGAGTGCCAATAACCATTAAATGAAGAAGAGTTAGTTTTTATACCCCGTTTTTCCGTACACTAAGGAGTCTCAAGGTGGCTTACAATCATCTTCCCTTCCTCTCCCCACAACAGGTGCCTTGTGAGGTAGGTGGGGCTGAGAGAACTGTGACTGGCCACCCAGCAGGCTTCATGCAGCAGAGTGGGAAATCAAACCCAGTTCTCCAGATTAGAGTCCACTGCTCTTAACCACTACACCACGCTGGCTTCACCACTTGAAGAGGTACTTCCTTCTGTCTGAACCTGCTGCCCATCAGTATGATTGCCCGACCCTAAATTTCCAGTGTTACAAACGAGGGAGAAAAAGTTATCTACCCACCTTCTTATAGCATGCACAATTTTATAAACCTCAGTCATATTCTGTCCCCCACCCTATCTTTTCTAAACAAAACCATGCCACACATTTAGTTTTCCTTGTAGGGAAGGTGCTGTAACTCCCCGTGCAGTTGCCCTTTTCTCGACCTCTTCTAGCATTACGATACCTGTTTTGAGACAAATGGGTTTAGAACAAACTAATGCTCACTCAGCATTGTTGGTTTGTGGATGTGGAGGAAAAGTGCAAGGGTAGAAAGATATCCATGAATTTGCTCTCTGGCCTTGGGCAAGGATAGGTTTGGACTGAGACTTCCCTAGTCTGTGTTATTACCTATACTCATATTGCCTCTTTTAATGACATTTTCAGCCCACTAAACAAATGCTTAGAAGAAAAAGATGGAAGCATATGAAAATCTCCCGATCCTCAGTAATGTCAATTTTATTGAAAGCAGGATGTACATAAATCATGTTGTCATGCTGTCCTCATGAGCCCTGTAATACCCTGTTCTAATTTTTTGCCAGTCTAGGAGTTCCGTTAAGGCTGGAAACTATAGGAAGAAATTGTAATGCTGTCTGTTGATTATTTGCATTACATATGAGAGGAAAGAGCAACTGAGCAGTAAAATGAAATTGGCCTAGTACAGCTATGTATCTACTGCTGTAAGTCTACACTGGGGTACCCCAATGGTGCCTGCCAAGTGTTTTTAGAAAGTGGGTGGGGCCAGGTGGAGCTTTTGCTCAGCGAGGCGTCTGGTTGGCCTTTGGAGATCTGATAGGCTTTGGCAGTGGCTGCCACCACTGTACAAGGTCTTCATTGTGTGAATGAAGGTAAGCTGTGGCAGCCATTTTGTGACTGTCTCCTTCTTGTTCCGCATCAATTTTGTGGCTTTGCCCGCTATATTGTGTCAGAATTCTAATGGTGCCCACAAGCTCAAAAAGGTTGGGAACCCCTGGTCTATGTGATCTGAAAGTAGTCCACTGATAGGTCTTAAAAATAGATTATGGGAAGCTGGTATTGGAATTTTAAAGTCTTCTGAATGTTTTATTATTTAAGAAGAAACTAGCTTTGAACAGAACATTTAAGGTGTATGAAAACTTTGGGGTGGGTGGGGTTAAGCTCATGCAAATGCTGCTTCTGAAAATGGGCAGTGGTTTTATAACGTAAACATTCTACCCTGACCCTTTATTACTAATCTCATAGACATAATGTACCTTATGTATTAATACTAGACTGGCAGAACTACTGTTTTGATTGTAAACACACACTAGTACTGCCATTTAAAAGGTTTAACACTAATGAACGAAAAGCTTTTAGTTTACTACAGGAAGAAGCAGTAGAGGCTATATGTATTTGTATTCTCTGCCTGGAAAATTGCATTGCATCTACTGTTTGATCAAATGAATGCTTCTAGTGGGTGAGTGTACCCTTCAGGGTAGGAGGGTGCTTCAGTACAGTAATGTGACCAGACAAGAAGGCAAAAACTGGCTTACATGTGGGAGGCCTGTCCAGATAACCTAGAGACCAGTGGAACACAGTGGGAGGTACTTACAGTTTGTATGAGTCTTTGACCTTTGGATGGATCTTCAGAATGTCAGGGCTGCAATCAAATTGTATCAATATAAGTTGCTGGTTTGAAATCAGTATTGCCGTATATTGAAGTGGGCTTTTGTATCCCAGATGGGAGGTCTGTTAATATTTATTTCATGCAGGTATGCTGGATTTTACTAAGTCTAGACTGCGGAGCTAGAGTTGTCCATTTGGTGCTAGATGCTTTTAGCCTGTTTCATGCTCTTAAATTCTGGTTTCTCATAGCAGCTCAGTGTCACACAGCTCAACAATGGGAACAGTAGATATCCAGCAATTGCTGTTTCGTTATCTCCTAGATGGACTTTAGTATAAAGGTTCAGCAAATAGTCTGGAAGCAGTTAAGTCAAGAGGGAGGAAGAGATGACATATTGGATAATGCTATGGTAAATACAAATCCCAGAAGATCTAGCCCTGTAATACTGTGTGGTAGAGAAATCAGGCTTTGACCCCTGGCTGGTTGGTGTTCTAGGAGTGCCCTTGGGGTGGGAGCAGTTTCATTTTGAATGTGCATTACCATATGCCAGCAAGGCAGTGAAACTGGATGGCTTATTTTCTGGTGCACGCCTTTTGTCTAAGTTTGCTATAAGGTATTAGCACGTGAACTCTGGCATGAGGTCTTTTTGTTCTGGCCCTGGGACTAGTTTCTGTTCCCTGTGCAGATGTAGCAACAACTGGCATTGCAGATGTTTCATTATGTTAGGGAGAGGCAAAAAGTGTGGTGTGGAGGAAATAGTACATTGTAACTGACTTGCTATTATAGTAATATGACAGTTTGCCTTTTCTGGATCCATGAATGTTTTGAAGAGTTTGGGCACATGTAGAATACCAGTAATTGGGTAACAGTGTATTGTGTGGAATGTGTGGTTGCCTTGGAAATCTAGAAACTGTCACCCAATGAGAAAATAAGCAATAGCAGACAAGGGTCTTTGGAAAGATGGCTTGCTTGCCCACCAAGGTCTATTTGTGGCTGCACACAGCAAGGAAAGGAGAGAGCTGGGTGTGCTGGTGTGCATTTTCATTTCTCGCAGGAAACAATGGTATAGTCCAGCACACCTGGTTAGTGTCTTGCATGAATTGTGTGCATGCACCCAGAAGCATGTCCCGGAATCTTCTGCAGTGCATTGCGTTTCATTGGAAGATCGGGCAAATTATTATGGAAAAAATTCCTGAAGCTAGAAGCTATTAAAAGCAGTTGCAATGTAGGATTTTTAAAAAAACGAATATAGAGTCTTGGTTATGCCAATGTGGAGGTCAACAATAGCTTAATAACTGAATTATAAAACAAAAGCAAAAAAACCAGTAATTGGGACTCCATCCAGTGTCCTTGGTACTGGTATTGCTTGACTTACCCTTGTTTACCCATATTGCTTGCAAATAGCTCTCGCAAAATAGTTGCATCGTTTGGAGTTAATATAGCATTAATATACTAATGATATACTATTAGTATAATATACTAATATACTAATAACAGCTGTTAATGTAGCTTTAATATACTAATGATGACATAAAGTGAAAAGGCTTGACTTAAATAAACACTCAGTTCCAACAAACGGGGTTCTAACGAATTTAGCAAAGCTGGCATGCATAGCAGGAGTTCTCTTCTCTCTGTGTGTGTTCGTGTGTGTGTGTCTGTCAGAGTTTAAACTGTTCCTGGAAAACTGAAAACATCAGCTAATGAATTGTACACATGCCTCTTTGCAGCATGGGCTTTTTGGCTGGACAGTTCCCTGTAGCTAGCTGTTTTTCTGAGAAGGTTCATTTATCTGCACATTGAAATGCCAACAAGACCATACTATACTGCCTATTGTTGCATGCTGCACAAAGCAAAGCTGTAACTCTCATGGAGTGAAAGGCTTGCAGCAAGTTATATCCTCATTTTGGAATTGCAACTTTTATCTCTTTTGTCCACAAGAATGTTACTTGGTAAACTATGAGCATCCATTCTCGTAGGCTCCTGGCTTAAACTCTCTGCTTGACTCTCTGTTTCCATGATGGTTGAACTTTAATGAGTGTAGTCAGAAGGAAAGCCAGCTACCAAGAAGCCTATACCTTCACCTCTGACTACGGAACAAAATGAAAATTGGTCACCTTGTAAAACACGTTCAGTTGAGTGCCTATTTCTCTGAGTTGTGCAAATTGCAACTCTTTCACCCTCTCTCTTCTGTTACTGGACAAACATGATGGGGATCTAAAGCTGTTCTGTCCCTCACTGTTCTCTCTACTGCTTACTAAATTGTGCTTGGCGGTGTGAACAGAGAGCAATTTCCTGAGTTGTATAAGGGCTTTCCGTTTTTTATCTGTTCCATTTTTCAAGGCTTACATGGCCTTTTCAGAAGGCAGCTGTAATATTCAGTAAGGCTTCTTGTATTTCCCTTTTTTGACCCCATAATGCTTCTTTACACTGGGTTTAATCAGTTAAGACTGTGTGCCACAAAGCAGATTTTCTGCTTCAGAGATTAAGGCCAAACAATCTTGCTTTCTGTGTGATTCTCCTGGCATTCTGTAGGAACTTTTCATTAAAAAAAAAAAAAGTTGATCAGAGGTGTAAAACTCAAATAGATTTAAATATGGTTGCCTCCTACCTGGACTGTTCAGGATCATTAGTCAGACTCGGTGACTGAGGTATGTGTTGAAATGAATAAGACCAGCCTCCTGTGGAGGAATGGATCTTGAGTCCAGGTCATTAGTCTCATAAGAGACTTACTAAACTGGAGTAGTACAACACACCTCTTCAATATGTTGGACTCCTTGCATTGATTAACACACAATTTTTGTACAGTGTTACAAGAACAGAGTCTATTTCTGCTATTTAGCTTCCCATGGTGAAAACTATAGCTCTCACTGCCTTCAGACCTGAACTGAGCAGAGTTTTGGCAAATTATCTTCATCTACCTTGAACCTTTATTTCAGGTTTAATGCCATGTGTAGAATGGGAAGTGGTGCTGTTCCAGGTAGCTGACACATGTCCTCCTGATGTTGTTTGGTGTAGTGGTTTGATGTAGTGGTTAAGTGCGCGGAGTCTAATCTGGGAGAACCGGGTTTGATTCCCCACTCCTCCACTTGCACCTGGCTGGATGACCTTGGGCAAGCCATAGTTCTGGTAAGAGCTGTTCTTGAAAAAGAGCAGTTTCTGTCAAGAGCTCTCTCAGCCCCACCTACCTCACAGGGTGTCTGTTGTGGGGAGGGGAATTTTATTTATTTATTTATTTAACCTTAGATTTGATATACCGCCCTAACCCCTGAAGGGGTCTCTGGGCGGTTCACATTATGTCGTTCTAAGAACTTACTATCCCTATCTAAGGCCACATCTGAAGTTAGGGGTGGGACTTCCTATCAGCACCCTAGTGATATATGCGCTCCCTCTATTTACATTTTTCTCCTCCGGCTCGGATCGGCTTTTTGATGTTCCTCGGCTGCTGGCGTGGCGTCCTCTCTGGCTCCCGATACTTTTCCTTCTCCGGAAAGGAAAGGAGTTTGTAAGCTGCTCTGAGACACCTTTGGGTAGCGAAGAGTGGGGTATAAATCCAATCTCCTCCTCCTCCTCCTCCTCCCGAAATTGTTTTAAATTAGCTGAACACTCCTCATTATAAACTCATGAAGCCTTCAAATAGCTCATTTTGCCTGGACTGGAGTTCATAGTTAGCTTTGGCCCTGGAGAAAATAAGAGGCTCAGGGATAACTTCCTAGTATTCTGCACTCCAAGGGGAAAAAAGGAGTTGGAAACAAAGGCTAGTTAATTCTGTAAAAATCATAGCAAGAGATCAGCACACACCAATACTGAAGAATAAGAGTACATTTGACTTTATTTTGTGCAAGTGAATAGACTTCTCGTAGTGTAAGGCAGACGTCCCCAAGCTTTTTGAGCCTATGGATATCTTTGGAGTTCTGATACAGGTTGCCACAGGAGGCAGAGCCAGAACCACAAAAGCGTCGAGGAGAGTGAGGTTATGTATAACTCCAGTAGTGACTCTTCAGTATGTCTGGCAGAAGCTCTGTTTAATGGGATGCTTCTTAAAATGAACATATTGTTTTAAAATATTTTCTTGCGCACAGCTGATTTTTAGTCGCACGTTGATGATCCGTGTGCTGTGGTGGCAGCTGCTACCAAAAACAATGCTTTTTAAGAATGTGTACAACCCACCATATCTCCAGTGGTTAGTCAGAAGCCCTGCTGGGCAAAAGACCCGTCTTGCCCTTCCCACTTTCTAAAAACCCTTGAGTGACACCAGTAAAGGTGTTAGGGGTCACTGGTGTAGGTTATCTGGTTGAAGCAAGGATCATTAGCAGCTTCTTTTTAAACAAGCTTTAGAACATTTTGCCCCTCTTCCCTGTGTTCATCCCCTTCCAGGAGTCCTGGTATACAAACGGCAGTCAGAAATAATGAATTCCCCAGGTCACGCCCAGCCCAAGGTTGAGTAGGAATATGACTCTGGAGAGCCCAGAGAGAATATGATGCTATGATCACTAGACTCCAATGATAAAACAGTTGTCTTTCATGGCACAAGCTGACACAGTGTAAAAGTGCTGTTCTCAGTGACAGTAATGATATAAGGTAGCAAGTTGATCTGAATATATAATGTGAGGAGAGAAACAATTTTAATTTTTTTTTTAAATTGTGGCTATTGCTTGTATTTCACTCATGTTGTTCTCTTGTGGGTTTCTTTTCCTTGTATGTGTTTGCCTGCAGTCCATAAATAATATTTTTATCATGTAGCTCTAGGTCTGAAGGATATTGGAGTGGTTGTCTCATCAGATTATCCCTTGTGCCTCATGCCAAGGATGAAACTTTAAATAAATCTTTGAGATTAAAGCAAAACATCACTCTCTTTTTCGTCTTTGGATTAATGATTCTCTTCTAAACTGGGAAATCTGCATTCTCATCATAAGAGGCTTCTAGCCACCTTGTGTTCGTTGCTTATTGTGAAATCCAGGACACCATTATTCTCAACCTTAAAGCTGTGATCCTAATGTATTCAACTGATTTCTACACAACATGTCCCACTTTCATCCTCCCTTCAACTGGGGCACTGGAGGCTGATCCTAAAGTTGGTTTACTTTTCAAGAACAGCTTCTGGCTTTTTGTAGAGTGTCAGAAGTAAGATCCTATGGATCTTGACAAAAATGTGCAGGTGCTTTGGACAGACCTTTAGAAGAGAAGAAGAGGAGATTGGATTTATACCCCGCCCTTCACTACCCAAAGGAGTCTCAGAGCAGTTTACAATCTTCTTTGCCTTCCCCTCCCCACAACATATACCCTTTGAGGTAGGTGGGGCTGAGAGCCCTTGAGAGAACAGCTCTCAGAGAACTTGTGACTGGCCCAAGGTCACACCAGCAGCTGCATGTGGAGGAGTGGGGAATCAAACCCGGTTCTCCCAGATTAGAGTCTGCGCTCCTAACCACTACACCAAACTGACTCTGCTTAGCTTTCTGTACAACACATTCTTTGAACCAAATACTGGCAGGTCACTGGAAAAGAAGCTTCTGAATCTAGGAAAAGCCAGCCCAAACTGCATTTACAAGGCTGATCTTGATCTCCTTATTTTATGTCCAGCTTCCTGAGTTCTGTTATTTGGGGCAAATGTATACAAGAACCTTATAGTCTTCAAGTAAACTCCCTTACTTCATGCCTTTGTGTTTGTTGTACTATGCTATCTAGGTTAATTCTTGTTCTTCTGGGAAGTGGGGTGAATCTGTGTGGGGAAGGGAAGCCATTGCTGCATAAGCACTGTGTAGCTTAGGGCTTCTCATGTTCCCTTCATCATGGCATAAGTCTATGCTGCAGCAGTTCTCACATCATGAACTTAACATGAGAACATGTCCCAGATTGCAATGAACTATGCTACTCAATGTTTTTATAAAGAGTTGTATCATCCATTTAATATGTACTTTTACTTAGGAAGTGTTCTGAAACACCAAAAGGAAACATGATTAAAATCAACTTTTTCCTCATGGCAACTAAAAATGAATCAGCTCTGGGCAGAATGGATGTGTCAAAGATCTGAGAGCCAGCTGTGGTGTAGTGGTTAATGAGTGGCAGACTCTAATCTGGAGAACCGGGTTTGATTCCCCACTCCTCCACATGAAGCCAGCTGGGTAACCTTGGGTCAGTCACAGTTCTCTCAGAGGTCTCTCAGCCCCACTTACCTCACAGAGTGTCTGTTGTGGGGAGAGGAAAGGAAGGTGATTGTAAGCTGCTCTGAGACTCCTTCAGGTAGTGAAGGGCAAAACCAGCTCTTCTTCTTTTACCATTCTTCCCATTTATGGTTGGTTTCGCTTTGGTAAGAAAGTTTTCGTTTTTTAATTTCCTGGTTTTTCCCCCCTGGCACTCAGATTGGCATCTACTCTGCAGCAGATGTTAGCTAGAGAGAGGCCTTCCTGTACTTTGAGTTGGTTAGTGTTTCAGTGAGGAATGTGCCTCTGTCTGACTTCTGCCTTACACAAAATAAATACAGGTTCCTGAAGTGAGAGTTTGATTCGCTGCT
Source organism: Gekko japonicus (assembly GCF_001447785.1). Taxonomy (NCBI): domain Eukaryota; kingdom Metazoa; phylum Chordata; class Lepidosauria; order Squamata; family Gekkonidae; genus Gekko; species Gekko japonicus. The sequence continues at coordinate 1,966,572 of NW_015161948.1, read as the reverse complement.
GCAGCACTTGCTGCTGCTGCTTTGGCACTTGGGCTTGGATAAAGTGAGATGTAACCAGCACTGCTCTTAACATTTGCTTTTGCTTTAGAGGGCTTGGAAACCTTCCTAGTGCGTGAAGAAACTATGGCTTGGCTGTAGGTTTGGATGCTAATTGATTTCTTAGCTTTCAGTGTTCGAGTAGTCATGTTTGGCTGTGTATGGACTGTTCTGCCCCACTCCTCCTGGTACAAACAGAGAATTCAGTGTTGTACCTTCTTTTGTTGGAACAGTTGTAATTTTATAAATTGCGGTTCCCATTATCAAGTGCCCAAGGCAATATGCGAAGCAAAAAAAAAAAATACAGCTGTCCTCTCAGAGAAACTCTGAAAGTAGGGAGAATTGGGTGGGGGGAGAGAACCATCTTCAGGTATGCAGTTAGATTACATAGATAGGAGGCCTTCCCGTAGGTAAAATCCCCGGTGGTATTTGATAATATATTTGTACCCTTGCTGCTGTAGGTGTATTGATGACAACAGCAACAGACTATGTGTAGGCATCAGGTCTGAGGCTGGAAAAGTGCGCTTTGTGCAAAGAGCAGAAAACAGAATTTTCCTGAAACATGTTGTTAGAAAAAAACCAACCAGCTCCTGGTACTTCTCTGACTGAGGACTTGGCTGCAGCTGTCTGCTCCATTAATCAGCAGAGCATGTGCTGTTCTTGTGGTTCTTGGTCATGATTAACAACATCAAGCAAGGAGAAAGGTAAACAGAGCTTCAGAACAAACCATCAACAGCCTCTGGTGAAGGGAAGCAATAGATACGCTGTTGGCTAGTCCAGGTCTGAAGGGGGAACTTGCTCTTGCTTCCCCTGCATACCTGAAGGCCTCTTCATGCAGTGATTTTCATGCATGGCTTTACTTGGGTTTAGGAGAGCAAAACATGCCTTCACCTGAGTGGTGATTTGGTGTGGAGACATGTACCCTCATTGTATTTGTTGTCTTGTACATCACCCTGAGCCTGGTTTTCCGAGGGAGGGCAGTTTAAATGTGAAATAATAATAACAATAATAATAACAATAATAACAACAACAACTTGGCTGTGTGCTGCTGTGATGCCATCAAACTGGCCAGGTGATCCATAATGGACAAGGTGAGGATCTGTGAGGATTTGGAAAACATTTTGGAGTCCATCATGCCAAACATGTTCACCTCTGCAAATGCAGTGTGACCCTAGTAAACGTGTCTTGAGCGGTGCAAGTGCTAGTCTTCTGGGAGATATACCCAAATCAAATTAGTACAGTATCAGGATCTTGCTTAACTGTGCAGTGGTCCTCCACCACTGCAATGTTCATTTGTGGCTGTTTTGGACGTTTTAAATTTAGCTGTGGGGAGAACTTATTTCAGCCTGGAACACTGACTAAATATTCCTGTGGATTCCAAATGGCTTAATTCAGCATGCTGCTCCTTTTCATAATGTGAGCCAAACTCTGTTTCCTAACCAGAAGGGGGGTTGCTATCTGACATTGAAGTCTTAATTTGCAAACTGAAACAAGGCACATTAAAGGCAAGGTAGTTTTGGCTACAATATAGAGGAAATACAGGGAAGTGTTTGCATTCATTCGTTACTAGCCTCACTAAAATAGTCTTTTGGATAAGAGCTAGACCAGTGCCAAATTGGAAAGCTTATAGCTGTCAATCTTTTGTTTGGGTAGCTTATAAAAACTGGTTTGGAGTGATGGGGTTTGAAGTTTTCTGTAAAGATGGAATCAACTGCACAGCACAGTCCCAGGTTATTTGGACTTGGCCCATCTGTGAGAGATAGACATGACTATTGAGGATGGCCAAAGTCTAACTGGAGACAGGTTTATCAGAGCTGACTAGGGACCATGCCCACTTTGACATGCTATTAGCTGATTGTCTGATAAACTGCCCGTACCTGTCTGTACCAGGAACTTGGAGGCTGTTCTGGCCCTTTTATGTAGACCAATAAGAGCCCTGTAAATACTGGGGACATCATGATGGTTGGTGGCCTGGCCACACCTATTACAGATAGTAAAGGAAATAATTCATTCATTAGATTGTCTGATCGTTAGACTGGTTTTTCAGCAGGAAGGGAAATCTGAAATCAGGAATGTGGGCCTTATTGAAGGCTTGTTCCTCCCCCAATCCCTGCAGAGAACAAAGAAAAGTGCATCGTTCATGATAGCGAAAGGGAGCAGGTTTTGCATCACAGCTTGTACTGTAACATGGAGTTCAGCTGGCAAAGCATCTTCAGTCTAGATGGAAAAGCACAAAAAACATTAATCACTGCCGAAGTCAGATTTCAGGGACTGATTAATAAAATTAATGGAAGGAAACTAGGTCAATGGCCCTGTTTTTAAATTGGTTTATCTCTTAACAAATGGAGAGGCTTGATGACAGAACCAGTGTGCTACCAGATTTGTAGTCTGCCCTTCCTCTAGGGAGCTCATGGCAGTATACGTGATTCTTCCGATTTTGTTCTCACAACAACCCTATGAGGTAGGTTAGGCTGAGAGGGTTGACACAGGCCCAAGGTCACTCAGTGAGCATCATGGCACAGTGAGGATTTGTAGCTGAGGCTCTGTAGTCCTAATATGACACTAACCACTACTCCACAGTGGTGTAGGGGCTAAAGTGCTCAATTTAGGCATGGGAACCGTAAGCTCAATTAGACCTTTAGAAAGTATCCAAGTTTAGAATAGCCAAATACACGTTTGGCACAATTCATGGATGTTGCAAGTGGATTTAATTAAAGCAATGGATGTGTCACTCCTCTCCCTCTCTCTCCATTTAAATACATCCATAAGTGTATTACTATTTGAGCCTGGTTACTTGGGCTTTGATCCTTTGGCACATCAGCAGCTTCTCTAGCCTAATGGTCTTTCCATCTGGAGGAGGAGATTTTTGCTGACTCCTTTTTGCCGCTGCAGATATCTGGTTTGCTCCCCCCCACACACTTGGGTTCCACTGATCTGCAGGAGCATCATTGGGGGGGCACAGAAATCTGCATTGAGAAGGGGGAGGCAGGGAAATTGTCTTTCTCTAGCTCATGCTACTTAGGATCCAAGCGTTAAGTGTTAATAAATCTACCCTCAACTGTGATGCCCATTGGATAGCCTTGACCCAATCACTTGTTGCTCAACCTGACCTCCAAAGCACTTATGGGTGGAAAGATGGGCCGTTACAATTCTGCCGTCCCGTCCTCTCCTTTCTGAGGTTTATTATTATTAAGTTCGATTTACTATCCCGCCCTAACCCCTGGGGGTCTCTGGGCGGCTTACAGGAGGTGCTAATCACATTTTTACAGAATCTAACCTAGGGCCACAGACATATAGGGGTGGTGACTACCCTACCAGGCACCCTTTTCTTGCGGCGAAACTTGGGTCATTGTCTTGTCTTGTTCTTGCGGGAGGTAGTCTGCGGCGTTTTTCTCTGGTGCTGGTCTTTGAAGTTCCTTCTTCCGGCTGTAGCGATTCCATTTCCTGGCCAGGACCACTCGCACTTCTGCGCATGCCCCGCTGCAGCCTCTGTCCTGGTGAGGCTCCAGCCTGCTGCGTTGTTCTGCCTCTGCGCCAGTTGGTCCAGCCTCCTTCGCTCGCTTGCTCCTTGCCTTCGCCAGCCACCATTTTTCTCCGTCGCCGCCGCTTGTCGTTCGCTGCTGCAACACAGGGACGGGTGCCCCCCTGCTCTAGTAGCAGGTACCCATTAGTCTAATCACCCTTTAACGGACTTTCGAGCCGCTGGGTGGGCGGGAGCTGGGACATAGGGCCGGGTGCTCACCCCGGCCACGGTGGGGCTCGAACAGCCGAAGCTGTTCGGCCAGATGTACAAGCAGGCATCTCTTACCGCCTGCGCCACCGCTCCACAGGTTTGGGGGTACTGTGTGGGCACCTCAGGGGAAAACAGATCTTGTGAAGTTCTGCCACTTTCAGCTGCTAAATGCTAACTAAAAACACAGGTGTGGACTTTAAAAAAACCCATATGTTTTTAGAATGTTGTTTGTGTTGTGTGTTATAGTTTTAATACAATAAAGTCATTTTTAAGGTAGAGTAGCTCATCAGTATTGGAAGTTCATTTTATTATATTTAAAAGACATAGTGGCTTGAAGATGATTGCAATTCAACCTGTTCTTATGCCTTTAGAAGTACCCCTTTACATCAAGGAAGTTAGATATTCACTTTTCCCTTGAAGTCACTTTCTGTTCAAGCCCATAGAACTGCAGGGTTGTGTGGGTTGTTGTTTTTTTGCGGGGTGTATGTTAGCTGAACCCCACACAAAACTGCATGAAGTTAGAAGAGGCCTTGAAAGAACTTCTTTGTTGCCATTTTTCAAAAAGCCCTGTGAAGCATTACACAGATTTAAGATGCTGGTCCTTTAACAAGAAGTGAGGAAAGAATATTAGTGCAGTGAAGTTCCCTTAAAGGTTGGTAATAACATGTTCGTTTGTTTTTCCCTTGGGGGCTGTGGAGAAAAGCCACAAGGTTTCTCGAAAAGAGTTGAAAAACAGGGAATAATAAATGGACAAATTGCACCTAGAATTAGGAAGAGTTTTCAGAGCAATCAATGGAAGGACACTGAATATTTTACACACAATTCTTTCCTTGTTATATATTTGTCCAGTCTTTTTTTAAAAGGAACTTTGCCAAGGAAGAAATCAAACGATAGATTGGCTACTCACAGGTAGAGGAAATTGTGCCAGGCATTGACAAGTGAATTAAGTTTAACAACTGAAGCATAGGAAGAAGAGCTGATGGCGTAAGGAAGGGAGAATTACTATGAGAAACATCTGATGATGGCAGTGGCACGAATAAGACTGTAGTGCCATTACAATATTGTGGTGAATTACATAGCAACTTCATGAAAAGAAGACTGACCTCTCACTTGAGAAGTTCCCGGTCTAAATTTTGGAAATGGGAGAAGATAACAAAGGGGAGACGATTTGATTGGAATTCCATCCCTTGATCCATCAAGGTGCCTCATCCAACAGTCTACCAGTTTTGAGTATGTGCTCCTGAAGGTGGGTGACTGGGACAGGGTAGGGATCCTGCTGGTGTACCGTCCACCACACTGCCTACCACTTTTGTTCCTGAGCTGGCTGAGGTGGTCTCAGGCATACTGGTGATCCCGGGTGACGGCAGCATCCATGCCAAGACCAAGCTGTGAGGACTGGCCAGTCTCCAGTCTTCCATGCTTGAGCAAGGTGCTAGAGTGAGTGGTTGCTTCTCAGCTCCTGGAGTTCTTGGACGAGTGATTTTCTAGACCCATATCAGTCTGGTTTCAGACTGGATTTTGGAACAAAAGGAGATCTGCACTTGTCTTTTCCTTCGCAATTTTACCACAGCCATGTCAGAACGGTGGTATCCCTCTGCACTGCGTGCTGCTCCCATTCTCCTTGTACATCGATTTGCTTGGGACCTTCTGCATTGTTTTATGGCCATTCAGGGCTGACTCTGCAGTCACCATGATGTTGGCTCGGGTTATGTGGATGTGGTTTTGCGCCGGACCTTCTACTTTTCCCGCTACCAATTCTCAATGAACAATAAGCAGACTACTTGATGCGGCTTCACTGATCTCCATCCGTTCCCCCCCCCCACTCTTATTTCCATTCTGTTTTCTTTCCCTCCTTCTTCAAAGACAAAACAGGATGTGTCTTCCCATTCAAGCAAACTTTTAAAAAAGCCAGAGAGAACATAAGAATGTGTGGGCTTGGATTTCCCCCTCCCTTCCCTTTCTTTTTGCAGAATCAGGGAGGGAGGGAGGTATTGGGTCTGCCTTTCACTTTATCTCATACAAAGCAGCTAGTTAGTTCAGTGAGTTAAGAATTGTGCTCCTCATACAAGGGTTGAGAGCTCAAGCCCTGTGGTGAACAGGTACATTTTGCAAGAAAAAAAAGTATTTTATTTCTTTTTTAAACTCAGGAATGAGTTTAATGATGTTTTAATTCAGGAAGGAGTTTATCATTAAACTTTGATCACTGGTAAAAAAAATTACTGAACTGCGAGGTGTGTTTGTGTGCGTTCTTAGGGCATCAGCGTGACTTCCTCCTTTCCTTTTCTCTTAAAGGTACAGTGTCCTGTTCTCTGTGTTCTCATGCCCCATCAGAGGCAAACGCCAGCAACGTTCAACCTGGATCCTCTTCAGCTCTCCCCTCACTCATTAATAGTTTTATTGATGGGTTTTTTTTAATGCTGTACGTGCACGGTGGGGCTGGCTGCCTCCAAGCTGGCCGGCCCTATATTCGTCGCCATCCCCCTGCTGCCTCCCGAAGCTATGGGTGGGTTTGGGGGGGGTATGTCCTGCTGAGATGTCCTGTGCAGCCGGGGGACCATGTGCTGGTGATGCCCCAGTAACTGAAGCATGGGGAAGCAGTTTTCTTCTGCTTCTTCCTTGTGGCCTTGGCTTTCTGGCAGCAGCCTCCCCAACTGCTTGAAGATGCAAAATGCATACAGAATACACAGATAAATAAACCGGAGGGGGGGAAACCAGAGCATGTGACTGCAAAGTCAACCCTTAAGGCTTGACTCCTCGGATTCTCCGGAGCAAGCTGTCAGAGCAGAAAGGGCCAGAGACTGCTTGGGTTGCCTAGACTGATGACCTCTGCTGAGGACTAGACAGGGGGAATGTGACCCTGCTAGTCCTAATGGAACTCAGCCGCCGTCAATACTATCAACCGTAGTATTGAAAGGGAGGAGATCTGTTTAACAGAGGAGGAGTGTGAGCATATATAGTTATGTAGAATCTTTATTTTGGTTGGAAATGAGAAGTAAAGGGTCTGCCGCATGTATCCTAGATTGGTGTGGCTACATTTGTCCAGAGAACAATGAACCTGGTTGAATAGATTTCCCAAATGAGTGTGGCTGATGGCCTGAAGCTTTAAGATTCATGCAGGGGATTACTTATGCCAGGAGCAGCACCACGGTTGTGAACCCCCTACCATTCTTTTGGCCTTTAAATGCTTATTTATAACTGTTTTTCAGAGGCTTGCTGTTTAGCTGGAATTCAAGTACAGATGGTGTTGGCAGGGCTAGTTTTGAATAGCTTTATTATGTTCTAGTATGCTTGGGTGTAGACATTTTAAATAAAATTTTGACACCAGCAAAAGTGAAATAAATGGGTTATATGATGCCATATGCAAGCTTGCTGTTGCCTATCATGTGTCTCAACACTAACTAGAATAATGCAGCTGAATTGAGAAAAATAGCCATTACAGTCAAGTTTGTAAGTAGAGTATGCACATACAAGGCTCAAGCCCTGTGGTGAACAGGTACATTAATGCTTCTCCAAACCTATCAAGATAAATCACCAAATGTTTATGGATGTATTTTGCGTAATCTAGTTTCAAGATGCAGTTTTTTGCAAAAGTACTTATTTTCTTTAAAAAAAAGAAAGAAAGAAATTAGACAGAGGGAGAGAAAAGCATAACAACAACAGTTAAATGACCAGTGGAGTCAGTGGACAACAAACAATGTTGTGAACAGACTACATTTTGCACGTACAGTGCCCAGATATAAAAGTCATAGAAATATGGTTTATAAGAATGCATTAGAAAGAAGTCTGTGTATCTCCCCCCATCTTCAACCATAATACCTAGAATGGGGTGCCCAGTGTGATTCCCATGGATACCATGTCACCCACTGGCATCTGCTAAGTGTTTTTTAAAAGTGGGAAGGGCAGGTGGGGTTTTTGCCCAGCAGGGTTTCTGAGTGGCCACTGGAAATCTGATTGCATATTTTAAAAAAAATTGCTTTGGCTGGAGCTGCCATTACAGTAAAAGGATCCTCACTGTGTGCTGAAGGTAAACTTTGTATATTCAAGAAAATATTTTTAATCAAGTTTCGTTTATTGTCTTAGCCATTGGCCATAACAGCACAAAGTAAATCAAAGCACAACAGAAATATACATCAATAACTTGCAGTAAGTCCTAGACCCCGTCTTATCTTTTTTGCCGCCAGTGCAAACAAAGCCATTCTGCTAGTAACATGTGCATCAGTATCAGAAAGCAAGAACACGGTCAAATCCTGCTCAGCAGTTCCATTATACAGAGGTACAATAGGATAAATAAACCTTTGCCTAAGTGATTCGTGCCATAAACATCTCAGAATGTAATGCTTGACATCATCCACTTCATCCATACCACATAGGCATATTCTAGAAGCGGCAGGGGCACCCAGAAAGCGACCAATACAAACCATTGAAGGTATGGCATGGAACCTTAGGGCAGTAAAAGCCCTTCTCAGCTCCAAAGTAGTTAGTTTCTCAAGATATACAGTCCTACAATGGTCTCTTTTGAAGATTTTATACAAGGGGGCTGTACGGCAACTGACTACCATATGTCGATTCAAAAGCCCATCCTTATTAAATACCCATTCCTTCAGTTTAGCCCTTTGGTTTTCATTTACCAATAGGTCATCGGGGATTGAGTATTTCAATAAAATAGAGTTCAAGTAATCAGTATGTTCATTTAAAAAGGTGTCCCGTTTAACAGAGGTTCTGCCTGAGATATTGGAGTGACTATTAGTTATACATAATCTCACTCCTTGACATTCTGTGGTTGGCTCTGCCTTCTGTAGCAGCCATTTTGTGGTTGCACTGAACGTCCTGTGTCAGAATTCCAAAGGTGTTCACAGGGTCAAAAAAGGCTGGGGACCTCTGGCTTAGAACCATTCCGTACATGCTATAAATCTAGCACATTCAGTACTAGATAGAAGAGTGTATGTCTCAGATTTCAAGAGAATGAAGGATCTATTCTTATGTTCCTTAATTTAATCATGGGCCAGAAAGGAAAATGTTTTCAAATTCTTGGCACTGGCACTGCATTTTATTTGATTTTAATTTTTTTGGCAGTCCAGGAAACTGGACTTTTTGTTCTAGTCACGCAGACCTTTTAGGAGGATGGAGCCAGCTGCCAGGAAGGAGTGTCATGTGGTCAAATAGCCTAATGGATGAAGTAACTTCAGAATCGGGATGGAATGGGAAACATATGATCGAAACAAAGTGAAAGGGTTCACTGATTAAAATAGGATATTCTCCTTAATGTAGCCTTCAAAGTGTGAGGAGAAAATGTTTTGCTTTTGTAAGAATCACTGGAGCAACGGTTGACTTCCTCCTGTTTCCGGATATTCAATATCATGGTTTTAAATGGAAATGTTTTTAACTATTATTTAAGCCACCTTGGACCAACAAGGAAGGCAAGAGTATCAATGTTTTAATAAAATAAATATTTTAGAAATAATAAAACTCAGCCGGAACAACACTTTGTTAGACTACAGATGAATGAATTGTACAAATGTGATACACTAAAACTGTGTAACTAAAGACAAACATAATGATTCCAAGAGAGAAGGAAGCAGAACCTGATTTTTAGTGTGTGCCAGAGGGGACAGGATTTTTAACTTGTTAATGTAGCATGCAGTCATTCAGCAGACTGGTGCAATCCTTTCCCAATAATAAAGTTGGGATCATTCAGTAGGAAGGTCTTCCTAGTTTTATAAATAATTTGTGCTTGGGCAAAGCATACATTAAGAATGTATGTTTTTGTGTTGTATACAACATTTAAAGGAAATTATCATGTTAAATGTCTCTTATAACACTTTCCTCGTTTTTAAAAGAAGAAACAAACTTTTTTACCATATCTTGAGGAAAACTTGGTAGGGTTGGCAAAAGTTGGATAAAACTGTCTTGGGGGCAGCATTCAGCCTGAGGGCCTCCAGTCTGCCATCATGAATCTAGAACAATGAAATTTTTTTGGCACTCGTTAATATTTTGGCTTTGTATTTACAGTTGTATATGACACAGTGAACTCTTCCTTGAAGTAGCATAGCCATGTATTAAAATGACTTCTACTGGGAAATAAGTGAGGCCTTAAAGTGTGACATGCACACATTTTGTTATAAAGATGCGTGTTGGCAAATGTATGTGAGAGAGAAAAATTATTTTCAGCCTTTCTTTGTTGAATTCCTGAGATTTGTGGTAACATTTTCTGGCTGTAGATATGTTACAATCCTAGTGATCTTGGGCGATGCTTTGAAGAGGTTAGGCTGTGGTGAATCTCATTGCTCTGTTTTATTCATGATGATAGAAGTCACATTCAATAGACATCAATATTTTTTCATTTATTTGCTAGTAGGAATTCTCATTGGTGTTTAATTAATTAGTGCTACAACTAAAGTGCTAATATCTGAAACTATTTAAATGTTAGGCAATTATATCTTCAGGGTACAATGTTAAGAGTTGGTGCAAAGGACCTTGCGAAACAGCAGATTTCATGGTTGTCAAATACTTTTGTGCAAATAGCGTTAGGCATGAACTGAAGGACCAATCAGTGGTTTCAAATCAGTTCTAAATCTGAGACCATCTAAATGGATTAAAGAACATTATTGTTGCAGTGCTCTTTTTTATCCACTTTTGAAACTAAAATGGCTGCATCTGAAAAGGGCAGTTCAGTCATAGTGCATTTCTCCCAAAACATCCTTGTGCTTGCTGCTTTGTCAAGATAATAGTTTTAAGGATACAAAGGTGAACCCCTCATCGTACTTGTTTAGACTCTGTTCCCATTTTTCGTTATTCGTATAAAGCAAAGTTGTGTTTGGGGCTGTTAATTATTTCAGCCTTGTAGATTCTGTTGATTCTGATTTGTGAAGCCACTGGGCATGTGGCTACTGAAATTGTATGGAGTGCTGTTTCAGATTACAGTGGGACAGGGAGAGCAAATGCTTCCACTTGTATGTGGGTTTGTACCCCTTTCTTTAACCTATGCTGTATCCACAGTGTGGCGTAATCTTGTAAAGCGGGTTGGCTACAGCCTTGTAGCTAGGGGATTCTTTGGGAGGGGACCACAGGAGGCCCACCAGCTAATTAAATGGAAGTACAGTGCAGGTGGTAAGTTGGAACACTTTGGGGGCAGCCCAGGAGGGAGGGGGCCCAGAAGAACTAGGGGGCCGGGCCCCGTGGGCCCCATGTTAGCTACGGGCCAGGTTGGCTAACTCATTTGTCATGAGCAGAAGTTACCAGTTTTGAACATAGCCGTAGAGGTTTGTCTTTATTTTGACTTTTTGCAGTAGTGTACAAAGCTAGAAGCTGTGTCTTCTGATAATGAGTTGGAGGAGCCACTCACTATTCTTAGAGACAGCACAAATGCATAGGGAACTGTCAGCATAAATGTATATTTAAGATATTTGTATACAGCTTTTCCTGTTGCTCAGAGCTGCTATGAGCCCAGAGGTTGTGCAAGTCAACCTGTAATTCTAGATGATGTGTTCTTCTCTGTCCCACATGGGTAGCGATACTTCCAAGAGAAGCTGCAAAAGAGAAATGTCATCCTTTCACACTGCAGTAGAAAGTACCTTTTAGAATCTGAGATTTTGACACATAGCTTATTTTGTGACAGTACTGCTTGGACACCTTTCAAAAGCCCTTTAGAAACCCAAATTAATACCGTTCGGATTGCATATCACACTCTTGACTGGTCTGTATATAATAGCGGGAAGAGCTAAAGGACCCTTGTGAAAGTTTGTAAAATGTCTTTTTTTTAAAAGAAGGAAAATGTCTCTTTTTCTCCAGAGATGTGCCATATTGGTTTATAATTATGAAGTGACTTAACCCCACTCATGGTAGAAGGCCCTACTTGTATGAACATGTGGTGAAGTGTGCTATGTAACTGGTAGAGCTCAGGGCCGGATTAAGGCCAACTGATGCCCTAAACGCAGCCCAACAATGGTACCCCCTTGGCCCTTCCATTGCTTAACTCACAAGACATAAAGTAAGTGCTGAAGGTGAGATAAGAGATTAAAAATTCAGTTTTCTTTTAGGCCATTCCCCACAACTATATTAAATACAAGAAAGGGGACCCGTTATACTCGCGGGGGGGGGGAAGCTCCATGCAGATTGGGAGGAGGAGGAAGCAGCAGCAGGTAAGCCTCCCCCCCCATCCCTGGACACCGGCGGCGCAACCTGAGCTGCTGCCAGCCACTGAGCCCGCCGATTCCCCCCGTCCCCGGTCTCTACCACCACCCCCCGGCTCCCGCGGCGCGGCGGCCCGAGCGGCTGACAGCCACCGGGCCTCGCCAATCTCCTCCACCCCCCTCCCCCAGTCTCCTTCCCCACCCCCGCCTTCCCTACCCAAAGCCGAGGAATTGATTTCTTTGTAGCATTGGCCTCCTAACAAATTCTTGACCAGGAAATCTGTGGCATGGTTTCCTCTTTTAATAACTGTGGCGATGAATCTAAAGCCTAGCTTGACTTACTCATGGCTAATCATCTCAAACAATTTGGTAGTGTATGTTAGTGCTAGTATGTCAGCAGATATTGTTATATTATTTGTGTGTCAAATAAGTCCATTGCATTTCCATGAAGTGAGCGAAGAGTGAGTGTGTGTGTGATTTGGGTCTCAGTGGAGCTCCTTTGGACTTCTGCGTGTGTTTTATGACCAGCGTTTGGCTCTGTGTGTACATGTGCCATATTCCAACTAAATATCCAGGATGTGCTCATGCTGTGATCCAGGATATTGCCTTGCTTTAGTAAATGTTAACTTGCTTTCATTACATCCTCTCTTTTTCCATGGTGGGATGGCAATTGTGTGATATGCATGCTTTGGTTTCTGAAGGGCTTTTTCAAAAAGCAGGTTTTACAAAACCAGCATTTAAAATAGTAACTTCCTACTCCTTTAGCACCGTAACAAATTTCCCAGTGCAAGAGTTTAGATGCCTTAACCAATTCTAATTTCTCTGTTATGTATAAAAAAATAGAAGGACTGGCAGTGAGACATGCAAATTTGCTATATTCCAAGCTGATTTTAAAAGGGCTTTCTTTGCTGCCTAGTTCTTAATGTTGTCAGATAAAAGGGAGAGAATAAAAACTGTGCTTTCAGTGCCAGGTGGACAATGAGCATAAGCCAGCAACCAAATTGTGATAAAAAGTTGCCTTTTTCTTCCCTTTTGCAAAGATGAGTACAGCTTTTAAGGACTTCCGATTAATTCCACTTGACAGTTTGATTATGGCACCTTTTTCAGGTCTCAAAAATAATTTCGTTACTAAGGTGATAAAATTGTCTTGACAATTATGCTAATCTGTTCATCCCCACCCTGAGGCAACAGTTCCCTGGCTATTTTCGAGGATGGCCTAGATTCTCAAACCTATTTTATGATTCTCACTGTGATGTTATAAATCTGATGCCTTTAGTCGGTACATTGGACGTGTGCAGAAGTGAGAACTTTCTATGAGTTGGTTTTTAGCCTGTGGTAAACCTGTTTGCTGTCATATGTGGTTTTGGCTTACAGCATACCAACTGTACTTTAAGTTGGCTTTTAAAGCATTCGTATTGGTGGTGATGGAAAGTACCATCAAGTCACAACCAACTGTAGAGTTTTCAAGGTTCTGCCCTTGCCTGCCCCTGTGTAGCAGCCCTGGACAACCTTGGCGGTCTCCCATCCAAATACCAACCAGGGCTGACCCTGCTTAGCTTCCAAGATCTGATGAGAACAGACTAGCGTGGGTCACTCAGGTCTGGTGTCTCACCCTAAATTGTATGCCCAGTAGTAGACGTACAAAACTGGCTTGCTACGAGCTTGGGTGCCAACAAGGGAAGGCTTGCCAAGAAGGGAATCCTATGAGTAGCTCCTTGCTGTGCTTAGAATTTGCCATTGACTTGTTCCTTTGAAAAATCTTATGCATTCTCATCTATGTATATTGAAGAGAGCCTGTACCGTTTAGTGGTGGTTTCTTGTAAATGCCGTTCTGCTGGGGAAGACCATTTTCTAGCTACCCCATTGGTATTTGCCCTGTGGGTCACAGACAGCCACATTTGCAGTAACCATCATCCAAAAGACCTGCACTTATTTCCGTTGCAGGCACAGTGCTTGCACCTCCAGGAGGCTCACAGCTTAACATTTCCTCTGGCAGCAGCTGTTTTAAGGTTGGGAACCAACTGCCAACCACAAGTCCCACTGGGCGAAAGCATTGCACACTTTCCTAAAACACAGGGTGGGTGCCACATTGAGGAATAGTGCTCCGAAGAGCCACAAGTAGCATGACATAGAGCAACATTGGGCTCCTGAGCCACTGAGAGAGTATCAGTGTCTTACACATTGCCAATAGGAGAAAGGTGGGGGAAAGATCATGGAGTCCATTAACTAAGAAAGGAGAAATCAGCACTGGACTCAGTTTATTGTAATATATGCACGTGGTCTTGTGCCACATGTTTTAGTTCAAAGAATAAAACGGTCTTCTAGACTCAGGTATCATTCTAGCATAGTGGCCTCTTTTCTCGTTCTGTTAGAGGGCTGATTTGCATTTGATCTGGAAAGGAGACTTTCAGTATCATTAATGTGTAGAAGGTATGTAATCATTCCTTTTCTAAAGAGTGTTCAGTTCTGTAACATAATCTGAGGCTCATTTTGTCAGACAGGAAGTTTCTGCATTACCTGGGAATGCAAAGCCAATAGTCCTTCACAAGGCACTTTGCTTTGATGGGACTGCCATAAGTTTTTTGATAATTACATTGCACAAGTGATTTTAATTTTGTGTGTGTATAAAATATATGTGATGAATAAACACTTCTAAAACATTGTTATGTAAGAGATTGATGTTCAGAGGGACCAAGTGACTTTGATTAATGAAATCTTATTCCTGCCGATTAATAACCGTCATTGCTTGTTGCTGTCATCGCTGCGGTGCATGTTACCATGCTGGTAATTATCCTGACAATGTACCTTACTTTGAAAAGTCAGCTGAAGTGGCAAATAATGCTATATCCATCTTCTCATACAATTCTGTTACTGTTTAGGATGTGCCAACTTAAAGCCTCCTCTTTTGCATAGAAATGATGCAAGATTGCTTGTATTTTTTCTTCTTCTGGCCAATTTAACCCTCAGTGAAGAACTGTAAAGTACTGAGCACAGAAGTCTCCTTTTCTTCCCTCTGTTATACATCATTGGGTTGTTCACACTAGTAATATTCAGAGATCCCGTTCTTTACTAGAAGACAGTGCACCAAGATTGTGTGAGAAGTTTGAACATGCAACGTGCCTTTTTTGTGTTCCTCTAGATCTTGACTAGGGGCCGCAGTAGCTTAGAGGTTAAGATGCTGAGCTGCAGACCGGAAGGTCTGTAGTTCAGCAGTTCGAGACCCTAGTGCCATGCAAGAGTGAGCTCCCGTCTCTGGCCCCAGCTCCTGCCAAGCTAGCAGTTCGAAAGCAAGAAATTGCAAGTAGATAAATAGGTACTGCTTCGGTGGGAATGAACAGCATTCTATGTGCCTCAGCATTTAGTCATGCCGGCTACATGGCCACAGAAACATCTTTGGACGGTGCTAGCTCTTCGGCTTGGAAATGAAGATGAGCACTGCCCCCTAGAGTCGGATTCGACTGGCTTTCGAGCAAGGGAAACCTTTACCTTTTCTTTAGATCTTGACTATGGCATTCATCCAAATGTTTTTAAATGCCTGGAATCTTAGTTTGTTAGTCACCATGATGGTTAACTTAAATGATGGCGATACAACTATCCAACTAACTGCACATATGTATTCATGTCTGGAAGGTTATGGAACGGTATAGAATAGCGTGATTTTGTCAGATCTCAAAAGCTAAGCCGGGTCAGTACTTGGATGGGAAACCACCAAGAAAGACTTTGCAGAGGAAAGCAATGGCAAACCACCTCTGCTTAGCCACTTTCCTTGGAAACCTAGTGGGACTGCCATAAGTCAGCAGTGACTTGACAGCACGTTATACTCACATTCATGTCTGTATGCTCCTCTTTCCAACTGCTTTTTCATGCTAAGTCAGAGTTGCATGTTATTTTTTGTTTTGTTTTTGTGAGTGCGTGTGCATGTTCCCATTCAAATATGTTGTGTGTGTGTAAAGTGCTGTCAAGTCGTAGCCAACTTTATGGTGACCCCATAGGGTTTTCAACACAGGAGACTAACAGAGGTGGTTTCCTATTGCCTTCTTCCGCATAGCAACCCTGGAATTCCTTGGTGATCTCCCATCCAAATACTAACCTTGGCCGACCATGTTTAGCTTCTGAAAGATCAGGCTACCCTGGGCCATCCAGGTCAAATATCTTAGGTGTACCTATATTCTTTGATGTGTTATGATGACTGCTTGCTTGCCTGCTTTGCTACTTTCCTCTCTGTTCACCCTGAGCATGGGAATGGCTGGGAAGCTTCTGGCCTGAAGGAATC
Organism: Gekko japonicus; assembly: GCF_001447785.1. Taxonomy (NCBI): domain Eukaryota; kingdom Metazoa; phylum Chordata; class Lepidosauria; order Squamata; family Gekkonidae; genus Gekko; species Gekko japonicus. The sequence goes on along the minus strand of NW_015161948.1, from coordinate 1,950,401 downwards.
AGGACTGTAGGTCTGAACCGTAATAGGGAATGGTTTACATCTTATTAACTATCTTATGGTTACTAGAATGGTTTTCTGACATCTTCAGAGTAAGTGATGACCAGAGGCTTGTATTTTCTTCTGGCTACTCCTTACAGATAATCAGATATTTATGTGTGGCGTTCAAAAGCTTTTGAACTAATTTAAGCTGTCCTTCTGCCTCAGTCTAATTGTGTTTGGCCTCCTCTTCACAGATCCTGTTGCATCTCTGGGAACTGCAATGACAAGTCTGAACAGTAGCCATGCAGAGAAAACTGGTGAAATGTCTTCAAAGCAGCCAGCGCCAAAAGTGCAGGTTCAGCGATCTGTCTCCCGAGAAACCATCACCATTCATTTCTCGGCATTTGGGAAGGAGGAAGAGGAGGAGGAGGAGGAAGAGTTTAAGGAGTTTCCCACTGTGGCACTGGATGACCAAAGCATTGTAACAGCACTTGAAGCTAAGGAAGACCTATGCTTTGATCATGGTGACCATGACTTTTCTGGTCTCACTACCTCGCTTAACATGACTGCATCCCCACTTGCCTCCTCTCCCACCGCCATGCCAACTGCAAAGCCGCTGGAGTCTTCAGCAACCCAAGTATTCAGCGCAGTGCCATTAGTCCTCTCACCCTCTTCACATTTGTGTCATACCGCTAGCCCATCTGGCGTTGCGTTGCCTTCAGAACTGAGAACCAGCTTATCGTCTTCTCCATTGTCTTCTCCTTCCAAGTCACTTGTTTTGTCTAGTGCGCCATCCACTGTTACTAGCTCAAAGCCTTTCATGAGCTTAGTGAAGTCTCTTTCAACAGAAGTAGAACCAAAAGAACCCACTCCACCCACGAGACATAGACACTTAATGAAAACTATAGTGAAGTCTCTGTCTACGGACACTTCTAAACAGGAGTCTGAAAGTGCACCCAGCAGACCACCTGACTCTAAGCTGAACTTGCACTTGTTCAAGCAGTTCACCCAACCACGGAGTACTGGCGGTGATTCCAAAACTGCTCCCTCATCCCCCTTAACATCTCCTTCAGATACTCGATCCTTTTTTAAAGTACCTGAAATGGAGGCCAAAATTGAGGACACTAAAAGACGCCTCTCAGAAGTAATTTATGAGCCTTTTCAGCTCCTCAGTAAAATAATGGGCGATGAGAGTAGTAGCCACAGGCCCAAAGCCTTATCTTCAAGTGCTTCAGAACTGTCCAATCTTTCCAGCTTGAATGGCCATTTGGAAAGCAATAACAACTATAGCATTAAGGAGGAGGAGTACGACTCAGAAGGGGACTTCTATGGAAGTGATTCCCACATAAGTAAGAGTAGCAAACAGGCCCAAGCAGCCGAGGAGCATGGAAAAGAGACTGAAACTAAAAGTTCTCCGTTGTTAAGCACAAAGGACTTCAATTCAAAGGCGTCCCTGGTACTGGAAAGATGTTCTCTGTCTGCCTTGGCAAGCAAAGATGATGAAGAGTTCTGTGAACTGTACTCTGAGGACTTCTATGTGATAGAGGATGAGAGCAAAGCTGACAAACAGTTGGAAAGTTCACCAAAGATGGAGATGCCCGAGGAGAGCTCTACATCTTTCAATAGTGGAGGTGAAATTCAAGTACATGTGGAACAGGTTAACCTTCCAATGAAGACATTGTACTTTCTCACAATGTTGATCTATGCTTACCTTATACTCCCTCTCCCTAGTTACTTCAGTGGACTCTTCCTGGGAGTTGCCATTGGATTTATGATCGCTGTCTTTGTTGTTTGGCTTTTTACACCAAGTGCTAGGTATAACAGGCTACATAGATATGGGACTGGGCAGCTGAATGCAGAACCTCTGGACATCAAAGAGCCTGAGATATTGAAGGTGAGTCCCTGCTTTTTAAAATTTTCATATTTGTGTATACTTGTTTTGTATAGTAATGCCCTAAGATTAAGCTGTTCCAGAGGCCAGTTCTTATGGGAATGTAATGTACCGGCATATGGATAAGTAAGAATTGTTTCAGAAGATGCATACTGAAGCAGTGGGCCAGTTGCTTCATCATTTGCTTAAGTTGTCAACTGGGCTCCAGAAGGTTGAATTATTGTACTTTCTAAGGCATTGTTGAAAGGTCATGGTGGGCAGGCTGCTTCCCTGGGAAATTTATCAGGTGGTCAGATGCTTGCTTTAACGTGTGTATTTTGCAACTCAGATGAGATCACATAAATCCTAACTAAAAAGGATGATGAATGATCTGGGCCGCAGCCAGAATGTGTGTGGTTTTGGAGGGGAAGAGCAATGTTGATACAGAAAAGTAAAAATGGCTTCACTGTTTCAGCAGTGGTCATTTGTATGGCCAGTGTTGAAATATCACATTGACCATTCTCTTCGCAACCTGTGAAGCTCCTAACTTCATATATGATCTACAAGTTACAATGCGTGTTGAATTTGTATGTCATGCTGAATGATTTTGAGAAGAAGCATGTGTTATATTTAGGGATGGGCATGAATTGGGAATATGCTGTTTGGTTCATGGTTCATGGCATGCCTGGTTCACGAACCACAAACTAATACAAACTTTTAGCCACCAAACAAATCGGTTCAGTTCATGAGGTTTGTGATGCGGTAGAACAGCCCCCTGGTGATCTCCAGCTGAATGTCCTCTACCTGCCTACCAAGTTTGGTGAGGATTGGATTTACAGGGTCCGAGTTATGGCCCACCAAAGAAGGTTCTCCCAGGAAAGTACTTTCTGGGGAAACAACAGGCATTCATTTTGACAGGCACAGGTTCAGAAGTGTATAGAATGGATCCTGTGTAAGCCAGAGACATCAAAGTGGCAGTGGATCTCCCCCGGATGCTCCTCTACATGCCCTCCAAGTTCCGCCCCCCCCATTGCTTTGAAGTTTGGCAAACATTTAGATTGAGCAGAGACTGTCTGGAGATGTATTAGTCCATGAACCACCACAAGCAGCTTGATAGTTCATGGAAAGTTCATGCCAGTTGCCCTGCCACAAGCTATAGTTCTTGAGCCAGTTCATGCCCATCCCTAGTTATATTTGGTTCCATGACTTTTTAAAAGATGTTTCTATTATGAAATGTGGCTGCTGGTGCTGTAAATTTAAAGTAGGAGACAAATTAGGTGGAGATAGGAGCCTCTTCCCATGATATTTTCCATACAGAAAATTATCATCTTTACTGATAAGCTGTCACCAACCTGGGTGTATTTGTGTGTGCACACATGCATTATAACAAGGCAAAGGCATTGGGTTGGAAGCCCCTTTCCTCTAATTTTGTAAGACACAAAAATACAGTGCAGAAGTACAAGCTGAAGGGAGTGGCTTGAATCTAGGGATGGGTACAAACCTTGTCACAAACCTAATTTTGTGATGAAATCACCTGGGTCGTGGTTTGTGAAATGAGGTTTGTGCCATCTTGTCTCAGTGACCCTCCCACAGCCCTCCACATGGTTATCGGAAGGTTTGTGTGGCTCATGGTGGGAAGGGGGGGAGCAAGAGGGATCGCTGAAATGGCTTGCATGTCCATTTCAGCCTAACAGCAGGGCTAGTGTGCCTGTCAGCTGTTAGGCTGAAACAGATGCAAGCCATTTCAGTGATCTGTCTCATGAAACAGATGAAACAAATGGCTCACAGCCACTTAACCCTTCCCAGGTGATCCCCCTTCCCAGGTGATCCCCCCCCCCCCTTTCCTGGTTGTGGCTTGCTTCAGCCAGGAGAAAGGTGGCCTGAACTGGCTGGCATTTTTTGCTCAGTTCAGTGTTCAGTTTGGGTACAACATGAACCTCAGACCTAACCGGAATTTTCTATTTCCCTACTTGAAACCTTCCTGCATTCATGCTTGTATTGCTTGAATTCTTCCACAGTGATTGTTTTTGTGTCAGAGGCTGGTATGGAAGCTGGAGCCTCACCAAGAGAAGAAAAATTAGACGGTGGGGAGGGGGAGATTCACCACCTCTTGCCCAACACTTACATGTCTTAAATTGCCTCCCACCTCACCTTGGGAATCAGGTTGCAGCCTGTATCTAACACTGTGAAATATAACTAGCCCCTGAATTTCATACTGGAGCTCAGCAGCTTTGTAATGTTGACAGTGTGAGATGATGTCAGCTTTGAGACCGGTGTCTTTCCAAATGCCAAAAAAGACAGTTTTGTTGCTTAAGCAGGTTATAGATTTTTTTAACAAAAAGAGTACCCTGCATTATTTTGCATCCTTGCCTCACCTTGTGTTAGGGTTATATGCCCACTTTAAATTGTGACTGAAGCCTGCAGCTTAATAAACTGGTTTAAATAGACTTTTCAAAAAAATAGTCTTTCAGGTTAAATACCCAGATTTCCTGATGTTAGTCCAATATTGCTATTTAATATATATATTTTAATTCCAATTTGGTCCTTCCTATAACTTTTTCAGTACAGAGGCCTATCAGTAGTACTCCTCCTCTTCCTGCCCATGAATGACCTTTGCTCTCCAACGACCCTGCTGGAACCCATGTAGTTTCAAGGTGGTCCTGCCTACATTGAGCCATGTCTATTCTTGAGACGAGATGATAAAGATACATCCTCAACCCCAGACTAAATTCATCCTGGGTGGGTGGGTGGGTCGGTGGGGTCTTCCCTTACTCACTAGCAACCCCCTTTTAGTGTGTGTGTGTGTATGTGTGTGTATGTCTCATTAGTCCCTCATCCCATTCTGCAAATCTTAAACAAAACTGTGGTGTGGATTTTAAGCATCAGGCTTGACTGCTGCACCTAAATCTTGTTCAGTCTGCAGCCAGTTAGAACACAAACAGCTTGAAAAAGAAGCAGTCTCGTGGCATGCATTTAGTTACTGTGAAGAGCAGCAGAGCCTGTATCTAAGCTGTGTCCTCTTTGAATGTTGCATTTAAAATTTAACACCGCCACAAATCCAAGGATTGTTTGCCACTTTCCACTTCTGTATTGTGTCACAGTGCCTGTTGGATTTCTTGCTGCACTTCAGTGAAGGAGTTAGTGTTGTGTTCATAAAGGACAGTAGTGTTATCGCCCAACAGATGTATGTATGATGTATGCATGTGTTGTAAAACTATATGTGCACAAAACCTTTGTGTGATTGGATACCCAGATTTTTATTCTGTTTGTCAGGAGGCAGGAAAGTTATGGTGGGTGGCCATACTGTTATGTACTTCAACCTACATAGTTAGGTTGAATTTCCTATGATAATTGTATTTGTTAGAAACTTCCTTATCATAAATAACTGTTGTTCTTTAATGCCAAAGCACTTTGCAAGCAAAGGAATGAGCTTAACTTTGTGTACTGAAGTAAAATGCTGGGGTTCTTAACTTATGAAGAGGCTTAGCTTTCCTTCCCTGGAGGAATTTTTCACTCCTGCCTAAGATTGATTCTTAAGAAGATTTTTGCCATGGTGTATGTGGCAACCACACAATGTAATGTTTTGTTCAGTTTATGTGAAGAGCGCTTCTGTATCCAGGCAAAAAGTGTTCTTCAAACACTGTTAAGAAGTTGTGTTGGAGAAATTTAGCTTCAAAAACAGTATTGTCCTCCTGATTAATCTGAAGTTTTATTAATCTTAGAGTACCAAAAGAAGGTTTGGGGTAATAATTTGACTAACATCTCCCTGTTCCAAGGGGGGAAAGTTAACGCCTATGTAATGTACCTGGGTTGCAATTCTGGGGGGTAACTGGACCTGCGTCTAATTTGTGAAAGTATGGAAGAATCACAATCTACTTGCTGTTTCAGCTCTGTTTCATTTCCTTCATTGTTTGCTTCTGATTGCCTGAGAGTCACTAAGAGCCAGACTTGACATGAGACAGGCAGCTTATAATTGTTCACAAAGCTGCCTCTTCCACAGGGCATTTTTAAAATAAACATAATAGGTGTCTACTTTCTAATTCAAATAAATTGCATGTGGAAGAGTTTTAACCACATTCAAGCTGTGGCATTTGGCTTACAGCAAAATTCCTAATGTGCTGTACAGGGAGAGAGATTTTGTGAAGACGTTTTTCAGGAAAGACTCATGGTTTATAAGAACCCTACATTACAGTGTAATGTAATTCCGTGTTCTACTGCCTCTAGGCTTTTCTGTGCATGTTGTTGTTGTTGTTATTTATTGTTAATCACCCAATCCCAGTTTACGTTAGGCTCTGGGCAATGTATTAGTCCAAAAGGGAATTAGATAAGCATATGGAGCGATGTACAAGATGACATAATGCCATAAAAATATACAAAACATTAAAATTCAATGTACAGTTTGATAAAAGGCTTTAGAAACTTGGATAACTCGGCACTTGTGGTCTTTTCTGCTGTGTATAGCATATGGTAAACAGGATCCTATTATGTAATTTCTGTACAGCTTAATGTCATGTTAACACTTATGCTATGATTCTGTTCTTTCTGGTGGTTCCAGTCTTTTTAAATATGTGTGTGTGTGTGTGTGTGTGTGTAATAAAATTTTTGCCATTTAAGGGGATACAGAATAAATAAGGGGCAAAAGGGAAAATAAGGAGCATAAAGTATCATTTGTTAAACACCTTTTAAGGACATTGCTTAATATGAAAAGATAAAACATGAAAAGATAGAATGACAAGTCACAATATAATAATGACAAGTCACAATATAATAAAAACAATCTATACTTCCACATAATATATTTCCATTATTTCCTATCTATAGGGCTGATTGGTGGTTCCAGTCTTGTAATATCCTAATGTATTAGTTATTGACTATCGCATTTTGTTGATTGTACTGACTATGTGTAATCTGCCTTGAGTCCATGTCAGAAAGGTGGACCATAAATAATGTAAAATTCTTAAAAATAGTTATTCTGACACATTTTCACCTCTAATGTCTCAGTGGCTTCAAACCTGAATTTATATTCTTGATTCACTTATTAAATGTTGCTTGTCCAGTTTGTTTCCTTTGAGTGTCTGAAAGTTAGGACTTGGTGTGCATTTAGACACACAACTATTGCTTGAAAATGTCTTGTTTACTCATATAAAGTGTGTGTGAAGGAGAGAGATGGAGATCTTTTAACATGAAAAGTATAATGCTGCTGAAGAGAACTTGTCTCTCCTCAGGTTTTATTGACCCCTGGCACTTTGCTCCCCAGAAGGCTGACTTCTGGTACTGGAATGAAACCGAAGTTCAGTAGCGCCTTAAAGATTAACATCATTCATTCAGCATGAGCTTTCATGAGTCACAGTTCACTCCTCCAGTCTTGAAGAAAACGTTTCTGAAGCAACTGAGTGGGAACGATTCAGCTCCCCTCACCTAGGCAGGCATCGCATCTGATGTTAAAAACTCCCTTACTTCATCCTCTTGCTTGATGTATCAATGAGGCAGACACATGAAGTTACAAACACGGCCTGCTTCCATCATGTTTAGTTTGGCCCTGGGTTGAAGCACAGATCACAATTCTTTCTAGAAATTCTTTGACACAGATGTGACACTTTTTGTTTATCCTGTTGATTGGATTCGTATAACACTGTGTGTCTCCTTGAGCAGGTTTCTCAGGGAGATCTGCATCATTTTGTATGAGTCATGTGTTCAGGCGCCATGGGGAGTAATCCACCCACACCAGCAGAGTATACTTAACTGCTATGCATTACACAACGCTGCCTTAAGCCTTAGTGTAGTAACAGAGAAACCTGAGACAGTATAATAGCATTCCACTGGTCAGTATAACCAGTTAAACCACAGTCCAGTCCAGAATGAAATTCAATATCTGTTTCTGGCTCTGCATGGTTTCTGAAGATTGGCTTCAATATAACAGCATGCAAATCTGATGGCTGTTCAGCCTCTTCAAAAGAAATGTTACCATGCTTTTAATAGGTTTCTTATTTTAATCCAAAATAATGCAGAGATATAATAAGTGGTGAATGTCTGGTGAAAATAACGGATGTAACTCTGAATTCTGCACTACCGTAGTTCTGAGAGAACTGTGACTGGCCCAAGGTCACCCAGCAGGCTTCATGTGAAGGAAGGGGGAATCCAACCCAGTTCTCCAGCTTAGAGTCCAACTATCTTAACCACTACACCATGCTGGCTCTCAGTAGATTTATGTGGAAAGAGTTATACTGGTTCATAGGAAGTTCCAGTTTTGGCCCCAGTGTTTTCTGCCCTGACTGTACATGTGTAAAGGGACACACTGGCATGCCCCATCCATCATATGCACAAAGACTGAACTGGGTAAGAAGTAAGGTACTTCTTTGAAGCAGGCTTCTTAGGTACCTGGAAGTCTAAGTACCAGGAAGTCACTGAAATCTATTTTCTTTTATGCCCAAGCATGTTGAAACAATTTAAGGATACTAATAAACTTCTTTTCTGTTCTATCTCTCCCAGTTCCCTTCCCTGATACTGCCCCACAGGGCCGGATTTAGACTTGCTGAGGCCCTAAGCTATACAAAACCCAGAGGCCCCCTACTGTTTTAAATTACATCAGCTGGTCTCAGAAAAATTTAAAATATATACGCCTTTTTAATATTTGAAATCATTTTTTATATTGTGTTTTTATTCGAGGCCCCAGCAGATTGCGAGGCCCTAAACTGTAGCTTATTTAGCTTATGCGTAAATCCAGCACTGCTGCCCCATCATACATGGCCTTTGTCTACACGTTCTATGATCCTCAACATAGCCTTTTTGTGGTCAAAGGGGGCCCTCTCTTTTCCTTTTTCATCAATAGAAAAACTGGCTGGATCCAACCCATCATCTGTATTTTGAAACAGTTATGAAATAGCCAGAGACTTGGGGGGAAATCCTTTGCTGGAGGTCTGATTGTTCTAAGTACTAACCAACATGTACCAAAGAAATGAAGGTGCTACTCTTTTTTGGTTTGTTTGAGAAACAAATGAGATTAAATTCTAGTGTGATTAGATTGGTCTGGCAGAGTTTAATCCACTTGATTCATCACACCCCTTGCAACAGGTTTTTGGTTTAAATAACATTGAGCAGCATGCGGTGGTTCTGCCATCTGCTCAAGCTGAAATAGATGTAGGAGTATATGGGATAGAGCAACCAAATTGGTTTGAATTGTGCTTTGTGGTTGTCTCAAAAGTAATCTTTTATAGGGGGAAAAATGAGCCCTTCCGTTTTGGCTTCATTTCCTGTTTGTGTAAAAGTATACTGTTTATGGGATGTTGTGTTGATGCTGTGGGTAAGTATGCCTTGCCTAATGTTACAGAATGCTGAAGATCTTGTAATGGATTGATGTTGCTCTTGTATTACATGATCCAGGATATCCAGTGTACATGAAGGCTTCATGCCTAGAGAAGCTGCCTAGTTCTCTTCTGGGGGATAAGAAAAAATAGCAAGTGAGTGCAGTGGGGAGGCTCCATGATTGCGATTGCATGGAGCCCTCCTCAATTCTTGCAAGAATTAGAGCCCCACTGAATTCATCATCTAAAAACTGGTTTACGTGTTACCAGAATTGTGAATTCCTGTTTGCTTGCTAGTGGGCTGACTGCAAGTTTTCTATAACATTTGAAGATAAAATTAGGGGGAGTAAATACGTAAGGTGAGGCTCCAAGGCATTTGGATGATTGGAAATATTTAAAGGGCCCTCCTGTTTCTATTATGATACAAGGAACTACGTTAACAGGAACTGTGTTCCTAGGGGAAGGGTTCTCAGGGAACAGTGTTTTGCCTGTCTTGGCCTATGCTTGGCAGTTCAATAAAGCCTTACGTTTGAGCACAACTGCTTGTTACTATCATAACACTGTCCTTTCCCACTCATTTACCAGTTGACTTGTCTGCAAGGCCAGTTTCTTAGCTAGTTTACAGCACTTTGTTCATTTTCACGCCAGTATGAGTAGTAGGCTACTGCTACTCTACTTAGCCCTCTTTCCTCTTCCTTAAGGAAGATAGCCAGTTTGGTGTAGTGGTTAAGTGTGCGGACTCTAATCTGTGAGAACCGGGTTTGATTCCCCACTCCTCCACTTGCACCTGCTGATGTGACCTTGGGTCAGTCACAAGCTCTGGCACAGCTGTCCTTGAAAAAGAGCAGTTTCTGTCAAGAACTCTCTCAGCCCCGCCTACCTCACAGGGTGTCTGCTGTGGGGAGGGGAAGGGAAAGGAGTTTGTAAGCCGCTCTTAGACTCCTTTGGGTAGTGAAGGGCAGGGTATAAATCCAACCTCCTCCTCCCCCCATTCTCCTCCTCTCCTCCTCCTCCTCCACCACCACCACCACCACCACTACTACTACTACTACTTTGGGAGACCAGTATCATTCCATCCTGCTCCAGTCTTCCTTGGTTCTATAAGTGTTTTTACTGTCAAACTCTACTGAAGGATGTGGCTGACATGCTATGGAAATACATGGTCTAGTCACTGCTGTAACTTATTTCAGCTTTTCAATTACAGTGGTTAGTCCTTGAATACATTATGAACTAAGCATCATGTTTAATAACTCTCTGTGTGTGTTTTTCCCCACTAGGGCTGGATGAATGAGATCTCTAACTACGATCCAGAAACCTACCATGCTACTTTGACACACTCCGTCTTTGTGAGACTTGAGGGAAGCACCTTGAGACTTTCAAAACCCAACAAAAATATTTCTAGAAGGGCTATCTATAATGAAGCAAAGCCTGAAGTTGTCTATATTAGCCAGAAGATTTATGATCTTACAGACAGCACGGTGAGTGCAGGTGAAATTTTATCCCAAATGATTGATTATTGGTCAACCAGCTTGTTGCAGTGCATGTGTCTGAGGGTGGAAGTAGCCATTGAATGACATGTATTGCTTGCAAAAATGGCATTCCCATGTCTTGTTCACTCCCTTCTGCCGGTAATATCTAGGGACTGTCAAAGCGAGGTGTGATATTGCACTCTTCCCCTGTCTCCACAAGTGCCAGCCATTAAAACAAGCCAGAGGAAGGGAAACTTGACAGCACGGTGATGCATGCTGAGTATCCCTAGAGGTTATGAGAGACAAGGGAACCCGGGGCTGTTGTATAAAGTGGCAGCCTTGGGTTTGCCATAAAATCTAGCTCTGTCTGATTTTTAAATCATACCTGCTTTTTGCAGGACTGCTTGTCCCCATATAAGATAAGCTAAAATTATCCTACCTTGTTTCATTTATTTCCTTCTCCCACTTGTTTGTTTTCCAAATGCAGGAGCGATGCATCATTCTTAAGGGGATAGAAACAGGTTAAAAATCAAGGCCAGAAATGAGTCATTTCAAACATCAGAGCAGTGTTGAGTGTGAAGTCAGGAGTCATGGTTATTCTGGATTAATTAACAGAGTACAAGTATATGATCTTGCATATCAGGCTTCTTTCCCCAGGTGGGATTTGATTTAAGGAATAATTATTGGATTTCAGAATTAAAGTCGAATAGCTTTTGTGTTATGAGAGCTAGACTTGTAGAGCGTAGAATCATTACAAAAAATGGAATAGATCAAATGTAATTAACAGTTATCCCATTGTAAGTTTGAAATGTGTATTGTATTAGTACATTGCAAGATGAGTAGGCTTTCTGACCTAATTCCCTGTTTATTTCGTAATGTATACCTTATTCCACTTTTCCTCTGAAGAGCTCAAGGTGCTGTACATTAATATTCCCTGCTCTGGTTTATCCTTATAATAATCCTGTGGGGTAGGTTAGGCTAAGAATGGTTGGTCTAAGGCCACCCAGCAAGCTTCATAGCAGACCAGGGATCTGAACACGCATCTCCCAGATCCTAGTTCAAAACATCATTCAACGTGGCTGAATGCCCAAATTATTTTGAAAATACTAAGGAGCTTGCATGTAGTAATTATCTGCATTTAACACTGGGTAGGACTGCATTTACCCTGTGTGCCCATTTTGGAATGGGGATGGTGGTACTGGAAAAGCCCATGCCAAAGCAGGAGAGCCAAAAAACAAAAAAAAGCAAAACAAAAAAGCCCCTCCTCTAGAGTTCAGTTATTGGCCTACTATGGCACCAGTTTTCTCTAGCATTTCCTGCCCCTGATTTCCCCTTTCATCCTCTTCCTTAAGACTTACCTAGCAATAGAAGGAATGTCAGTGGGCCCATCTTTAATTTCCCAATGATGCAAGATAGGCCTCCCCTATCTCCAGTCTTCCCTGCTGTTGGCTTCTTCCCTCCCCTCCCACTACACGATAAATTTTTGAAAGCTTGACCGTTTCCGGGAGTGTTTTAAGAAGACTATGAAATGCCAGGTCTATTCCAAATCCCCATCTCTTTTTGCAACTGGTCAATACATAGAATTTTGTATTCCCTGGTGAGGATTACTTTGAAACTCTCTTACAACTTATTTTCTAGATTCATCTGGTCCCCAAAAGTTTGGCTCGCAAACGAATCTGGAATAAAAAGTATCCTATTTGCATTGAGCTTGGGCGGCAAGATGATTTTATGGCTAAAGCCCAGGCCGATAAAGAGACCTTGGAAGAGAAGCCACCCACAGAAAAAGCAGAGCTCTGTAGTGAAGAATCCAAGAAACAATCTCAGGATGGAGTGAAGTCCTCTACTCAGAAGGATCAAGTGCTTTATCTCTTTGGAAGGACTGGTAGAGAAAAGGAAGAGTGGTTTAGGAGATTCCTTCTGGCTTCCAAATTAAAATCTGATGGAAAGAAGCTAGTTATATGTGGAAACAAGCCAGGTAAGAATCATGTTCAAAGTTGGTATTAGAAGAGGGTGTCTTCTCTGCCTATATATATTTAAAAAGTTGATAAAATTTCTTGTTGTAAGATGTTCCAAATATCAGCTTAGAAATGTTGCATATTCCAGAAGGAGAATGATGTATTATGTGTATTGAACTAGAAAATGGCTGGTCTGAGGATTTGTTTTAATTCTTCCCGTTTTATTATATAAACCATTTTTAGCAATCCATATTTTTATATCATGTATGTAACAATCAGAGTCAGAGAGACTGCTGAATTGCAACTGATAATGAAGCTCAGGACAATGCATCCACCTGGACTGAATTGAGACCTAGGTTTCTTGTCTCATTACCAATGCTGATTTCTCCATGTCTACTACCTCTCTGCATATCACACATAATCCAATCACACCTGCTATTGTCATTTGCCTGCTAATGTCATTTGGCATCTGAAATCATTCCACTTTCCAATATATAGGACAGATGGACTCACGTTATAGCTATATCTGAAGACGTGAGCAGTAACTCACAAAAGCTCATACCCTATCACAAATTTTGTTAGTTTTTAAGGAGCTATTGGTCTCTTACTCTTTTCAACAATTAGAGTATTGAGTAGAAATAGGACTTAGGGAGCAATTCTTTAACAATCTTCCCACTTCCATTGCAGTGGACAGTTTTTCCTAAACTATTCTGTAGTGCCTGATATTCAGATAGTGGAATGCATATGTGCTTATATGATTGTAGCACTTCATAGTGTTTTAGTCTAGTATACAAAGTTAGAAGGACCTCAAACATGCTTCCTTTTGTTGCCCCATTAATTAATTAAATTAGAATTTTAAAATGCTACCTCTCTGGGGAACCTGCCCAAGGTGGCATACAAGATAAAATATAATAAAAACAAAGCATTAAAAGTTATTACTTAAAATCCAGTATAATAACTCAGCCACAGCATAAAAACATTGAGCACCTTAAAATAACAGCTTTCAGACAAAAAGCATGCTAAAATGGAGTTAAAAGACTAACCAAACCCTTAATTAAAAGCTTGGATTATCTTCTTATATTTGCTAATAATTGCTTTTAAAATGCAAAATGTATCCAGCTGTTATTGGAGCAATATTTAAGAAAACAGGGGACTCCAGCTGAAGAAATGGTTATGACTAAAACTGACATGAATCTAAAGTGATCTGAAGTTACTCTGGCAAGGAACATCTGATGTACTGCCTAAGATCCGTGATTTGAATTAGTAATGTGGGAAGCCTTTAATTTTTAATAAGCCCTTTTATCTTTCCTCCAGCTTTAGGAGAGTCTCTTCGTCCCCGCCCATCCCTCCAAAAAACGTTTGCAGAACACAATGTTTTTGGAGGTTTGTGGCCTTAAAGTGTACTTTAAGACAGTTCTGCAATCTAATGTAGCAGTTGGGCTATAATTGAACCATATAGCATGTAATATGGCCCAAACACACACAGACAAAAATACATTGAGGCAGATTCTACACAGCAGTTAGAAACTAGAGAAGTATCCAATAGGAATTGAATTGTTTCACTAAATTTGGTTCTCAGTTTTTCTCTTTACTTTATATGACCACTCCCATATGAACTTACCCATCCACTCTGGTCGTCTTTGGAGGTCTGGATGCCCCTTCCAGGGCTGTACAGGTGGAACCCAAGAAAAGGCCTTCTCAGTCACGGCAGCAAAACCTTGGAGCTCCCTCCCCAGGGAGATTCATCTGCCTGCCTCTGTTGTCTTCTCCTGCCAGTGGGTGAAGACTTGTTCGTTTCCTTTGGCATTCTGTACTCTTATTAGCCCTCTTCCCCATTTGTGTGTTTTTGTGTGTTGTGGTTTTAAAGATTTTATATATATATTTAAGCACTCTTGATGTTTGAAATGTTTTAATGGTTTGGTTTCACTGCCTTGGGGGCCCTATCTGGATGGAAAGGTGGGGCAGAAATGTTTTAAATAAACAAATATCCCTTACTGTTGTTCAGAACCAGCCTTCCCACTGTCAACAACACAAAAGCATGACATGATCAAAATACACAAATTCATGCACACTTGCCAGGTTTGCATGATTTACTAGCACAATTTTCCTCTTCCGAACATAAACTTTTCTTACCTCAAGTCGGTGGAGTTCTGTTTGGGCATAGTATCTTACATTCAAATGTGCAGGGCTAGACACTGGTGGGTTATTAATAAGTTTCTGCCCATGGCTGTGTTTATACAGCCCTGCAAAGGCTTCATAGACTATGTCCCTTACCTATATATCTAATAGTGAAGTGGCCCCGTCAGTGCGGATACTTAAATCAGCGCTCCGGGGCCACCTGGGGGGCAGGGAGAGGTTTGTGCACACGTGGGGTGGTCCCCACGTCTGCACAAAAATCAGAAACCCTGCAAAAAAAAATGGGGGGATGTTTAAATCCCCCCGAAACTGGCAGAGCGTCCCCGCTCGCCCCTCGCTTCAGTGCATAGGGGGGGGAAGAGAGTAGCGAGGAGCCGGGGGAAGAGGCAATGGGGGGAGATCAAGGGGGGGTGGAGGACAGGGGGGAACCGGCAGGATGGGGGGGTACTTACCTCCTCCTGCTGCTTCCTCCTCTGCCTCCCCCCCCCCGTGAGTATCGCGGGTCCACCCCTTGTAAAGCAGAATTCCTTCACAAACTAGCTTTGGTGGGCTGCAGCTATTGCAGCTGTGGCTGTAGTCAGTGGAATTCTTCCATTTTCTATTCTCCCCTGTGTTCCCCTTCCAAATAGTAGTTACCTCTTCCAATTGCTAACATAGATCTTGTTAATTATGCACTTTAATTCCTGAAGAGATTTCTTTCTTTGCCTGGAATTAGTATGGTTGGCCACAGCTGTTTGAAAATTAAATATTTGGTAGTCTTGCTATGCTAACAGCCTTCTAATCATTGCATCTTAAACTTCTGACTTTTATAGACCTCCGGTGTTGTGTTTGATAATTTATTAATGATTGTGAGGGTTTTTTCCCCCCTTCCTCCCTTAGGATTTCTGCCAGCACACAGTAGATCCAATAGCCAAACTGGAGTTCTTACACACAGTCGAAGCAGCAGTAAAGGAAGTGTAGAAGAAATCCTCTCTCAGCCAAAGCAGAAGGAACTGGCAGCCGTCATGAGACAAAAAATGTTGTTGGATTACAGTCTGTATATGGCAAAGTGCATTCCACAGGAACAGAGAAGCCCCATCACAAGCCCAGTTCACAGTGCTGACAGTAGCCCTACTGCTGTAAAGAAGGTGAAGTGTAAATTAAGTACTCTGCATTGTACCCAGTAGTCTTTCTTTGTGTGCAATGGGTTTCTTCTTTCCTGTCTTGTGGTGTTTGGGAAAGGGAACGTCTTCCATTAGGTGGCTTTGCTCCTTTTTGCTGTCACTATTTTCTGTCTAAGTTGATGTCTTGTTGATCTATACGGGCATCCATAATGTAAAGAGTGGTGGGGATTCCAGCACTGGTGTAACTCTTGTCATAGTGTCAACATAATACTTACTGATCCAAGGTTTCGTATGGTAGGAGGAGCTGAATGTTGCTACCCTACCCTGCTCTCAGAGAGCTCCCCTGTGTACTGTCATTGAATTTGTGACTTAAAGCAGCTATGGATATTACCAAGGAAGCGCAAGTTCTCAATTTGTGATTCCTTTCTCTCCCAACTTATGCATAACATTCAAAGTGTTAACCAGGCATGTAAAAATGTTTCCTAGACATTTGCTGCATTAACTCCATCTTGGCTAAACTCACATCTTAGCAGCCATTTTAGGAGCTAGCAATGCCTTGCTTTGGAGAAGGGTGAGGTCATGGCTTTCCTTGTCAAGCTATGCTAGTGAGTGGCCAGGATCTTGGGTGGGAGACTGACCCACCAGTGGGCCATCTGCACGTCCACCTTTTGCTGCAAGGGCTTGCAAAGCTGGGTGCCCACCTTGGTCTATCAATGTAATCTTGTCAGCAAATGTAGGTCCTCCTGATTGCAAAATCCAATTACTATCAAGCCACCAGGTGTGCTTGAGAACTGTTATTGACCTTGCCTGAATGGGCAAGCCTGTCCCCCGCATGGATGAAGCCTCCACCCTGCCAGGCCTTTTTGTCCACCCAGGATATCCCCCTGCTTGGATGCAATCACCTTTTTTTGTTCTCTGGGGAAGACACTCCCCCCCCCATCAGTGAGAGCCAGAAAATCCATAGATGCTCATCATGGATCCATCCCAAATCTCTGCATTTTGCAATCATTTCTTTGATACTCCTTTGTGTTGGCTCCTATATAGCACTGCTCCACCAGCCAAAGAGTGGTGGTAGTCTCGCCCCCTCCACTCACTCAGAGGCTGCCAACTCTCTTGTTTGTTTGGAACTTCAGAATGTTTTCTTGCCATGGAGGAGCATCCCTCTGCTGCCTTACCTTTCACTATTTTCTTGGGACCTTTGGCATCTCCGCAATAAATCCCCTGCTACTCTGCCACTTTCCCCTGGACATAAGTACTGCCTTCTGGATTTCTGGCTCATCACCCTTAAGTTAAATAGACACAGCTCAGTAGAATGAGGATAGGTAAATTTCTCCTCTTTCGTGGGACTTTTTTCTCAAAACTCTCCTTTCCCACTCTTTAAATCCCCTGCTCTCCTCCCCCTTCCTTGTGGCCATCTCTTGGTGTGGCAATCTTGCTCAGCCGGAGGCTTGACTTCCTCTTCTCTGCTTTAACTCTTCAGATGCAGGTCCTTCTAGACACACCCATTTCATTATGCCTAGGTTCCTTTCAGTTCCTATACCCCCATGTTTCCCTAAATAAAATCTAAACCTTGTTTTAGAAAAGATCTGGTTGTTCTTTGGAAAAGATCTGGTTACTCATAGCCTAATCGAGCCAAGTTTTTGCCCACTATTCAGGTAAAGATTCCTAAACCATGTGTTCTGCACTCCCGGTTGGCAAGGGTGTCAGTTTTCTGAGGTATTCAGACTGTGGAAGCGGAAAGAGATTTCCCCCATCACTGAGCTTAAATTCCTCCAAATTGGTCATGGTTCTTGGTGAGTGATCATAACCCAAGTTAGAGAGTCCAGATGTGGCCACGGATAAATGTGAAAGGGAGCACATGTGGTAATAAAGTAAGGAGTTGTGTTCTTCTCCATGGCAATATGTGAGTTCTAGAGAAAACATCCATACATTCATTTCACATTAGGGTTGATGCAAGTGTTTCTGTTTTAGGTATATTACCCAAGGAACATGCAAGGAAGTTCAGGTCACTTGCACGCTGTTATTACAGACTGGAGACAGCCAGCTATTTTTGTTCTGAATTAAATCCCATTCTAAATATGGTTGGTTTCTTGTGACGTGTGTGCAGATCCTACTTCCACCTTTGCCAAATAAGTTTTTTAACATTTTTTGTGTTTTTTAAAAAATCACAAGGTCTGTTTGGCCAGAAGTGACAGTGGGGTAGAAATGTGAGTTGGTAGTAACTAACACAGACATGTAAGTACCTTCAGACGTAATCCAGCTGTGTGACTTGCTATAAGTGGACAAGCCATTCTCCTTTCCTGTTGGCAGTTGCCAGATGCCCAGGAAGAAGAGGAACAGGAAGCATGGGTGAATGCATTGCTTGGAAGAATATTCTGGGATTTTTTGGGAGAAAAGTATTGGTCTGACCTCGTGTCTAAGAAGATACAAATGAAACTTAGCAAAATAAAGGTATGAATACTTCTCAAGATTGCCTTCTCTTTATTCTTGAATACATTTCTTACTGTTTGCACATGTTGATTAATGATGCATCCTGGTTAAATGCATAAGAAGCCTTCATGTTAACTTCACTTTGGCGATCTTATTAACAAGCGAGAGTGATTTTAACAAGAGTTTTTTTCCAACTTTTGCCTGCTTCCCGCTGAAACGAATAGCTGAATACAGTCACTTGCCTCAGTACAACCCTTTCTAGATTTGCCAGCCATGTTCTTATAAGCATGGACGGCTTCAAAAGGGAATTAGATAAGCATATGGAGCAGAGGTCCGTCAGTGGATATTAGCCACAAGGTATAGATAGGGGCTCTGGGGCAAGTGATGCTCTATCTTCTTGGTGCTTGGGGGGGGGTCAACAGTGGGAGGGCTTCTAATGTCCTGGCCCCACTGCTGGACCTTCTGATGGCACTGGTATTTCTGGCCACTGTGTGACACAGAGTGTTGGACTGGATGGGCCTTTGGCCTGATCCAACATTGGCGTCTCTTATGTTCTTATGAACAGCTGAAATGCAGAGATTTTCTGGTGAGTTCAGCTGTCTTGGACTTTGACTGGATGAGCAATGCTGCTTTTGACTTTGTATTTCACCAGAGGTTGTGGCCACCCTTTTTTCTTATCGTGTTAATGGGAAGATATTCTCACTTTTTGCAGCTGGCTTTCAATCCGCTGTTATCTGAGTTCATTGGCAAGTTCAGTATTTCTCAGCACAGCATTTTATAAGAATATAAAATAATAGGACAAACTCCAGAAATATATGCAGGGTCAAAAGTGGCATTTAGGGAAAAAATGGCTTTGGGGCCCATAAACTCCCTCTCCTTTGTTTCCTTTGCTGTGCCAGTGATATTTTTTTTCCACTTTGCCACATTTCAAATGGCGCAATATACAATCTGGTGTTAAGATGGTATAGGTGGAATATGTAATCAGATGTCCATTTGGGAAAATATATTAATGTCCAGTATGAAGTTTTATTGTGTTTCTGCACTTTTGCTTTATTTTAAGTTATTTATTGATGCACTTTGGTTCCCATTTGCTACACCTTTTTCCCAAATAATTTTATTATTTTCTAATACCATAACAATAAAATTATACACACAATAACACTTGAGTAAAGTTTCTAACTTTGCCATAATATAAAACAGAAATATATAAACTTTGTGGAATAAACAGTAATCACTTACAAGATATTTAAAAGTATAGTAAATTCTGATAATGTTTATTCTTTGGGATAACTCCCCCTTCTGTAAGGTATCTAACCACTGGGAACCAAACCGCTTGGAAAGTTCTTTGGTCACTTTCTGTGTTTGCCAATAAGTTTTGGGAAGAGAGCTTACCATAAGCAAAATGTTCCCAGACTTTGTTTTGCCAACCAGCTACAGTTGGACATGTTGTTTCTTTCCATTTTTGTGTGATAGCTATTCTGGCAATTACTTTTTTTGTATTTTTTCATGTGTGTGTGTGTTAGAGAGAGTGTGTGTGCACCTGGAAGTCATGGTGACCTCTTGTGACTGACCCCTACTGGGTTTCTGGAGGATATTCAGAGAGGTGGCTGAATAAAACCTTCCCCCGCCTCTGGACTGCTGGTATTCCAAGGAGGTCTCCCATCCAAGTACTTGCCAGAGTTGACCCTACTTAGCTTCTGAGATCTGACAAGATCAGGCTTGCCTGGGCTATCCAGGGCCACCAAGTGCCATTCCTTGACCTACTGAGATATCAAAGGTTCACAATTCTTGGCAGAGCTTTGGAAGGAATGTAGTGAAACTTTGGCAGTGGATGCAAAGTGGAAGGCAAATGAGGGACTAGATCTAAGGATTTGTTCCTGGGTAATAATTAGATTATGATAGTGATCCATATGGAAATGACATAGTTTTCCAGGTGAAGTTCACACAAGTGTTGTAGCCTAACCCATGTCCTGTAAAACTGTTGTGATCATATGTCTAAAGCAACATATAACCATAGGTGCAATGTTGCTGGGAGGTGTATTGTTAAACTGCAAGTCAGAGCACTTGGCATCTCTCTTACTAAGGCAACATTTTAGCTGAAGCGCTCATTGCTTGATCCAAAAATGTGGATCCCTACTCTTATCTCTGGCCCTTCCTAGAGTTTCTCCTTTGCCCTGTAATCAGATAGGACTTGCACTGAATCCAAAATGAAAAGACCTGGAGAATGCCCTGCTCCTGCCAGCAACATCCAGTGATGTAGAGGAGGAAGATGCATAGTTTGTGGTGATGATACAAAATGGGTCAATTAGTGCTAGAAGTTACTGGGGAAAGGGGAAGAAATGAAGGAAGTCCATTCCATTAAAACCATAAGAACACCCTGTTACTCTTTCTTTCCCTTGCAAAACAGTAATAGTGTTTCCTTCTTGGGTTAATAATGTTTTTACTTAGCATGGAAAAACTAATTTCCTTTCTTTCTTTTTTGGGCATCCTATTGTTAGACCTTTATTCCTTAATTGGGTTGGCTAAATTGCATCTTTTAAAGTAGGCAGTTCTCTAGGTTGCTTCAGGAGCCACAGCAGGAGTGATGTTCTGGATAATGTGTTTGTCAGCTTGAAACCTGCAATTCTGTTTAAGGCATCAATCCAAGCACAGCGTAAGCTGTTCTTAACATTCACCATTTTATCACCACTGAATGCATCTTTGGCAAATGCATGTGTAGTAATGGTCTCCTTGTATGCCGCGGTAAGCAGGTCGACTTAATTAGCTCTTTCTTACACATCCACTTCTGTGCTGCTCTTCTGGTAATTGTTGCTACACTAGTAGAAAGCAGCCTTACCAGCTGACAATCTGTAACTGCGAGGATGGAAAGCGCAGCCAGCGCACTGAGGGGAGTTTGGGGGAAATGATGGTAGAACCTGATCTCACATTGCATCCCCCTCCCAAGCATTCTCTCGCAAGAGGTGGAGGCTGATAAGTAGAAGCAGAACCCAGCTACCCAGATGCCTGCAGACCAGATTAGAAAAGGCACTACCTCAGGCAAACCTGCTGCAAACTGGGGCCCAAAAAATATGTCTCAGGGATATCCCTGATTTTCTTTTTTCTTTTTTTAAGTCAAAAGTGACTTGGGCAGATCTGAGCAGAGGAATGTGAGGCCATGTGACCCTTTCATTCCTGGTTTGTTTTCAAGCTCAAAATTGTGTGGGTGAGAAAGTACCTTGAAAGGGCAATTTTGAGCTGAGAAACAATCAGAGAGGAAAAAGACTTTTCCCTCAAATCATGGAGCTTGTTTTGGTATGGTGCTTTACCTTGATGTTTAGAAAGGAACATTTTACAATAGTACCTTCTTTCATGAACACAGTTAAAGAGCAAGGGAAATCCGAAGAAGTTAAGTCTATTGGACATGGTTGCTAAACGATTCTCCGTGTACAGAGGTAGGATTTCATTGAATACCGGGTGCTGGGAACAAACAGGTGCTCATGTTCTGCTTGTGAGAGTCCCAAGGCCTCTGGCTAGCTTTTGGCGACAGAATACTGGACAAGATGGATCTTGGTCTGATCCAGCCAGGCCATTCCTGTATTCTCCTATTCCTGTTACAAAGCATAAAAGGCTACCAATTTAAATGTATGATTTTTTAGAAAAAGACTTCTCCACTCATTGCAGGTTCTCCTTTGAACTGTTCTTTTTTTAGCCAGCATAGGCTAGCCTGATCTCGGAAGCTAAGCAGGGTTGGTCCTGGTTAGTATTTGGATAGGAGACCACCAGGGAATACCACGGTCCTGACGCAGAGGCAGGCAATGGCGAACCCACCTCTGTTCGTCTCTCCTCTTGAAAACCCTACAGGATCACCATAAGTCAGCTGTGACTTGATGGCACTTTCCACCCATTTTGCTAATGGGTTGTTTAGTTTGTTGCTGGGGGGTTTGTTTGTGTTCATAGTACTGATCCTCTATAGTAGAAGAAAGGATTATTGGGACTTGATCCTGATCATGCTTTGAGTATTTGTAGCTATTCCGTGCCAATCTTATAACAGTTGAATCAGGATTGTGTAAATCTTTTGTCTTGTGCAAGAAATGTTAAGTACATCTCTGGGTTAAAAAAAATGTGTTTTGAAATGTTAAGTACATCTCTGGGTTAAAAAAAAAAAGTGTTTTGCAACCTTAGCTCTGACTCTTTAATGTACATATCCTCAAACTCTAAGTTATGGGTGGGCTCTTTTTTAACTGCCTTAAATTTACAAAACAGAAGTATGTACTCAGGATCCCTTTGTGGTTAAAGAATATATTTTTTATTTATAAATTAGTCCTGTAGACTGCCTTCCCCTGGGTGATGTGCAAGAATAAAAGCATATTCCTAAATTAATCAACCTGATCTAATTTATTACAGCAAGAGCCAGTAAAACAGTACAATTCTGATATAAGAGAGATTAAAACAGTAATAACATAGCAATAGTATAAAAACATTGTTTTTAATTAATCAACAATTAAAAACAATAAAATAAAATGCAGCAAATAACAATTACCAAATTGGTGCTAAAACTCCAAATTGTGTTACTGCCATGTGGGGGGAGGGGGAAGACCAGAAACAGAGTGCCAGGCAAGGTGAAAACCATCACTGTCCTCAACCAAAAGCCTGGCAGAATATCTCTGCCTTAGAATTACCTAGTTAAGTGGTCAAGAGTATGTCTGGTTATGAACATGTGCCTTGCTGGACATTACCACGTTCCACCTTAATCTAATGGGGGGAGGTATTTGTGAATTTCCTGCATTGTGCAAGAAGTTGGACTAGATGACCCTGGAGGTTCCTTTCAACTCTGTGATTCTATTCTGGTGCTTTACAAGAATCCTATCAATCAACCAATCTAAGGTGGCCCACCAGAAATTGCTCATAGGTCTATCTCCTGCCCCCTCTACTTAAAGAAGCCTTTTTACGATACAACTTTTCATGTCTTAAATATTTTTCTGTCTACCTTTATGCTGCTAAAGTGTGTGTGTGTTTGTTTGTTTTCCAAGTTGCCATACTTCATGAATGAGCTAACACTAACTGAGCTGGACATGGGAGTTGCCATGCCGAAAATCCTTCAAGCCTACAAACCCACTATTGATTACAAAGGTAATGCATAAATGTTTTTGGCTTTTTTAGCAATAAAAACTATCCTGTAGTTAGCAACTTCTTATGGTTTGATCATGTTTATTTTTTAAAAAATTATATGCCACCTCTTCAGAGACCTATTTCTAATCAGTAAAAGGGTTAATCCAGCTACTAATGTAGTATTCCAGTCTTATTAATAATATAAATTCTGTAGGGGAAGCAATGTTAATTGATAAATATTCTTTGGGTTTACTTGTGTAGTTTGCATGCGTGGCAGTTCATTTGGTTTTTCTAACCTACTTTCTGCTTTTTAGTGTCCTTATTATCTTCATAAATGGTGCATACTCTGTATTCATAATGCATATGCTTTAAGGAAGAGAAATTTTCCCAGGAAAGGGTAGACAGTGTTACCATTGAAGAGAGTCACTGGTGGAAGGTTTGTCCCATGTTTATTTAGTATTTATTTACGACATTTATACCCCACCCTCCCCAATGGTGATCCAAAGCGGCTTACATTACATTACACTCCTCTTGTCCATTTTATCATCACAACCCTGTGAGGTAGGTTAGGCTGAGTATTGGTGTGACTGGCCCAAAATCACCCAGCAAGATTCCACGGCAGAGTGGGGACTCAAAAGTCGGTCTCCCAGATCTTAGTCTGACACTCTAACTACTACACCACACTTGCTCTCCGTGTGTGCTGGAGCACCATATTTCTCCTGCAATGCAAGATTCAATATTGTATCTCACATTTCTGTGCACTAGTGAGAGTGCCTAGTTCGTCTGAGCCTGCAGAAAATAAAATTTGTTAGGATTTGGGAAGAGCTCATCTGCAGTTTTCCAGGGGGCACTTACAGGGAGTCTGTGCTTTTTCGCTATCATTTACTTTCTTTGTCTGTGTGGTTTCTGTAGAGGCTCCATTTCCGTGCTGCCTCTCAGGCAGCTCCCCCGCCCTGCACGAACTACCGCTGGGTAGCGAGAGAGGCAGGAAGGGAAGGAGGGATGAGTTTGCCCGTCACTCATGCAGCACAGCAGGAGGATGAGCGCTGCCTCCCGGGCGCTGTAGTACCCTGGAGCCCGAGGGGAGCGCACACGGAGACCCTCGGAAGAGGCCGGAGTTCTGTCTTGCTTTGTGAGGCAACACTGGTGGGACGGACTAGGAGGGGAGGCTGAGCTGTCCTTGGACAGCTGAATGCAGCTGGAGCAGTTAGATTTTCCTTCTGCTTCATTATACTGTCTCTGTATGCAGGAGGCTCAGTGGGTGATGTTATTAAGCAGATTGGGATTTCTGCATCTGGACTTTATGACAAACCACAGTTAAGACTAATTGCAATTATTGACTTTTGGTTTTCGGCGCAGCGATGGCAGTCAGCTCCGGGACTTGCTCCTGAGTAGCTGTGCCGGATTGTTGGGTTTTAAACGGCGTTCAAGAGATCTCGAACTCCATTGGGCATCCTGTGGAGAAGTCTAATGCAGAGGGCTTGACTCTGGACTCTACGCGAGTGGTGGTGAGCAGATTGAGTCCAGAGTCGCCCTGAAGCACAACTCAGGCAAGAACTTCTGTGGGCAGCCATAGCAGCAGAGCCGTGACTACCAGGATGAGGGGAGAAAAGCGAACCCCATACAAACAACCAATACTAATTGCAATTATCAAGCCATGGAGAAACCATGTTCTTAGAATCACAGTCTAGTGCCCATCAGCAAATTATAGTCCTGGGTAGTTTGCTTTCATATGTCACGCTGAACTGGAGTTTTAGCTGTGGTTTATAAACTGATGTCTGAATGCAGCCTATAGTGGTACAGAAAGAGGGAAAGGTAAGAAAATGGGAAATGATGAAAACCAGCTGAAACCATTGTCTCGCAGCTTGTGACTGTCCTATTGGGGACTATTTTTTATTATTGTTATTTTGGGATTTTTATCCCACCCTACCCTGCAAGCGGGCTCAGGTTGGCTTTCGTCCTCTCATAAAACAGTACATAAATTTCAAATCAATAATCCATTAAAATATCAATATTAAATTCTAACATGATTAAAATTGAAATAACGAATCTAAAATCCCTAATAATAGCAGCAGCGAGTAATTTCAATCCAGCACATGATTGTGTTGCACAGCACATCTGCTTTTTATTTCCTGTGGTTCTCCCAATACTGGACAATTTAGAGTTGTATATAGGGTTGCCAATCTCCAGGTGG
Organism: Gekko japonicus; assembly: GCF_001447785.1. Lineage (NCBI taxonomy): Eukaryota > Metazoa > Chordata > Lepidosauria > Squamata > Gekkonidae > Gekko > Gekko japonicus. Next base: position 1,924,876 of record NW_015161948.1, on the reverse strand, counting down.
GGCTTGGAGATCTCCTGGAATTATAATTGACTCCCAGGCAATAGAGATCAGTTCCCCTGGAGAAAATGGCTGCTTTGGAGGGTAGACTCTATGGCATTATACCCTGATGTGGACACAAAGGCTCCACTCCCAAATTCTCCAGGTATTTCCCAACCCAGAGCTGGCAACCCTAGTTGTATAGATGAGAAGAAAATGTCTCCTCTCGGTAAACTGATCGAGTTGTTTTGTTTCCCTAATTCATTATCTTGTTTAAAAGAATGTTGGTATTTTGAGCATTCTGATTCACTGATTACATAAGCCAAATCTGCTCTGCAACCATGTGGGTTCTTGTCTGCTTTGGGTGCCCTCTCATTTCCCCAGATGAAACCAAAGGAATACTCCATATTTGGTCATTTTGATCTGTGAGTCACGATAATTGGAGTTTACTCAGATGAGCACTGTTCATGTTTTGATATTCCTGGAGGGCTGTAATCAGTAACTACTGATTAATAATTAGTAATAAGTAATTAGCAACTTTGGCTGTTCATTAAAAAACCACACAATGTCTTCAGGTTTTTCTTATTAAAATACTACGTTTCTGAAATGCAGGTATGCTAAATGACTAATGCCTTTGGAAATGCAGATCATAGCTTTTAATGAGTTCTTATGGCTTTTGTAACTTTTAATAATCATTTTTCTCATGGTGATTTTTTTTGGTAGAAATCCTCCAGAAAACTGGGAATTTTCTGGTAAAATATTGTGTTATGATGGACATTTATTGAGAAGATCAAACTGGTGTTTATGTCATGAATGAACGGTTCTGTATTTTGCAGAGGAATTTCCCACTTTTGGAATTGGTTAGGTTTCTTAACCTTGGGTTTTGTGAAATACTGAATAACTTACTACAGCAAATATGTTAGGGCTTACAAATAAATGTAAAAATGTCTTTTGAAGGAACTGATCACTGATTTATTTCTGGACAAGTGTTTCTACTTGTTCTCCTTAAATGTTCAGGGACACCTGTGGTTATGACTGTTCAGAAAGGGCATGTTCTAGCTAAGGAAATGTATGTGGTCTTTTCCTAGCCAGTCTTGCCAAACTCTTGCAATGGGAGGATCTCAATCACACTTGAAAGTACTTTTTAAAAACAGGTTGGTTATAAAATTTGCAAGATCTTAAAACATTAGGGTTGCTACAGGAATGCAACAAGTTCAACTTCAAACATGTATTTTGCACTCCTACTGGAGTGAAAACTTACCAGTAAGACTGTTTTTCTGCCTGTGCTCTGCCATGACAGCTTTGCTCATCTGAGCAGGGCCTTCTTTAGGTGCCAACCTGCAAATGGGCAAAATCAACAACTTCCCATACCTGTGCCTTCTCCATTGTGGCCCCCACCTTATGGGATGGCCTGCTTGAAGAAGGTCAGGAAGACTTCCACTTTCTTGGCTTCCCGCAAACTATGTAAAACTGAATTGTTCAAGAGGGCTTTTCTATGCAGGTAATAGGGTAGCACTGTACAAAAATTACTTGGATAAGTTATTGGGGATTGTGGCCTGTACTACTGTGTATAGTTTGCTGTGGGTTGAAACATATTGTGTGATTTTATATCATTTAATGTTTCATGTTAACACTTAGGCTCCGCTTCAGATCTGTTCATAGACTTCTGGTTAGTTCTACAACCCAAATACTTTTTCATTGTTTATTGAATGTCCCATCTTGCTGATTGTATTGACTCTGTAATCCGCCTAAAATCCCAGTAAGAAAGGCAAATTACCCTCTGTCCAAGTTTTGTTTTAATTTATTGGGGGGGGGGGAGAATCCACAGTAGCTAAACATGCAAACCTTTGAGCAAACTAGTTGGGATTTAAAACTAGGAACAGGCATCCCAATGCACATCCAAACATGCATCTCATCAAAAGTGAGCATCTGCCTAGAGGGAGGTGTCCTGATATGTCACAAGGAACAGCCCCTGTATTGGATGAAAACTCCAATGCACTAACATATGACCAATTCCTGAAAAAAAGGATCTTGAACAAGCACTACAGTGTTTCCATGGGGTTAGAAAAAGGGAGCACTGCACAAAAATAAAAAGATGTAGCCAAATGTTTCGCAAATGCCAAATACAATTCTAGAAACTGTCATGTTGTAACCTTGTTTGTTCAAACTGGGTGAACTAGCTGAATGCATTTTGTCCCTTGGTTGACGTCAGCAGGTTGTGTATGCCAAAGAAGTTTCTGCATAAAGAGCATACTTTCTCCAAATACATAGTAAATATTATGTTGCAGAAGCTTTGCAATGCTGCTTCTCCATTTCCTGCTGTCATTAGCAGGAATCTGTTAAGCTCTGAATCTGTTAAGTGGTCCTTTATGTCTCTGTCGATCACAGATGCTCTCAAACTTCCTGCATTGTAATTGCTGAATGATACGCAGAGGAAAAGAACATTGCAGTGGCTGGAACTTAGGCAGATCATGAGAGGGAGTGCAGGAAGGGTTGCTTCAGTGCTTAGTTCTTGTGGCCCTTTCTTACACACCCAGGGAAATGCTGATTGCCCCTTTGGGGTCATGAAGCAATTTTTCTCCAGGCCAGTTTGAATGGAGATCCTGGAGGGTTTTTTTTTTTTTGCCATCTTCTGGGCATGGAACAGGGGTCACTGTGGGTGTGGAGGGGGAGGTATTTGTGAATTTCCTGCATTATGCAGGGGGTTGGACTAGAGGACCCGGGAGGTCCCTTTCAACTCTATGATTCTAAGTTCTGTTTTTGTCTAGAGAACATACCCATTGCAAGTAGCTCTGAATAAATGGATATTGCGGTTTTAGGTAAAGGTAAAGGTTCCCTTTCTCGAAAGCCAGTAAAATCCGACTCTAGGGTTGCGGTGCTCATCTCCGTTTCAAAGCCGAAGAGCCAGCGCTGTCCGAAGACGTTTCCGTGGTCATGTGGCCGGCATGACTAAACACCAAGGTGCATGGAACGCTGTTACCTTCCCACCGAAGCAGTACCTATTTATCTACTTGCAATTTCTTGCTTTCGAACTGCTAGGTTGGCAGGAGCTGGAACTAAAGATGGGAGCTCACTCCATCATGCGGCACCCGGGTCTCGAACTGCTGAACTACTGACCTTCCACAGCCTGCAGTTCAGCATCTGAACCACTTGAGCCACCACAGGTTTTACTGCCCATTTAAAACAGATGGCAATTAAGCCACTGAAGAGGTCCCAGCATTATAACTGAATCCTAAAGCCAGACTGAGGAGATCAACAAATCCAGCAGGCTTTTTTGAGCTTCCACCCATAGTACTCTTCCTTACTTTGCCAATGCACTGCCTGACAAGCTGTTCTGGAAATTTGGAGAATGCAGTGCTGCCTAAAGAGCTGCAGTTGAGGACAACAGAAGTAGCTAAGGTATAGGTTCTGGCCAGTGACTGTAGAACTGTTTCCTGTGGCATATTCTGAAGTGAAATACAAGAGGGAAAACATGGCAGTAGGTTGACCTAGACTGGCAGTAGTATTTAGCAAGTGTGCCACATATCAAAGTGTAGTATGTATGTAGTGCCACTCCAGCAGATTCAGTCTCCACATTGTGGTGTATGGTTTTACTTCTAGTCTACTGTAGTGTAGTCAGGAGTCAAGGACTGAATCTGTAATCTAGTTTTGCTTCTGTCTGAGAACCTACAATACCCCCTGATGAATGTGCCGCTTGTCTCACCAGTGGTATAGATTGGTCACCTATTAAATGATGGACAACCCATGGCAAGAAAACTTGTTTTGTGAATTGCCTGAGATGGCAATAAGGCTAATTCTTCTTGACTAGATCAGCTTCTGATGTAATAAGAATTAAAATTTTCAGCCAAAGGTTGGCCCAGTTCTGAGATCAACGTTGCAGCGGCTGTCTGTGTCATAAAAATGTTAACAGATCTGCACCCCCTGACTTGTGTAATATTGTAATATTAGGCTAGTATATAGAAACGAAATAGCTCTGACTTGTGACTTTGACATACTGCGAGCTGGGAAGGAAGTGATTTGAAAGAGAAACGAGGTCCAATTTGGATCTTTTAAATGAGGCTTAAAAATCTATAACCCCATGACTAACATGCTTTCCGAAATAGTTTTTATTGTACTTAATAAAGTCTATGGAAGTACTTAATAAAGTCTATGGAAGTGTTTCTTTATCACTGTATATGGAGTTCCTGTATGTTACACTTAAAATGTCCCCAAATGTCGGTTCTAGGGCTTTGGATTGACTTGGAAATATCCTACAATGGATCTTTTTTAATGACCCTCGAGACCAAAATGAATTTGACCAAACTTGGTAAAGAGCCTCTGAGTGAAGCACTGAAGGTTGGCGAGATTGGCAAAGAAGGGTAAGGAAGTTATTACTTTAGCATACAGAAAGAGCAGAAGTCAATTCTAATGCGCAAAATACAGCTATGAAAGAGCTGACGAATCAGAGACTATTGTAGTGATGATTATTCTAACCATGGGAAAGCCATTGTACTGTGTTGATACTGATCTCTGTAAATATATGCTTGAAGAGCAATTCATGTGTATTTTGGATGTTTGAACTTCAGAGTATCTGCAGATAAATCTTACAATGAGTTACAAATGATAACTTCAAAGCTATCATTGGCGTCATTAACACTTACCCAAGCTAAGTGCTAGTAACTGTACTTTGAATCGTATTTATATTCAGAAAGAACTTATTTTCTGCAACCTGTCCATTTGAAGGTGGGGAAGCAGTAAACATTTTGTAAATCTTTACTCCTTTTCTGCAACCTGTCCATTTGAAGATGGGGAAGCAGTAAACATTTTGTAAATCTTTATCCTTTTTCCCCCCCCCCCCCCGTGGTTATGTGTTGCCCCAGTCTGCAGCCCCAATACTTGAGTACACATGCAGCAATTTAAATTTGGAAGAGACTGCAAAAAGCAGCAAGGTAGCATTGCTCCTTCCTTATCCCTCTACTCAAACATTTGGTCAACTTTAGATTTTGGATTTTGATTTTGATGGCGATGGTTATTATACTCTCCTGTGCTGGGGGGGTATACATATGCAGACTCCAAAATATCAGGCAGTCAGCAGTAAAGCTACCTCCCCCAGTGATTACACAGAGGCAGCATAATGTGATATTGGCAGCGGATCAAGGCTTGTTGGGAGTATTGTGCTCTGATAAAATACTGCTGGGGCACCCAGGGCATGCATTATATATGCTAAAGTCATCAATGGGCATATTTTTGTCATGGTTTACTAAAGGCTATGACAGAACAATCCTATACCTGTGGTACAACTGGGACTAAAGCTCCAGTTTTCTACTACCATCTCATTTCCCATTTATTCTAGCATTGTACTGTGTCTGACTAGCATCTCCTGTCTACTTTAATATGAGACATAGCTTGTTGTATAAGTTCACAGTGATTCTCCCCTTCCTCAAGGATTATTATATAAATCCTTTTATTTCTAGTACTTAAGAATTAGTATTAATATTTTAGCTTGTACACACTTTACCTGCATCAGTGTATCTAATGCTCTTCACCAAGTATTCAAACTTTACTCAACCTGAAGATATACTTTTTAAAAAACTTAAGAACAACTTTCCTTAAATATCAAAGCTCTGTTCCTCTCCTTTTGGCCAAATTGAGGTCCTCCTACTCAAAAGTACGTAGAAGTCTTTCACACTGCTCATCTTCTCTAACTTGTCTTTGTGTGTGTTCTTTTCTCCTTCATTTTCTTTCCTTTAATAATATTTGGATTCGTCAATCTGTGGATTTGTATTTATCTGGTGAGTGGTATTTGTTGCATCATCTCATTCCTTGTGGAGTGTTGATTCTGTTAGTGCTGAAACTATTCAGAGAGTTCTCTTTTGCTTTCTACTGAAAACAAAAGAGCTGTACTAGTTCAAATAATTCTCCAGAAGTCATCTTTCGACGCAAGGTTATTATTGTGTATAGTCTGGCTATGGATGGCATTTCTTAGAACTGACACCTGCAGTAGTTATGCTTTTAATTCATTTTAGCTATCCTCTTGAATAGATTATCAAGGCTGGCAAGAGGGAGCACAAAAAGGATTATTTCAGTTTGCGGATGGGTTGTGATTACAAATTCTAGCTGGATTCACTAATGACTTCTTACATTCTGAACAAGTGGAAGGGAAAGAAGGCAAGGGAATAAAGTCCTCTTACCACATTCTCTTGGGTTCTTTTGAAGTTCAGCTCTGTGGGAATGAAGAGGGGAGAAAGATGCAGGGTGTGCTTTCTTCATTTGGAGATGTGCATGTCTCAGCCAGAAATAACACTACTTTTCCCTGGTATCTGGAAAACATTGTCCCTAAAGAATAAACATTTTAGCCGTCTGGTTTAATTTGGAAGCCTTCTCAACAAAGAGCTTATTCCCCTTACCTCTCCTGAAGCTGTGGCTAATTCTGTGGGAGGAAAAGAAAATGGAATTTCTTCTCTCTAGATCAAAAAGTAAGTTTAAGGGGCTGATTAACATCAGGAAGTACCATGGGAGGAAAGAGTTAAAAAGACTTGTGCTAATTTGCAGTTACTGTGGCAGAGCATGCCAACTCTGTCCTGCAAGCCCCATTCTGCCATGCTGTCCTAGAGGGTTTCCAACTCCCTGGAGGGGCTTTTCCTTTTACTCTTAAGTAGCCACTGCCACCACCTGATCAATATAGGGATTTCCCACTGAGAGAATCAGGACCCTCAGCTCCCCTTCCAAGCTCGGAGGCCTTGCTTTTGTGTCTCCCGCTAGCCCAGTGCCTGGCTACCATGGGGACAGATGAATGCCTTATGCACCCCTGGGGGAATAGCCAGTTGTCAACTTTGCCTTCCCCCCGCCTTTAAAATAGTGTGTCCAAAACAGTGGGGGTTTATGTGGTACAGAGAACCACTTCCGGAATCAAAAGTTTAAAGTGTTTACTAAAAAAGCATACTTTTAGCACAGCACCAGAGTGAAGCAAGGAAGAACAAAAGAAATTGGTAAAACGCAAATCCTCTTTCTCAGCTATATGTGCCCTATCTGATGGTAAAATATAGGACAGGGTCTTTATCTTAGGTGTCCTAGTTCTCTAAAGATCTGCCATTACCTTAACGCTTGCTCCCAGCTCTTTATGCCAGCCACATGGTCCCAAAATGGCTGCCTGTTCCCATCCTCCAACAAGAGGTCTCTTCAGCTCAGCATCCCAAGAAAAAGAGAGGCCACCTTCCCCTTGCAGGCGGTTTTAACAAATCTTTTTCTCCTCCCCCTTGATCCCGATTAGCCCAGGTTAAGACTTATTTTCCTGTTGTCTCCAGGAAGTCCCTTCTTGTAACCTGTCTAGCCATTAACACCTCCACCTCTATTCCCTGCTTGAAGAAGGAGGGGTGAACTGGGCCCATCCCATTGTCTCTAGCAAGACCCATTAACATTTATTAACGATGCATCTGGAAGGCCATGGGTCTTTCTTCCTCCCCCCTCCTGCTTGTTCTTAGCTCAGAGAAAAAAACTGGTAAAACACACAGGGAAGGCCTTTGCTGCTTGCCAACCCTCCAGGAGACAATGCATTTCTCCACAGTTACCTTTGCAGGGATTCTGTTCTTTAAAATAGTTTTAAAATAGTGTCGTTGACTGCCTGCTTTTATATTAACTGCCAGCATTTAAGCTCAGCTACGTTTCCAGGAATATCAGTGTTAATGGCTGCATCTTAATAGAGCTGTGTCCATTAGGAAAACAAGAACCAAATGCTTGTTTTGAAGCTTTCCCCACAGCTGCTGATGAAAAAGCCAGCCATTGTTTGGTTTTAAAAAATGCTTGTCCCCTTTGACTGTTGAAGTGGCTGTAGCAAAAACATCCAAGGAATTCCAGTTGTGCACATTTACATAAGCTAGTTTCCTTAAATGGCCAGGGCTAGAAATATTAATAATTTTATTGTAGGTAATATTTCTTTTAAAAAATGTTTTCTTGAATACTATACACATCTTCAAAGGGGAATGTAAAAGCCATTATAATATTTAGGTTTTCTTTTTATATTATGTGACTCATAATTGAAATTCAAGTAGTGATGTATGAGACACATGGCAGAGTAATTGCTGCAGCACTGAACAGTATTAAGTTCCTTTCAATCTTGATTGAAATACAGAGCTGATGTCAGAAAAATAAATCATGAAAGATAAATATTTTGGCTGGTAACCTTTAGTCATAGAGTATTTCCTCCTAGAAGAACACGAAATCAGAGATGCAGAATTTCCGGAAACTGTGAAGCAGTGTAGCATATTCATTGTTGCAAACATATTCACATCTGAACAATAAAAATATCCTTGAAAATAACACAGAATACCTGGGAATTATTAGCTAATGTATTTTCATTAACATATTTATAAAACTACACATTTTGGGTGAGTGAAACCTTATCTTAAACATTTTTCTCCCATTCCAAAAGAGAATGCATTTCATAGGAGTGTCCCTCCCTCCATAATTCCCAATTTTTGCAACAGAAAAAGGGGGGGGGGAGATCCTTGACTGGGGAAGACTCCATGATCTCCAAATGTTTCCATTTTCTTCCCTGGGCTTTCACATCTCTAAGCAATATTCAACTTTTTGGCTTCCATAAATCATGAAGATCTTTTTCTCCCAAGTCTCTCTCTCTCTCCCTCTCAAATACAGATAGTTGTACTGGGTCGGGGGTTCAACCAATATTTTCTGAGGTTTGTTTTGGAAGAAGGGCCATGCAGTCAACAGATTCTTGTTGAAAGCTATTGGAACCTGTCCTACCTAGCTTCTTACCAAAAACTGGGGATGGGGGGCAATGAAGCATGTCCCTACTGATCTGTAAAGCTTGGCAGCGTTTCTAGATTATTTATTTCCCACGTTGATACAGATAACTCACTTCAGTGTGGGAAGGTTTCTTGGCTTAGGGTATGGGTTGGAGCAAATCAACATTAGTACTGTGGTAAGTTTACATCTCACGGCCAAACTAGATGTTATGGCAGCCACAAGATTACATGATGCCCCCACACTTCAGGCTCGGATCAGCCCTTCCCTCATTTTTAAATGGTCAAATTCTTCCCTGAGAGGGTGGTAGCGGCTACAGGTCGAACCTATGGCCACTATTGACATCCAGATTGGCCCTCATTTCTTTGGTAGCTGGTTTCTTAGCCGCAGCAGGGCTTTAGAAAGAATGGGTGAGATTAGTCTGCAGTGATATGGGGTGAAAGATTTGCTGATGTTATATTTTTCCATGGAAAAATTTCCACCCCATATATGTAAATATAGTCTCTGTTTATCTATAGTTATCTGAGCTGTTGTGCTGCAGATCAGTCCTATTACATGGGCTAAATGTAGGTTATGATGTGAGGACAAAACCCACTGTTTGTACCTGGTCTGGGCATGTACATGGTCTATGTATATTTCTGGATTCATTGGCAATCCAAGATGGCAACCTGGAGCTTTTCCCCAGCTGTGACACCATCTGTTTTCAGTAGGGGCATATAAGAGACTGACTACACTCTTCTACACCCTGATCTGGATAGCCCAGGCTAGCCTGATCTCGTCAGATCTTGGAAGCTAAGCAGGGTCAGCCTTGACTAGTATTTGTAAGGGCTACGTCCAATGCTCCCTTTAAGCTGTGGAGTCTTGTGAGCAAAAATTCTACTTTGTGCGTTACTGGCATTAAAGTTGTGAGCAAGTGATTTGGCTACTGCATAAATGAGTTTTCTCTAGAGGCATCCTTCCTGAGCGAAGACAAAAATGTGTGAGCTGGAGACTAAAAAAACTGTGAGCTAGCTCACACTAACTCAACTTAGAGGGAACATTGGCTACGTCCAAGGAATACCAGGGTTGTGACAGAGGAAGGCAATGGGAAACCACCTCTGAAACGTCTCTTGCCTTTGAAACAAGTCTAGTTCACCACCTCATGGTGCATAAAACTAAAAGAGGTAGAACATGTGGATGCCAGACAATCTTAGGATCTCCTGGCTATTCTACACACAATGCCATATGATAATTAATTAATTACTCTTCTACAGTTAAGAGAGCACAACATCTGCTAGCTTTAGTTGTAAGAATTCCTAACAAAAGATTTAACAATAAGTTATAAGAATCTTGTGTTTGTCACAGTGGCAAAACCTGTTTTTGGATATGGACAGCCATAGTCCTTACACATTCAGTATACACGTACAAACTTTGTTCCTTTAGAAGTAGAGGCAGGCTGGCCCATTTAAGCTCATATTAACAATTGCATACAACTACTATGACGCAGGAACCCTGGAAGTGTTTGGTGGGTATGGGTGTTGGGAACTCAAAAGTGGTCAGGACTTGATGAATGTTGGCTACTTTAGCTGTGTTGGTATAAGGGATCCCATTCAGTATAGGCCTTGCTGAGTTCAACCTGAAGAGATGAAGGATCCAAGAAAAAGGAGCATGCATCACGCTGCCTGTTCTTAGAAAAAATAAGAGCAGAACAGTAGAGTATTTTGTTACATAGGTCACTGTCTTTCAAAAAGCAGCAATATTCTTTAGAACAGTGGGGAATGGGAGGGAGCTAATTGTCTATATTTGTTCTGTGCTGCCCCCCGACCTGCATGATATTAGGTCTCTTGTAGTGTTTTTGCTAAAGAGGCATTTTACCCACTCCTGGGTTTATTTTTTTCTTTGCTCCCCCCCCCCTGTGTTAAGCCTACCTTGTTTCCCTCTGCAGATATCTGCTGATAGCGCAGTTTACCCAGCACTGACTGAGTCCCGCAGAACCACTTATTTAATAAGTTCACAGCCTACCTGGGTTCACCTACCCAGGAGTAAGTGCCACTGGACTCATTGGGAGTAAACATGCATAGGAATGTGCGACTAGATTATAAGTCTGTTCAGCTTTAAAAGGTGATGGAAGACTGTATAGGTTCAGTTATTTTCAAAGTGGAAAAGATTAGTTATATAGTTTATAAAAGAATAATAAAAGAGCTGCAAAGTTCACTGTCTAAAGCTCATCCTTTCCCCTTCATTTTCTACCTCAGTTCTGTGCTTCTGTCTCCTGCACTGCTTCTTCTACTGCTAAGTTGTGGTCCAAAAGCTCTGCAGTCAACACACCTCACTGGTCAGCCATGACCACAATGGGGAGAGGAATGCCTGGGAGTTATCCCCCCTTCCAGCCAATCTTGTGTTACCCCAGTTTCAAAGTCCCAAGCACAAAATTTATCTTTTTAAACAGAACCCACTTGGAGTTGGTTTAGAGCACACTTTACTACTTTCCCTCCACTGGTTTTCTGTTCTAAATTGGCTACTCCACACCCAAGAGGAATTAAAAGTGTGTGTATAACCATGTGTTTGACACCTACCAAGGGGAAGGGGGTTGTGTTATACTCAGGAGTTGGAATAGAGAGGTTCCAGACAAGCAAAAAACTTGATTACCCTTTCTCATCCATATACCCCTTTTCACTCGGTATTGACATAGCTTTTGCTGAGTTACTTTCTGGCTTTTTGCATGGATGTGCATTCCCAGCTGAAAAGAACCATGAAGTTGCTGCCATATATATGTAAGGCAGTGAAGTGTAATTAGGGTTGCCAAGTCGAAATATCTCCTTACCGGGGGACTCCCGCGCCGTGCCGCACGCACGTCACCCAGAAGTGACGTGACGATGCCGGGCATGCTGGGGGCGGGGCCACGACCATCCGAGGGGAAACCATAGAGTTTTCCCTCTGATGACTGTGGCCCCGCCCCCAGCGTGCCCGGCATGGTCGTGTCACTTCCGGGTGACGCGCACATCGGGGTGGGGTTCCCCTGGGGCCCGATCCACCGCTGGTGGGGAACGGGCCTCTGGGGTGGGGGTTTCCCCGCTCCCCAGGGGGACTTGGGAAGCCTAAGTGTAATAATGTCTGGACCCAGCCTTAGTCTTTTCAGCCTAGGGGCTTTTCCGCACTCTCATTTTACTTGCTGTTAAGTTACTGTTTCTTCAGGGATTTTTCCTGTTCCACATGTGTTTTGCTCCGTCTAGTGGTTGATTCGATATCAAATGGCTTTATTGAGGGAGATAAAATGGAAATTAAGCTGTTTGATATTGAATTGACCTCTAGAGGGAGCAAAATACATGTGGAACAGGAAAACCCCCCTGAAGAAACAGGAACTTAACAGCGAGTAAAATGAGAATGTGGAAAAGCCATATTACTACTGATATGAAGTTTCAAAGTGTTCTCATGGGTTTGGCTTATGATGATTACAGTTGATCCATGGTGGAAAGGTGCGTGTGTGCTAAGCTCTGGATCTTTTTTTTTCATTCGGTAAAATGTTGCCCTAAAAAGAACTAGAGATGTAAAATTTCTGGAAACTTTGAGGCCATGGGGAAAAACATGGATAAGGATTGGGGGGGGACACCCAGAAATTTGGGGGGAAATTTACATATATGCACTTCTTACTGCCCTATCAAATCTAAACTTATTTTACTATTTTAATGTAAAATTCATAATTTATAACTTAGGATATAAAAGTGCAATATTTGCCATACTTATGGAATTTAAAAGTTATAAATGCCTTGATTTTCTACAAGCAAAATCTGACTCAGATTCACTATGAGAGCCTAAAATATCTAGAAAGAACCTTGGCTTCTGTTTAAGCTTTTAAGTATATAAATTTTACAGTGACCTTAACTGTCCTTGTTGTTTAAAACTGCTCTAATTAAGGTTTCACACACCTAAAGGATAAAGGACGGCAACAACAAAACCATATCCAAACAAGTATTGGAGAACCTGGATTAAAGCTTCACTAACTGTGGGGGGGGGATAGTGTTTCATCTTTAAAGTTTCTGAAACCTTAAAAAAATCCATTTGTCTTCAGAAGCCAAAATGGGTTAAAGAATCTGTAGGAAAAGGATCTAACTCTGCTGCTAAGAATCAGTTTTATTAGGTATATATGTGCAGAGGCAAATAAGAGGTATAGATGTGGGAACATGAAAATTCTTCTGGAAACGTACAGCACTTGCAAAATCAATCCTGAGTCTAACAGAGAAACCGTTGGACTTCCTAAGCATGCCCCATCAAGTCAAAAATTGTGCTTGATAAAAAAAGTTCTTTATCCATTGTATTTTGGTGGTGTGCCTGCCTGCACTGCATTTGGTTTGCTGAAAAATCACTTACAAGAAGGAGGCAACTCGAAACATCTTAAAACCATCTCATATTCCACGTGACTGCATGCAGGGCATTCCATTGTTCAACACAAGCGTTTCCTTTTATACTTAAGCACAGCTTGGCCCAGCTGTGTGCAGGGAAAAAGTATTGCCAAAACATATGCTACTTTGATCTCCCATATCCATGTTTAAGCAGAGACAGAAGAAAGGACGCGTAAGTGGCCAAGTCACCCAGTTGCACAAGGCTCGTGTGGTTAATGAAGTTTCATTTTGATATTACAACTGGTGTGTCCCTCGTTTCAGTTTCAGACCAAGGGCGTATTGCCTTGCGGACAGTGATGAAGAATCCTCCAGTGCTGGCTCCTCAGAGGAAGATGATGCTCCAGAGGCAGCAGGGAGTGAGAAGCCTGTAGTGCCAGGAGCAGAAGGGTGAGTCCGTCTCTCTTTGCCAATGGATGAATCTTGGATTGTTCAACTCTAGCATTATTATTACTAGCATTGTTATCTGTTTGGTGTAGTGGTAAAGTGCGTGGACTCTAATCTGGGAGAGCCAGGTTTGATTCCCCACTCCTCCACTTGCACCTGGCTGGATGACCTTGGGCAAGCCATAGTTCTGGCACAGCTGTTCTTGAAAAGAGCAGTTTTTGTCAAGAGTTCTCTCAGCCCCACCTACCTCACAGGGTGTCTGTTGTGGGGAGGGGAAGGGAAAGGAGTTTGTAAGCCACTCTGAAACACCTTTGGGTAGTGAAGGGCGGGGTATAAATCCAATCTCTTCCTCTTCTTCTTCTTCTTCTTCTTCTCTAATATCTAATTACTACTTGGTGGTCTGTATGTCACACTGATGATGGGCTTTGTGCCTGCACAGAGAGCCATTATTTGGAAACTTCTAGAGCTGGCTTTTAGCTGCAAAAAAATCCTCTTCCCTCAGACATATGTAGGAAATTGTACAGATTCACTGGGAGGATTGGACAGATTCATGGAGGAGAGGTCTATCAGCGGCTACTAGCCATTGGTGATTACAGGGAAGCTCCACGTTCAGAGGTAGTGAGCCTCTGAATCCTGGTGCCAGGAGCCAACATGAGGGAAGGCCTTGGTCTCTATGCCCTCTTGCTGAATTTCTAGAGGAAATGACTGGCCACTATGTTAGACAGTACGCTAGACAAGTTGGACCACTGTTCTGATCCAGCAGGGCTCTTCTTATGTCTTGGCCTGTGCATGCCGAAAAGGTAGGAGTTGCACCTTCCTGTTCAATTTTTTTTTGTCTGCCACAGCTACTTGGGAACTCTCCCTGTCATCGTTTCGTACTCCAGCTTCAGAAGCAGGGGAGGGCTTCGTGTTCTC
>NW_015161948.1:1910237-1910470 GCF_001447785.1 Gekko japonicus | reverse complement strand
ACTGCCTCTTTCAGGTGACCTACTAAGCTTTTCCTGTGTGACTCAGGCCCCAAAAAAGGGTCACACAGGCACCTCTCACAAGATGGCTACCTGAACAGTCACCTTGAAGCTACGCTCCTGCCTGCAGTATGTTGTAGGACGTTTCTGCTATGCTGAAAGCGAGTCCTGACATGTACAGCTGGTTTAAAGCTTTCAGAGTGATGGGGAGTGAATTATTATTTATTCCAGCTTGT